>NC_088217.1:29331759-29649259 GCF_036934945.1 Oncorhynchus masou masou | reverse complement strand
ACCTCTCTGCCTCCCTTTGTTTAAATGTCAGAGGTTATGGAGAGCACAGACAGGCCAAAGTCAGGACCTGTGTGTGTGTGTGTGTGTGTGTGTGTGTGTGTGTGTGTGTGTGTGTGTGTGTGTGTGTGTGTGTGTGTGTGTGTGTGTGTGTGTGTGTGTGTGTGTGTGTGTGTGTGTGTGTGTGTGTGTGTGTGTGTGTGTGTGTGTGTGTGCGTGTGTGCGCGTGTGTGTGTGTGCGCGTGCTTGTGTGTCCCTCGTTGCACAATAACTGGTGTAACTGGTGTGAAATGGATTGCTCGTGGTGCGTGCTAGTAGGTGACGTCACTCTCTCTGAGTCCTTGAAATAGTTGTTTCCCTTTCTCTGCAAGGGCCGTGAATTTTGTGGAGTGATAGGTAACGATGATTCGAGGGTGACTGTTGTCGATGTGTTCAGAGGGTCCCTTGTTCAAGCCCAGGTTGGGGTGCGGAGAGGGACGGAAGTAATGTTGTTACATTGATGCTGTTGACCAGTATCACTGGGTGCTGCGGAGAAAGAGGTGGTGGCTTGCTAGGTAGTGGTGCATGCTAGTAGCGTTTAAATAGGTGACATCGATCGCTCTGAGACCTTGAAGCATTTGTTTCCCTTGCTCTGCAAGGGCCACAGTTTTTGTGCAGCGATGGGTTACGGTGCTTTGTGGGAGGCAGTTATTGATGTGTTCAGAGGGTCCCTGATTCGGCCCAGGTTGGGGCGAGGAGAGGGGCGGATACAACACACTGAAGCAACACTGTTACATAGCATTATTTTGAGTGCTTATGAGTTTGCTGCTGTGTGTGTGTTCATCTCACTGAATCATGCATACAGTCGGGTCTTTGTCTTGTCAGAATCGATAAACATAATGTGTTCGCTTTTAATGAAGGCCTTTAATTATTCAATTATAATTACAAAAGGCTCAATTAAGAGATGAAACTGCCTGCGGTGACGGGCCAGTAAGAAGAGAGGGATGAAAGAGAAGTGAAGGGGGTTTGATCATGGATGAACATTTACTCCCTATAATTCCATCACTTCTTCTGTACTCGGGAGGTTTCATCCTTTCAGCAGAGAATACACCAGCATGTCTTCTCTAGGAGTATACCACTAATCCCCTGACTCTCTCTGATTCTCCGCTCTCTCCCCTTGTTGTCTTATACAAAACCGCCTTGATGGTCATGTAGCCACATCATAGCTACTGTATGTTAGGAAGCTCAGGTGAAATAGGGCTACAACATGCAACATGCAACAATTTCACAGATGTTATTGAGTTACAGTTTATTTTAGAAAATCAGTCAATATAAATAAATTCAGACCCTAATCTATGAATTTCACATGACTAGGAAGACAAATATGCGTCTGTTGGTCTCAGATACCTTAAAAAAATGCCACCATTTATCTCAAGCAGCGTGACTATGGGCCACAGGATCTTGTCATGGTATCTCTGTGCATTCAAATTGCCATCGATAAAATGTGTTGTTGTCTGTAGTTTATGCTTATCTATACCATAACCCCACTGCCACCATGGCGCACTCTGTTCACAACGTTGACAAAAGCAAACCGCTCACCCACACAATGATATACATGTGGTCTGTGGTTGTGAGGCTGGCTGGACGTTCTGCCAAATTCTCTAAAACGACATTGGAGGCGGTTTATGGTAGAGAAATTAACATTGAATTCTCTGATAACAGCTCTGGTGGACATTCCTGCAGTCAGCATGCCAACTGCATGCTCCCTAAAAACTTTAGACATCTGTGGCATTGTGTTGTGTGACAAAACAGCACATTTTTGTTACCTTTTATTGTCCCCCAGCACAAGGTGCACCTGTGTAATGATCATGCAGTTTAATCAGCTTCTTGATATGCCAAACCTGTCAGGTGGATGGATTATTTTGATAAAGGAAAAATTCTCACTAAGAGAGATGTAAACAAATTGTTTCACAACATTTGAAAGAAACAAGCTTTTTGTGTGTACGAACAATTTTGGGGATCTTTTATTTCAGTTAATGAAACATGGCACCAACACTTTACAAGTTGCATTGATGTTTTTGTTCAACGTAGTTTGACTAAAGTGCTATGGCTTCAGGATGAAACAATATGGTTGAAGATGAACTGCAAGGTGAGCATATTTCAATGGACAGGGAGAATCAAACCTACATTGCAGTATTTAGTAAAGCATAAACACACTTTTTTCATGGTCAAATAAAAAATGCCAAATACTTTTACACTCCTCACGGGTGTATGTTTTAGTTTTCATAATACATTTCCTGTATGCACAAAGGCAGCAGTTTGTAAAGTAAAAAAATACACAAACACACTAGGGCCAGTTTGATTGAATCTGTCTAAGACAAGGATAGGGAGACAGAGGAAAATAGTATTTGTGAGGTAGATGGTAGCTGAATGGGATGAGAGGGAGAATACACCCTGTGTGTGTGTGTGTGTGTGTGTGTGTGTGTGTGTGTGTGTGTGTGTGTGTGTGTGTGTGTGTGTGTGTGTGTGTGTGTGTGTGTGTGTGTGTGTGTGTGTGTGTGTGTGTGTGTGTGTGTGTGTGTGTGTGTGCGTGCGTGCGTGCGTGCGTGTGTGTGTGCTTCGTGTGTCTGTCCCAGCGCTTAGACGGCCATCCCTCTGTGTGCCTGCACAGATTTCACAGGCCGGTGATGGAATTCGTTAATGGCATTTTATAGCCTGACTTCAGTGGGCAAGGGAACACAGTAAATAATATGGGCTCTCCGTCCCATGGTGTGTCCACTCCTATGGGTCCTACACATTGTCCTGGGACGCCTTTAGGCTGTCCTTCACATAGTGCCACTGAGCCAGGGCCAGTGGAGAAGGACTCCATGTTACACCCTGTCACTCTCCACGAACTTGATTATGTCTATGTGTAGTAGTAGTAGTGTAGTAGTGTATGTTTGAATTGCACTCGAGTTACTAGCTGGATTTTATTCTGATGTGCTATACCAGCCGACCACACAAAATGTATTGATTTTGAGAGACTGATACGTTGATATACTGATTGAGCATTTCACTCTTAAAATGCAAACACAAAGTAGTTGTCATGGATGCAAGTGAGCTGAAATGCCTTGTGGGTTTCGTAGCTAGGTTATTTGGATACTCGAACCTCGCTCAGTCAGATGAGTGATTTAGTAATTGCGATGACTAAACCACTTTGAAAGTAATGACAAATTGTTTGCCAATTTCATATAGCTCAAACAATCTTCAAAGTAATGGCATTATCTTGGGAAAGTTATTGAGAACCAGTTAGCATGAGGCAGAAGCCAGGCAGCACTGCGTCACCCATTGAAGTGAATAGTCTGTTCCACCTAGTCTTGTTCCATCTTGTTCCATCTTGTCTCAAACTCTTTAATTCCACTCCTTGTTGTGTCAAGTCTTTCCCATCCATGGCCACAACACATTGACTTCAATGGTTGGATGTTAGGAAACAATGGGAACATTTGGGAATTCGGTAGTGTATGTGTGTGTGTGTGTGTGTGTCTTAGTGTTGTTGGTTGTCCAGGTGGGTTTAGGAAGGCGTGGCTGTTTGAAGAATGGTGTTGGTCATCTGACAGGAAGTGCTGTGCTGATACTAGGACTAGTTCGAGAGTAGTGGAGATGAGGGGAAATGTTGACTCTGTTTCATCAAAAAAAATTGCAAAATATAAAGGTAGCTTGATGAGATGTTGTAAAGAAGAAAGGCGGCCTTGTTTGCAGACCGCTGAATGAGAGGGGCAATCCCTCACACATCAATCTTCGTATCGGGACATTGCACGTGCTGGACAAGAGGTAGCCTATCGAAAACCGCCATCATGTAACTATGAAGCCAAGAGGATATTAACCACAGGTAATTACTATTACCCCCCCACCACCCACACAGAGAAGCCCTGCCTTCCTGTCTCTGTTAGGAGAAAAACATATGGGAGTAAATATTACATTAAAAACACTGCATCAGATTCTGCACAGTTGTATTTATAGAGTTAACATATACAATAGTAAGACATTAATTAGGGCTTTCTATGTGGGATGATTGCACAAACTCATCCTAGGTAGGTGAACTTGCTGCATTAAACTCCACATTATCTGTCAGTGTGTGTGTGTGCTCTATTTTATTTATTTAACTAGGAAAGTCAGTTAAGAACAAATTCTTATTTACAATGACTGCTGACACCGGCCAAATCCAGACGACGCTGGGCCAATTGTGCAACGCCATATGGGACTCCCAATCAGGGCCAGATGTAATACACCCTGAATTCAATCCAGGGACTGTGGTGACGCCTCTTGCACTGGGATGCAGTGCCTTAGACCACTGTGCCACTCGGGAGCCCACATCGCTGTGTCATTCTAGTAAGGGTGTGATAATTCCTCCCGGATTGTGTGTGTGCATGCATTGGTGTGCACTTGTGTGTTTGTGTGTGACCCCCCCCCCTTCCTCTGTGTTTGGTGTTTCTGTTTTTATGGAGCCACATCTCCTTGACAGTAGCCTGGTTTTATCACAGCCTTTCCTTTCAAAGAGGCTCCCAATGACAGGAAGCACTCCTCCTCCCAACAGGGCAGGAAGGCAGGAGGAGGGAGAGAGGTAGGGAGTGGGGGATATGGGACAGGCCAGGCGGGGGAAAGGAGGTGAGGAAGGAGGGGAGAGGAGGGGAGTGGGGGATATGGGACAGGCCAGGCGGGGGAAAGGAGGTGAGGAAGGAGGGGAGAGGAGGGGGGTTGCAGGTATTAAACTTAATAATGGCTGATGAAAGGAAGTGCCGCTGTTCCACATTTGACAGAAATGTCATCTCCCCGCACACACATATACACAATCAGCATATCCTCTCCTGGGATTCAGGCCTATCTTTTTCCTATAGGTTATCTGTACAAATAGACCTACAACCACCCATTAAATCATTTCAGACATTCATACTTCCCACAGCATGCTCAGTTCAAAGAGTGAGTGGTAATGGTAGAGGATATGGGTTTGAAGACACACATGGGATTTTTTTTCCTGTTTGTTGGTATGTACTGAATGGGATGACTGTTAATGTAGTCTCCATTTTCTCCTTCAGATCAGGCTTAGGTGGTGTGTGTGTGTGTGTGTTGTTGTTCCTCTGTTTCACACTGAAAGTAACACTGAAAACCATTACACACATTTCAACATGTTCCTATGTTGAAGCCAACCCACACTCACACACATTCACAAACACACACACATTCCACAGCACATTCCTGAACATTTTGTGAGGCGAGAAGTTATGTAAAATGTGAATTTGCAAACCATATGAGTCTTTAGAGACCTGATAGCATCATAGATTGGAGCATGGCCAATATAAAACTGAGCGCCTAGAGTCATGTACTGAGATTCCATAATGTTGCCACAACAGAAATCTCTAGAAAATGCCATTGTGTATTTAAGCAATAATGCCTGAGGGAGTGTGGTATATGACCAATATACCACGGCTAAGGGCTGTTCTTACGCAAGACGCAATGCGGAGTGCCTGGATGCAGGCCTTAGCCATGGTATATTAACCATATGCCACACTCCCTCATGCATTATTGCTTAAATGCACAATGGCATTATCTAGAGATTTCTGTATACCACAAATCCCAGAGGTGCCTTATTGCTATTATAAACTGGTTACCAACGTAATTAGAGCAGTATAAATACATGTTTTGTCATCCCCATGGTATACGGTCTGATTTACACCAGCTGTCAGCCAATCAGCATTCAGGGCTCGAACCAACCAGTTTGTAATGATAATTGCCTAAGAACAGCCCTTAGCCATGGTATATTGGCCATATACCACACCCCCTTAGGCCTTATTGTTTAATTAGAGAACTACATAACGTCATCAGACCTGACCAGGGAAAACTACTTGCCAAGGTATAACTAGGACATGAGTTTTTTCCTGGTCAGATCACTGGGTTAGGAAAAACTACTGCCCCTAAAACTATTTTGTTGATGATCCAAAATGTGCCTCTTTAAGGACTATTAGAGAAAAATACAAGGGAAGGCAAACGTAAACAAAATCACAAGGCCACTTTAAGAAATATAGATTTGTGTAGATACTCCATAGTAACATCCCTTTGAGAGGGTCTGTCAGCGCCCTATTCTGGCTGAAGCCCAACCCTGACGTCTGAGCTGCCCCTCAGGCGATGCGTCACACTGTCGCCCACACAACCACGCTGAAGACAGAAAATGAAAGGATCCCTTTATCATGGCATACATTCAACACACTGTGTGTGTGTGTGTGTGTGTGTGTGTGTGTGTGTGTGTGTGTGTGTGTGTGTGTGTGTGTGTGTGTGTGTGTGTGTGTGTGTGTGTGTGTGTGTGTGTGTGTGTGTGTGTGTGAACATGTTTAACTATACTTTTGGGGACCAGAAGGCTATTTCTAGGGGGGTTAGGGTTAGTGTTATAATTATATTAGGGTTACAATTAGGGTTAGGGTTTAAAGGTTTAGGGTTAAGGGTTAAGGGTTAAGGTTAGGAGTTAGGGTTGGGGTTAAGGTTAGGGCAAAGGTAAGGGTTAGGGGTTAAGGAAAATAGGACTTTGAATAGGAATCAATGTGTCCCCTCACCGCAAGTTTAGTGAAACAAGACTGTGTGTGCGCACATGCGTATGCTTCATATTTCTCACCTGTAAGATCCATATGACATACAGTAACCACCATAATTATTGGCACAGTGATTTTTTTTTCTATAATCCAAAAGTTTGTATTTAGTGCAAACTGTCAACTTTAATTTGAAGGTATTTTCATCCATATCAGGTAAACCATTACAGACTCACAAATATCATACCCCCTCCCCAGAAATGCTAACCTCCACTTTTATTGTTTAGCATGTCTTGGGGGTATGATATTTGTCTGTGTTAGCTGTCTCACTCATCATTATTAAAGATTTATTTAGGATTATCCGTAATCATGGTCCACATTAATGTAGAATCCACATTAATGTAGAAGTGTCTAGAAACATATTCTATTCTTATTTACAATAAAAGTGACTCAAAAATGACAAAAATGACACAATACAATATTTATTAATACATTTTCAAATTGATAAGTGTGCACTCTCCTCCAACAATAGCATGGTATTCTTTCACTGTAATAGCTACTGTAAATTGGACAGTGCAGTTAGATTAACAAGAATTTAAGCTTTCTGCCCATATATGTCTATGTCCTGGGAAATGTTCTTGTTACTTACAACCATATGCTAATCTAAATTAGCCTACGTTACCTCAACTGTACAGAGGGAGGGACACCGCTCCTGTAGAGGTTTTAACCTTATAGTCATTGTTTGAGTTCAAATAAAACAATTTGAGTATAGAACCAAAATAAGAAAAAATGCTTCACAGTCTCAATAGGGCACTGTATATGACATATGGATGAAAAGTTAGCGTACGGTCTTAACTAAAGCTCCTTCACAATTTGGCTGTTGTAGCAACCAAACCGTTCGGAAACTACAGACGATTTTGTGAGAAGACCGAGTTTCGGGATGTCTTGTCGTCTGACAAACACCGCTCTAGTTCTATCACCACCTTTTACCGCAGATGCAGAAGTGTGATATTGGTGGATGCGGTGGATGAAGAACCATCCAATGCAAAAAAGCAGATACAGTGCCTTGCGAAAGTATTCGGCCCCCTTGAACTTTGCGTCCTTTTGCCACATTTCAGGCTTCAAACAGAAAGATATAAAACTGTATTTTTTGTGAAGAATCAACAACAAGTGGGACACAATCATGAAGTGGAACGACATTTATTGGATATCAGGTCTTTTGCAAACAGGTTTTTTAACAAATCAAAAACTGAAAAATTGGGCGTGCAAAATTATTCAGCCCCTTTACTTTCAGTGCAGCAAACTCTCTCCAGAAGTTCAGTGAGGATCTCTGAATGATCCAATGTTGACCTAAATGACTAATGATGATAAATACAATCCACCTGTGTGTAATCAAGTCTCCGTATAAATGCACCTGCACTGTGATAGTCTCAGAGGTCCGTTAAAAGCGCAGAGAGCATCATGAAGAACAAGGAACACACCAGGCAGACGTAATTGTATTAGGATTTATTTTATTTTATATACTAATTAGATTTCCGCAGGGTCACGGACATCGGGGGGGATGGAAAAGGAGGGAGAGGCATTTTTTCAGGCTGAGGCTCTCTCTTCCAGTCAGGTGGATCTAGGATCTTCTCTCTTTCTCTGCATTTCAATGTACATAATATGTACATACAGTGCCTTCAAGAAGTATTCACACCCCTTGACTTATACATTGATTTGTGTTACAGCCTGAATAAAAATGTTTTCAATTGATATTTTGTGTCACTGGCCTACACACAATAACTTCAAAGTGGAATTATGTTGTTGTTTTTTTGGACAAATTAATTAAAAATTAAAAACTGAAATGTCAATAAGTATTCAACCCCTTTGTTTTGGCAAGCCTAAATAAGTTCAGGAGTAAAAATGTGCTTAACAAGTCACATAATAAGTTGCATGGACTCACTCTAGGTGCAATAGTAGTGTTTAACATGATTTTTGAATGACTACCTATGTAAGGTCCCTCAATCGCGCAGTGAATTTCAAACACAGATTCAACCACAAAGATCGGGGAGGTTTTCCAATGCCTCTCAAAAAAGGCAGATGGGTAAAAAAAGCAGACATCCCTTTCAGCATGGTGAAGTTATTAATTACACGTTGGATAGTGTATCAATACAACCAGTCACTAAAAAGATTCATGCCTCCTTCCGCTCAGGGACTTTAAAACAGTTACATACAGTTAAGGAAAAAAGTATTTGAACCCCTGCTGATTTTGTACGTTGCCCACTGACAAAGAAATGATCCGTCTATAATTTTAATGGTAGGTTTATTTGAACAGTGAGAGACAGAATAACAACAACAAAAATCCAGAAAAACGCATGTCAAAAATGTTATAAATTGATTTGCATTGTAATGAGGGAAATAAGTATTTGACCCCCTCTCAATCAGAAAGATTTCTGGCTCCGAGGTGTCTTTTATACAGGTAACGAGCTGAGATTAGGAGCACATTCTTAAAGGGAGTGCTCCTAATCTCAGCTTGTTACCTGTATAAAAGACACCTGTCCACAGAAGCAATCAATCAATCAGATTCCAAACTCTCCACCAAAGAGCTCTCCAAGGATGTCAGGGACAAGATTGTAAACCTACACAAGGCTGGAATGAGCTACAAGACCATCGCCAAGAAGCTTGGTGAGAAGGTGACAACAGTTGGTACGATAATTTGCTAGTGGAAGAAACACAAAAGAACTGTCAATCTCTCTCGGGCCTGGGGCTCCATGCAAGATCTCACCTTGCGGAGTTGCAATGATCATGAGAACGGTGAGGAATCAGCCCAGAACTACACGGGAGGATCTTGTCAATGATCTCAAGGCAGCTGGGACCATAATCACCAAGAAAACAATTGGTAACAAACACACTACACCGTGAAGGACTGAAATCCTGCAGCGCCCACAAGGTCCCCCTGCTCAAGAAAGCACATACCGTGGGGAGAACAAGTATTTGATACACTGCCGATTTTGCAGGTTTTCCTACTTACAAAGCATGTAGAGGTCTGTAATTTTTATCATAGGTACACTTCAACTGTGAGAGATGGAATCTAAAACAAAAATACAGAAATTCACATAGTATGATTGTTAAGTAATTAATTAGCATTTTATTGCATGACATAAGTATTTGATACATCAGAAAAACAGAACTTAATATTTGGTACAGAAACCTTTGTTTGACCAGGTTTGCACACACTGCAGCAGGGATTTTGGCCCACTCCTCCATACATACCTTCTCCAAATCCTTCAGGTTTCACATCACATCAAAATAATTTCACGAATGCAAAATACACACTTACTGTACACTGTTTTGACTGGTTTTAACACAGTTGCAGCCGACAGTATTTTTCAGTGACAACATGTCTTCCATTTACACACAGATGTTTGGGGAAGCATATGGCTAATTAGAACAGGTAATCCTACATCTATAACATGTTAATATGGCCATGATGGAACCCTAACCCTATAAAGGTGTGTTTAAATTTAACATTTTTAAATTATTATTATTTCGTGCCGATATGAAAGATAAGGTCCTTATGCTTCCAAAACCGTACCTCAAGCAATGCGTGTAAATGTTCAGACCGAGTGTCGTGGTTCTTACAAAACTCACCCCAAAGAAGACTGTTCCATCCAATGACTCTTATGTGTAATGGAATGGAACTGTGAGTCATGATAAAGGATATTGGTAGCTGGTGCTAATGGTCGTGGTGGTAGTAGACTTTTAGGCTACTGGTAGCTGGTGCTAATGGTAGTGGTGGTAGTACACTTTTAGGCTACTGGTAGCTGGTGCTAATGGTAGTGGTGGTAGTATACTGGTAGCTGGTGCTAATGGTAGTGGTGGTAGTAGACTGTTAGGCTACTGGTAGCTGGTGCAAATGGTAGTGGTGTTAGTATACTGTTAGGCTACTGGTAGCTGGTGCTAATGGTAGTGGTGGTAGTATACTGATAGGCTGTTGGTAGCTGGTGCTAATGGTAGTGGTGGTAGTATACTGATAGGCTGTTGGTAGCTGGTGCTAATGGTAGTGGTGGTAGTATACTGTTAGGCTACTGGTAGCTGGTGCTAATGGTAGTGGTGGTAGTATACTGTTAGGCTACTGGTAGCTGGTGCTAATGGTAGTGGTGGTAGTATACTGTTAGGCTACTGGTAGCTGGTGCTAATGGTAGTGGTGGTAGTATACTGTTAGGCTACTGGTAGCTGGTGCTAATGGTAGTGGTGGTAGTATACTGATAGGCTGTTGGTAGCTGGTGCTAATGGTAGTGGTGGTAGTATACTGATAGGCTGTTGGTAGCTGGTGCTAATGGTAGTGGTGGTAGTATACTGATAGGCTGTTGGTAGCTGGTGCTAATGGTAGTGGTGGTAGTATACTGTTAGGCTACTGGTAGCTGGTGCTAATGGTAGTGGTGGTAGTATACTGTTAGGCTACTGGTAGCTGGTGCTAATGGTAGTGGTGGTAGTATACTGTTAGGCTACTGGTAGCTGGTGCTAATGGTAGTGGTGGTAGTATACTGTTAGGCTACTGGTAGCTGGTGCTAATGGTAGTGGTGGTAGTATACTGTTAGGCTACTGGTAGCTGGTGCTAATGGTAGTGGTGGTAGTATACTGTTAGGCTACTGGTAGCTGGTGCTAATGGTAGTGGTGGTAGTATACTGTTAGGCTGTTGGTAGCTAGTATTAATGGTAGTGATGGTAGTAGACTGTTAGGCTACTGGTAGCTGGTGCTAATGGTAGTGGTGGTAGTATACTGTTAGGCTACTGATAGCTGGTGCTAATGATAGTGGTGGTAGTATACTGTTAGGCTGTTGGTAGTTAGAACTAATTGTAGTGGTGGTAGTATACTGTTAGGCTGTTGGTAGTTAGAACTAATGGTACTGGTGGTAGTATACTGTTAGGCTGTTGGTAGTTAGAACTAATGATAGTGGTGGTAGTATACTGTTAGGCTGTTGGTAGTTAGAACTAATGGTACTGGTGGTAGTATACTGTTAGGCTGTTGGTAGTTAGAACTAATGATAGTGGTGGTAGTATACTGTTAGGCTGTTGGTAGTTAGAACTAATGGTAGTGGTTAGGTAGTATACTGTTAGGCTGTTGGTAGTTAGAACTAATGGTATTGGTAGTGGTGGTCTTACAAGCAAGGTCAAAGCTAAAGGGTCAGAGTTTTATTCCACCTCTCTACCTACTGGGAGCCCTCTGTCCTCTTAACTCCCATATATTTCACCCTCTCTTTTTCTCTCTTAATTTGTCTCCTCTTCTTTTATTAGATTATTCCCTTTTCTCCTCTTTTTGAAGTCTTGCCACTTGTTAAACACAGACCCCAGTGTGAGAGAGGGGGCTGGAAGGGGGTCGAGAAGGAGGGGTAGGGATGTGTAGAGGTCCCCATTTGAGGCAGCGCTGTTCTATCCATTCAAGGTGGCAGCTCCATTTTTGTATTAAAAAAATTATAATAATAAGGGGCAGGGATGCAAGAGTTCAGCTGTTGGTGTGAATGGCTATCCAAGGTGACTGGATCCCAATAAAGAGGTGGTCGGCCTGGTCGGGGGCCTCCTTCCCAGCCCAGACACAGCCTTTATAGGTCATCTTATGAGCCTGGGCCTCTATTAAACCCTGGCCAGCCTGCGCTGAGGAATTTAGGGCCAAGAAACAAGAGAAAACAGGGGGTTTCGGGGATGGGCATGGGGAGGTGAAGTTGGGGTGACTGAAGGTGAAAGTTGAAAGGCATGTTAGAGAGGATTGGTTTGGGGGCTTGGTCAGTGAATGTGGATAAATGTATGGGTATATGAGCTTTTTGACCATTTCTAAATGTATGTGTGTGTGTATATCTATGCAAATGTATGCTGATGTGTTTTGTCTGTGAAGTCAGGAAAAAACCCAGTGCATTTGAAGTTATATTTAGTAGCTAGATTGTGCAAAGAACTGAAATAGTCTGATGAAAAAGGTGAAAAAACATTTTTTTTCCAGACATGGACAAAGGTTTCGCTCATCTGGGGTCCATCGGTGTCATGTTGTCTCTGTGTATAAAAATGTTTGTCTGTGTGTGTGTATTTTACGTTGTTTATTTTGCTGGTAGCAGTTGAATGACGTTGCCTTTGGCAAAGCAAATTATATTATATTGTGGTGCATTTTCCCCCTGCAACACAGAAGGGAGGGACAGAGGGAGACAGCAGAGTCTCATAAACAATTCAAATTAAATCAAATTTTATTGGTCACATACACATGGTTAGCAGATGTTAATGCAAGTATAGCGAAATGCTTGTGCTTCTAGTTCCGACCGTACAGTAATATCTAACAAGTAATCTAACAATTCCACAACAACTACCTTATACACACAAGTGTAAAGGAATTAATAAGAATATGTACATATAAATATATGGATGAGCGATGGCCGAACGGCATAGGCAAGATGCAGTAGATGGTATAGAGTACAGTATATACACATATGAGATGAATAATGTAGGGTATGTAAACATTATATAAAGTGGCATTGTTTAAAGTGACTAGTGATACATTTATTACATCCAATTTTTTATTAATAAAGTGGCTAGAGATTTGAGTCAGTATGTTGGCAGCAGCCACTCAATGTTAGTGATGGCTGTTTAACAGTCTGATGGCCTTGAGATAGAAGCTCAGTCCCAGCTATGATGCACCTGTACTGACCTCGCCTTCTGGATGATAGCGGGGTGAACAGGCAGTGGCTCGGGTGGTTGTTGTCCTTGATGATCTTTTTGTCCTTCCTGTGACATCAGGTGGTGTAGGTGTCCTGGAGGGCAGGTAGTTTGCCCCCGGTGATGCGTTGTGCAGACCTCACTACACTCTGGAGAGCCTTATGGTTGTGGGCGGAGCAGTTACCGTAACAGGCGGAGATGCTCTCGATTGTGCATCTGTAAAAGTTTGTGAGTGTTTTTGGTGACATGCCAAATTTCTTTAGCCTCCTGAGGTTGAAGAGGCGCTGTTGCGCCTTCTCCACCATCCTGTCTGTGTGGGTGGACCATTTCAGTTTGTCCGTGATGTGTACGCCGAGGAACATAAAACTTTCCACCTTCTCCACTATTGTTCCGTCGATGTGGATAGGGGAGTGCACCCTCTGCTGTCCACGATCATCTCCTTTGTTTTGTTGATGTTGAGTGTGAGGTTATTTTCCTGACACCACACTCCGGGGGGCCTCACCTCCTTCCTGTAGGCCATCTCATCATTGTTGGTAATCAAGCCTGCAAACTTGATGATTGAGTTGGAGGCGTGCATGGCCACGCAGTCATGAGTGAACAGGGAGTACAGGAGAGGGCTGAAAACACACCCTTGTGGGGCCCTAGTGTTGAGGATCAGCGGGGTGGAGATGTTGTTTGCCACCCTCACCACCTGGGGCGGCCCGTCAGAATGTCCAGGACCCAGACCCAGGGTCTCGAGCTTAATGACAAGTTTGGAGGGTACTATGGTGTTAAATGCCAAGCTGTAATTGATGAACAGCATTTTTACATAGGTATTCCTCTTGTCAAGATGGGTTTGGGCAGTGTGCAGTGTAATTTTTTTACCTTTGTTTTACTAGGCAAGTAATTTAAGAACAAATTCTTATTTTCAATGACGGCCTATGAACAGTGGGTAAACTGCCTGTTCAGGGGCCGAACGACAGATTTGTACCTTGTCAGCTTGGGGATTCAAACTTGCAACCTTTCGGTTACTAGTCCAACGCTCTAACCACTAGGCTACCCTGCCGCAGTGTGATTGCAATTGCGTCATCTGTGGACCTATTGGGACGGTAAGCAAATTGGAGTGGGTCTAGGGTGTCAGGTAGGGTAGTCTCTCAAAGCACTTCGTGATGACGGAAGTGAGTGCTATGGGGCGATAGTCATTTAGCTCAGTTACCTTAGCTTTCTTGTGTACAGGAAGCACGCTTGAAGCATGTGGGAACAGCCGACTGGGATAGGGATTCATGGTCTGCGCATGCTCTGAGGCGAGGGATGCCGTCTGGGCCTGCAGCCTTGGGAGGGTTAACACATTTAAATGTTTTACTCACGTTGGCTGTGGTGAAGGAGAACCCGCAGGTTTTGGTGGCCGGCCGTGTCAGTGGCACTGTATTGTCCGCAAAGAGAGCAAATAAGTTGTTCAGTTTGTCTGGGAGCAAGACGTCGGTGTCCGTGACGGGGCTGGTTTTCTGTTTGTACTCCGTGATTGGCTGTAGACCCTGCCACTTATGTCTCGTGTCTGAGCCGTTCAATTGCGACTCTACTTTGTCTCTATGCTGACACTTAGCTTGTTTGATTGCCTTACAGAGGGAATAGCTACACTGTTTGTATTTGGTCATGTTTTTGGTCGCCTTGCCATGATTAAAAGCAGCGCTTTCAGTTTGGCGCGAATGCTGCCATCAATCCACGGTTTCTGGTTGGGGAAGGTTTTAATAGTCACCATGGGTACAATTCCACCGATGCACTTGCTAATAAACTCGCTCACCGAATCAGCGTAACATCAATGTTGTTGTCCGATACTATCCGGGAACATATCCCAGTTCACGTGACCGAGGCAATCTTGAAGCGTGGAATCAGATTCGTCGGACCAACGTTGAACAGACCTGAGCACGGGCATTTCCTGTTTTAGTTTCTGTCTATAGGCTGGGAGCAAAATGGAATCATGGTCAGATTTGCTGAAAGGAGGGCGAGGGAGGGCTTTGTATGCGCAGTTAGTTCGCCAGCCCGGGTCGCGCATTTGATATGCTGATAAAATTTAGGAAGCCTTGTTTTCAGGTTAGCCTTGCTATAATAAATGCAGCCTCGGGATATGTGGTTTCCAGTTTACGTAGAGTTCAATGAAGTTCTTTCAGGGCCGTCGAGGTGTCTGCTTGGGGGGGATATACACGGCTGTGAATATATTCGAAGAGAATTCTCTTGGTAGATAATGCGGTCAGCATTTGATTGTAGGAATTCTAGGTCAGTTGAACCATAGGACTTGAGTTCCTGTATGTTGTTATGATCACACCATGACTCGTTAATCATAAGGCATACAGCCCGCCCTTCTTCTTACAAGAGAGATGTTTTTATTCTGTTGGCGCCATGCGTGAAGAAACCAGGTGGCTGTACCGACTCTGATAACATATCCGGAGTGAGCCATGTTTCCGTGAAACAGAGAATGTTACAATCTCTGATGTCTCTCTGGAAGGCAACCCTTGCTTGAATTTCGTCTACCTTGTTGTCAAGAGACTGGACATTGGCGAGTAGTATGCTGGGGAGCAGTGGGCGATGTGCCCGTCTACAGAGCCTGACCAGAAGACCGCTCCGTCTGAGTCTGCGGCGCCGTTGTTTTGGGTCACCTGCTGGGATCCGATCCATTGTCCTGGGTGGTGGGCCAAACAGAGGATCCGCTTTGGGAAAGTCGTATTCCTGGTCGTAATGTTGGTTGACGTTGCTCTTATATCCAATGGTTCTTCACGGCTCTATGTAATACGACTTAAGATTTCTTGGGGTAACAGTGTAAGAATTAATGCATAAAAAAAACAAAATACTGCATAGTTTCCTAAGAACGAGGTGCCATCACGAGATTACCTTCAATCTGTTTGTTCAAATGTGGCTATAGGTATATAAGTATGTCGGGTTGAGCTGGCATTCAAATAAAAAAGACACCCACACACACCATTTAGCTGACAGTCAGTCAGACAGTAAAAGGTATGCTCCACCCCCACTACCCAGTAGTGGAGACACCAATCAAATCTCATCTGCCGATAATGATTTTATCAGTGAGGCCATCTGTCCATCAGCTAATTGTGTCTCTTTCCCCCATCAGGAAGAAAGAAATATGTTCATGTTCATCCTCTGACATACAGTGTACCTATTAGCTTCAGTACTGAAATGTGCAGTAAGATAATGTCTATGACTTCTTTGCCCCCTTTTTTCTCTCTCTCTCTCTCTCTCTCTCTCTCTCTCTCTCTCTCTCTTGCTCTCGCTATCTCTCTCTCCTCTCTCTCTCTCTCTCTCTCTTCTCGCTCTCTCTCTCTCTCTCTCATCTCTCTCTCTGAGCAGCAGTGGAGACCCAGAGCACCAGCTCTGAGGAGATGGTGCCCAGTTCACCCTCTCCACCCCCTCCTCCCCGCATTTACAAGCCCTGTTTCGTGTGCCAGGACAAGTCCTCTGGCTACCACTACGGGGTCAGCTCCTGTGAGGGTTGCAAGGTGAGACACATCAAAACAGAGAGACAGAATATACCCAGTCATAAATGCCTTCACAAATTATTCATAGTATTCATAACCCGCCATATATTGTTGTGTTACAGTCTGAATTCATTTTTTATTTCTCTGACCCATCTACACAACTACCCCCATGGTTAAAACCATTTTTTGACATTTTTGCAAATGTATTGAAAATGAAATATAGAAATGTCTCATTTAGATAAGTATTCCCATCCCTTTCCTATGACACTCCAAATTGAGCTCAGGTGCATCCAATTTTCTTTGATCACCCTTGAAACGTCGCTACTACTTGATTGGAGTCCACCTGTGGCCAATTCAAACGTTTGGACATGATTTAGAAAGAAACACACCTGGCTATATAAGGTCCCACAGTTGACAGTGCATGTCAGGAACGCAGATGAACAGGAGTGGCATTGGCGAGATGAGGAAGCGCTAGCTGAGTTTGCAGGGGCATGGGTTCAAGAAGATGCTGGACAAGGGCAAAAGAAAAAACCTGGGACATATTATGAATAAATATGGAGTGGGGGATTGTACAAACCTTCTGGAAGACTTGCTGAAGGAGAAGATGGCGGACAAGGGAAACAGAAGGAAAGTGAAATATGTCCTGAGTATATATGAATTGGAGGATTGCACAGAACTTCTGGAAGAGCTAGAAAAGGAAATTGAACGTGACAAGAGTGAAGGGTGAATCAAATGCAGTGGCAGGTGTAGTGACGACAGCCAAGAATGAGTTGAGTTGAGGAAGATTGGTGACGTGTAAAAAGAAGGATACATGCGATGCTTGGAGATGGAACCTGACGGGACTGTGGACCAAGTACCCACGGTGAGGACTGCCGAGTTCGGCCCTCGTTTCAAAGATGTGAAGAATGATTCTGGCTCAGTGGGAGTGACATTGGTGGAGAGAGTGAATCCTTGCAGTTTGGCTGAAGAGTGGAAGACAGTGACAAAGGAAAATTGAATAAAAAGGGTGAAAGATGTTAATGAGTATAGGTTTTTGGTTGGAGTAAGGTTCACTAACAATTGAAAACTAATTACTAATTCTGATTAATATTAAAACTAAAAACTAATTCTGATTGGCTGGGCCTAGCTACCCAATGGGTGGGCCTATGCCCTCCCAGGCCCATCCATGGCTGCGCCCCTGCCCAATCTTGTGAAATCCATAGATTAGGGCCTAATTTATTTATTTCAATTGACTGATTTCCTTATATTAAATGTAACTGTAAAATTGTTGTTTTGATTTTTGGGAGATCCGTTTGAAGTATCAAGGTGGAATCGGTCAGAGGGACCAGAAGTGTTTTTGTTTTGATTTCTTGTGTGTCACAAGAGCAGAAGGAAAAGGCATTAAGGATCAACAAACTACCGAGTTATGAAGTGGAGAGTTTAGATTTTTGTAGCAGAGCATCGTTAAAAGGTGTCGACTTTACGAGTGGCATACAGGAGTAGTTGGAGCACGCTGGCTGAACGGTGTAGTGTGTAG
Source organism: Oncorhynchus masou masou (assembly GCF_036934945.1). Classification (NCBI taxonomy): domain Eukaryota; kingdom Metazoa; phylum Chordata; class Actinopteri; order Salmoniformes; family Salmonidae; genus Oncorhynchus; species Oncorhynchus masou. The sequence continues at coordinate 29,631,069 of NC_088217.1, read as the reverse complement.
TGAATGGGGAAAAGAAGAAAGCCTGTCGGAATTATTGATGTTTGACGAAGAGTATCTCCCTTCACGTGAAGTGGGGATATGTGCAGTGAGAGCTTCTGTGTCCAAGCCGTTGTTTTGTATCAAGTGTGTGCCAAAGGAATGTTGTTGAAGAATCTGAGGCTCTACGATGTTGTAATTGTGATGCAACCATGTTCCCAATTCCCCGGAGAGCCCGGTTAGGGTAAAGCAGTATGAAGTGGTAAGGGTCAGGTCTATACAGCAGGTCTCCTACACGAAGGCACATGAAATAGTTGAATGAGCGAGGGGAGCTGAAGATATGGCGGTGGATGCTCCGCAGACTGTGGAGATTCAGAGTGTTGTTCAACAGTTGAGGGAAACTGATATGCTGATTGTGAAGAAGGTAGGGTTCATGGTGTTTATCAGAGATGTGATTTATTGTACTGCACAAACAAACAAGCAAAAGAAGAAACTGAACATAATAGTATCTGTGGCTGAAAGGTTTTTGGGGTTTCCAGGACTTCACTGCCAAAACATCGCAAAGAATACTGTCTGAAGATGCTCTTCCTTCTCAGACCCCAAAGCCTGTAGGGTTGGGCGTTGGCAGTTGAATCTGGAGTACATTGAGTTTTGTATTGTTTATTATGTTAATTATTTGGGCTGATATACAGCCAAAACAGTAGGTGGCGGCATGCAGAAGACCCCGCACAGTAGGTGGTAGCAATACACAAATAGTTGTAGTCTGCCATAAAACTTTAAGGAAGAAGATGTGCATGTCAGAGTAGAAACTATACCATGAAGTCCAAGGAACTGTCTGTAGATCGCAGCAATAATTATGATGAGGCATATATCTGGGGAAGGGTATACAACTATTTCTAAAGTGTTGAAAGTTTCAAAGAGAACAGTGGTCTCCATCATTGGAACATTTTAAAACTATGGGACTACCCAGACTCTGCCTAGAGTTGGCCGTTTGACCAAACTGAATAACCGGGTAAGAAGAACCTTGGTAGGGGGGGGTGACCAAGAACCCAATGAGCACTCACAGAACTACAGAGTTCCTTAGCTGAGATGGGAGAACCTGCCAGAAGGACATTTCTCTAAAGCACTTCACCAATCTAGGCTTATGGGAGAGTGGCCAGACGGAAGCCATTCCTGAGAAAAGGGTACATGACAGCTCGCCTGGCGTTAGCAAATAGGCACGTGAAAGACTGAGAGCATAAAGCTAAATATTCTGTGGTCTGAGACCAAAACGGAACTCTTTGGCCTGAATGTAAAATGTTATGTCTGGAGAAAACCAGGCTCATCACCCGTCGAACACCATCTCTACCATCAAGCATGGTGGCGGCAGCACCATGCTACGGGGATGCTTTCAGCATCAAGGATTGGGTGACTGGTAAGGATGGAGGAAACAATGAATGAAGTCAAATACAGGCAAATTCTTGATGAGAACCTGCTTCAGAGTGCAAACAACCTTAGACTGGGGCGAAGATGTACATTCCAACAGGACAATAGACCCCAAGTGTTCAGCCAAAGCAATTCTGTAATGGTTTCAGGACAAGAATTGGAAAGTCCTTGAGTGGCCCAGCCAAAGCCCAGACTTGAATCCCATTTAAAATTGGTGGATCGACTTGAAGATGTCAGGTTACTGTCGTTCTCCGTCTCCTTAACAGAGCTTGAGGAAACCCAACACGAGTCAAAGCTGATACAAACATACCCAACATGAGTCAAAGCTGATACAGACATACCCAACACGAGTCAAAGCTGATACAGACATACCCAACACGAGTCAAAGCTGATACAGACATACCCAACACGAGTCAAAGCTGTAATCACTGCTGAAGGGGCTTCTACAAAGTATTGACTCAGTGGTGTAAATAGTTTGAAATATTTCTGTATTTCATTTTCAATAAATTTGATGCAATTTCTATTGTGTATTGTGTGTAGAGATAGGTGCGGTGGGGAAAACCAATGTAATGCACTTTGAATTCCGGGTGTAACTGTTGAAGGAATTCTAAATTCATCTCTGTTTTAATTCACAATCCAAATTAAACACTCTGTCAATGCATTAAGGGTTTGTAAGACCCTTATTTTATAAGAATGGACAGAGCCCCGGTCTTAAAGGTCAGGTAACAATGTTTAATTCAAGAGAGTACTGCCTTCATACACATTTTACCACAGGTTATAAACTGAAAATGACGTCAGTGTTTTCTAAATGTTCTATCTCTTCTTGACACTGGTAGAGAAGCCCTATAGTTCTCAAGCCTTCCCTCCTCGCCGAAATCCAAGGTCAGTCAGTGTAGATAAGCATTCTAGACAGTCTGGAGATTGTTCATTCATTTGTACCAAGGAATTGTTCTAAACTCCTGACTACATTATATACAATTGGGAATGGGAGCAAGAGAGAAAATTCATACATGTACAGTACATAATAGCATTTGGACTAGTCAGTCCTGATTGAAATGTATACATAATTAGTCATTGATAAAAATTCCCTTAACATATCCACCCTTTGATTAAATATTATACATTCAATCACACATTGTAGTTATATTGTAATGTTGAAATCATAACTCTTCTTATCAGGATTTTCGTTACAATCTTCATAAAAAAACAGTCTAATATTGAGATGGGATACAACCTAGCCTCCCTAAACATCAAAAATGGTCTCATCAAATATAAATTCCCCCCAAATAAAAGATCCAGATTCGTCCACTTGTTCTGTAGACATGCATTCAGCACTCCACGTGTCAGAACCTGGAATCCGCTGGTACCTCACCATCTATTGTGTCATCGATTTCTCCAGAGTCCTGGAAATAAGGCCTCATACACAGGGAATTAGACAACAGCCCCATAAAACTAAACAGTGACACAGGTGAATGTAGCCCATAATACAGTGATCATAATAAATAAAAAAAATCCCATTTTCCGAACATACTATCAAACCCAATTAGTCAGAGAAGTATCCACCCCAGAGTTTTCTGCCAAACCGTGAGCCAGCTGAGGCTTCGGGCACTGATTCGTCCGGAGCTGTGTTATTTGGGATGTAAGCACAAACACGGTCCTGATAATCACGCATACTTCTCCCTTTTCAATCATTAACATATCTAATGCAATTCTATTCTGCCAAGCCATCCAGCTGGTTGCTTCAGTCTGTTCTGCAAAACCTTTAATAGCATCTCTGGTATAATTGTTAAAGCGCTGGATTAATATAATTAATCCAGTCCACGTCCGTGGAACCCCAATGTTATCAATGTATACTTTGTCAATAAGAGACCCGGATGGAATAGCTCTTTTCTCCCAATTGGCTAAACTTCATGTCTCGGTGTTAAATGAGTGTGAATAGGCATTCCCAAATGTACAAGGACACATAATCCTGCCCATAAAATCATTCCCCCACACAACCACCAGATGTCAGCCCTGCCCATTATCTGGCATTCCTGCTTTCATGAACAACTTTACCATACCGGCCTAAACTCCTCTACCCAGAACCGTACTAGGGTGTCGACCAAGACCTGGTCATATCCATCATACCACAACCCTAGATCCTCCTTCATTACTGTTTAAAGGGTTAGGCATATCTTTATGCAATACATCCCTCTCTCCGGATTACAATCAAAAACTCTCACCTTCACTATACTCCACCTCCTTCCATACTGGGTGAGTGGATTCATATAGCCCTCTCTCTCCAAATGAGCTATGACCTGTGTCCACGATCAATATGGGAACCTGCACCGATATATCCCATAATGGCTCAGAGTCCTAGACTGCCATGTAGTTAGAGACTCCATTTTGATCTACATAAAACTCCATTGAGAGATCCTTCCCAACCTCTACTCTAACTTCCTGCCTACCCAGATCTAGGGATCTCTTACGCTTATTTTGGAACAAAATCCTCATCGTCTAAACCATGGGTCAAATTACCACTCTCCGCATACTCAAGTAGGACGTGCTGTATCAGTAATATGGCACCCACGATAAGACAGCTCAGACGAACAGCTTGCATGTGAAGCCCCACCCTCTCCCCGAGAACACATCACTTAGCAAGAGCCAGACACATCTTCACTTCTATGAACAAAAACAGGGATGAAAAGACAGGGAGGGTTACTTAAATCGAGAGAAGGCCCCCCCTGAATTCTGTTAATTCCAGTTCTCCTCTTGAACACTGTTTATTGTTCGACAGTGTCATTGTGTCTTACACTCCCGCGGTGCGATATCAATCCAGGTAGCTCTTTCAGCTAGCTGTCACCAGGAGTCCTTGGTATGGTCCCCCCAACAAGCCTCTGGGACTGGATTGAGTGACTTCACCTGTAGTTCACCTGTAATGCATAAAATCCTGGACATACAGGCTTGGTTAACAAACAGTTTCTCATATGTTTGTTAGCTAAAAAAAAATATATATATTTTGTATTATTAGTTTCTTATCCAATAGGCCAATAACTTACCCACCCCCCTTTTGATACTTGGCTCTGCCCAGGTAACAACCTTATATACCCTAAATAATGACTTAGGTAGGATTAGTAAATTATCCTTATTTTCTGACATTATCATGTATGTCCAATTCTCCCTTGGGCATCCATTCATCTCAATTCTGTATCAATTCTCTGTCCAGTGGCTTATCTAGTTTAAGAAGTATCTGTGCTATTTATATATGTTCTTAAATATATATATTTACCGATTTAAACAGTAATTCCTTTCCCTCTTATCTCTCAAAATGCCACTAAATGTCTCACTGTTTGACTATCTAAAATCATTGAAATCCTTACATTTCTTTAATCAATCTATCTTAATCCTTACAATAATCCTAAATCACCACAGATGTCCTATATTCCTGTCAAATTTAATCATATTTAAAAGACCTCCTAATGGTTAACCCGAGCCTGAACAAATGCTAACCATATCGAAATCCTTCCTACACTTTACAAGCTCTTTACTTCAGGGATCCTCAGTATTCTATCTGACAATAACATGGAATACCTTATCTACAGTAATTTATCGCCCCTATTTATTCTCAATGATAAATAGAACTATTTTCTGTTGTAATATCAAATCCATAATAGCCAATTCAAAAACTTCACAGCTAATATTGTAAATCAGCTTCAGTGATTCAAACAATAATTCTAAACCCCAAACTCACACGCCATTATAACTATTTTACCTTAAAATTAGTAACCCAACTGACCACAATTCATTATACAAATGGCTCTCCCCTGGGGCTGATCAGACCCCAAAAGATAGCCACGATAAGGTCAAAAGGTCATACCATATTAGACATATTAAAGAACCCTTTATCCTTAAAATAAAAATAATCACTTGTGTAATTAAAACCCATAAAATAAAAACTCATAAGGTTCCATATGTGAGTGTGCCTCTTTAAAATACCTCTGAACTAAAACAAATAGTTATATCAATTGTTTTATGTGTATATATTTGCAACCCTTAATGGATAATCAAGACTTCCAGACCTTTTTCAATTTGGTCATTTATGGCCGCTCTCTCCCCCACTCTCCCCAAGATTATAATCCCAGGAGGCTTCTAAAAGTGAGACACAACACTCCTAACTAGCATTCACTATGCTACTTCGATTCAGAAACTCAATAAGTGAACTATAACTAAACCTAATGATAACTCATTCAGTCTATCTTCAAATTGTCGTCCCAAAATATTTTATACACTGCCATACCCTCAAACCACTGTGATAAACATGCACTGTCCCTTTAAGATAAGACATATACTTGTTCCCCGTAAAGAAAAACAGATAGTGTTTTTTAGAATACGTTAACTTCTAGTTCGAAATCCCTGGCGTTACCTAACCAAAAATCAATACTCGGAAAAACAATCACAACTTTTTACGATTAAACTATTCTTACCATTAAATTGATCATATGTCAGTCGATTCATAAATAGCTATAACACCCGGATAGCATGAAATTGTATCGTATCTCTCCATTAATCCCTACATTTAACTTTAGGTGACTTTCTCTTCTATGATACATGTATTTAAATACGACTCTTTTTTTTTAAATTTACATTTTTTTTACCCCTTTTTCTCCCCAATTTCGTGGTATCCAATTGTTGTAGTAGATAATATCTTGACTCATCGCTATAACTCCCATACGGGCTCGCGAGAGACGTAGGTTTAAAGTCATGCGTCCTCCGATACACAACCCAACCAGCCGCACTGCTTCTTAACGGAAGCCAGCCGCACCAACGTGTCGGAGGAAACACCGTGCACCTGGCAACCTTGGTTAGCGCGCACTGCGCCCGGCCCGCCACAGGATTCGCTGGTGCGCGATGGGACAAGGACATCCCTACCGACCAAGCCCTCCCTAACCCAGATGACGCTAGGCCAATTTTGCGTCGCACCACGGACCTCCCGGGGGGGACTCTGATGGCACAGCTGGCGCTGCAGTACAGGGCCCTTAACCACTGCGCCACCCGGGAGGCCCAAGACTCCCATCTCAATACATTATTCCACCAGATCATTTTGGGCAAAATGGCGTATTACATCGAAATTGTCTCGCCATTATTTTTCAATTCTATCTAAAACACATAATAAACGTTCAGTTCATATCTTTTACAAACACTGGCGACCGTATTTTTCAGGCAAAACATGCAAATAGGTGAATTACAATCTAAAATCAATTTTTGTCTATCGGTTTCAAAGCTGAAATACTGTACCTTGGTGTCCCATAACACAACAAATAACAAAATGTGGAATAAGTCAAGGGGTATGACTACTTTCTGAAGGATCGTTACACAGACAGGATGTGTAACACAAGCAAATACATGACATATACAGAAAATGCTTATACAAACAAACAAGCCAGAAAGTCTGACTGGGGCAAACAGACAGTCTATCATTTCTTCCATGCAATGTATCCCTATTCTGAGACATTACACGATGTAAAGACACCTGTGCTGTCCTCTGGTCTAATCTTTATCTAAGGACATGGGCTGAAATAACCTCCTGTGGCCATGTAGTGAGACATATTCCATCTATGCTCCAGAGATATGGTCTGTGACCATTAAGGATGTTTTAATGCCTTATTTCTCTCTCTTTTACTCTCTCTTGGTCTGTTGGTATTCCTCTGTCTCTCTCCCTCGGTCTCTCTCCCTCGGTCTCTCTCCCTCTGTCTCTCTCCCTCGGTCTCTCTCTCTCTTCACTCTCTCAGGGATTCTTCCGACGCAGTATTCAGAAGAACATGGTGTATACCTGCCACCGAGACAAGAACTGTCAGATCAACAAGGTGACCCGTAACCGCTGTCAGTACTGCCGGCTGCAAAAGTGCTTTGAGGTTGGCATGTCCAAAGAAGGTGAGTAACAGTGCATCAGAGGGATGCCGTTACAACCCGTTTTGTCCAGTTTGCCTGCTGGGTAAGTTATGCTCAAATGTAAAGGTGTGAGGAGATCAGAGACTGTTTGAATACAGAGAGGTTGTGAGAGTGATTGAGTGGCAAAGAATTTGTAAAGGGATCTCACTACAGTTTATGTCTGTAAGTGTGTGTATTGGGATAGCTAGGGTTTACACTGAAATCACAATATGGCCACTATAAATGGATATTATAAGCACCACCAATCCACCACTTTCCCTTACTCTCTCACTTATCGTCGCTCCTTCTTCTTCTCTGTCATGCAGCGGTGCGTAATGACAGGAACAAGAAGAAGAAGGATGTGAAGGAGGAGGTGGTGTTGCTGGAGAGCTATGAGCTCAGTGGAGAACTGGAAGAGCTAGTCAACAAAGTCAGCAAGGCCCACAAAGATACCTTTCCCTCACTTGTCCAGCTGGGCAAATACACTACAGTGAGTCTCACACACACACACACACACACACACACACACACACACACACACACACACACACACACACACACACACACACACACACACACACACACATTAGCCCTCTCTCTCCTATTCCAGAACTCCAGTGCAGACCACCGTGTACAGTTGGATCTGGGGCTGTGGGATAAGTTCAGTGAACTCTCCACCAAGTGCATCATCAAGATAGTGGAGTTTGCCACACGCCACAGGCTTCACACACACACACACACTCACACACACACACTCCACACACATGTCATATACTGGTCCCACACACACTCCCACACTCCACTCTGTCACACACACACCCTCCACCACACTCTGTCTGTACACACACTCCCTCACTGCTCTCTCCCTCCACCTCCACTCTGTCTGTACTCCTCTCTCCCTCCACCTCCACTCTGTCACACTCCACTCTCCCTCCACCTCCACTCTGTCTGTACTCCACACTCCCTCACTGCTCTCTCCCTCCACCTCCACTCTGTCTGTACTCCTCTCTCACTCACACTCTCTCCACTCCACCTCCACTCTGTCTGTACTCCTCTCTCCCTCACACTCTCTCCCTCCACCTACACTCTGTCTGTACTCCACACTCCCTAACACTCTCACCCTCCACCTCCACTCTGTCTGTACACTCTCTCCCTCCACCTCCACTCTGTCTGTACTCCTTTCTCCCTCACACACTCTCCCTCCACCTCCACTCTGTCTGTACTCCACTCTCCCTTCACCTCCACACACACACACACACACACACTCCACCTCCACACTCCACACTCCCTCACTACACTCTCCCTCCACCTCCACGCACACACACTCACTCACACACTCCCACACACTCACACACACACACACACACTCTGTCACACACACACACACACACACACTCCACCTCCACATGTAGCCCTCTCTCTCCTATTCCAGAACTCCAGTGCAGACCACCGTGTACAGTTGGATCTGGGGCTGTGGGATAAGTTCAGTGAACTCTCCACCAAGTGCATCATCAAGATAGTGGAGTTTGCCAAGCGCCTGCCAGGCTTCACCACCCTCACCATCGCTGACCAGATCACTCTCCTCAAATCAGCATGTCTGGATATACTGGTACCTGAACACCTCTCTCCCTCCACCTCCACTCTGTCTGTACTCCTCTCTCCCTCCACCTACACTCTGTCCGTACTCCTCTCTCCCTCACTGCTCTCTCCCTCCACCTCCACTCTGTCTGTACTCCTCTCTCCCTCCACCTCCACTCTGTCTGTACTCCTCTCTCCCTCCACCTCCACTCTGTCTGTACTCCTCTCTCCCTCACTGCTCTCTCCCTCCACCTCCACTCTGTCTGTACTCCTCTCTCCCTCACTGCTCTCTCCCTCCACCTCCACTCTGTCTGTACTCCTCTCTCCCTCGCTGCTCTCTCCCTCCACCTCCACTCTGTCTGTACTCCTCTCTCCCTAACTGCTCTCTCCCTCCACCTCCACTCTGTCTGTACTCCTCTCTCCCTCCACCTCCACTCTGTCTGTACTCCTCTCTCCCTCACTGCTCTCTCCCTCCACCTCCACTCTGTCTGTACTCCTCTCTCCCTTCACCTCCACTCTGTCTGTACTCCTCTCTCCCTCACTGCTCTCTCCCTCCACTTCCACTCTGTCTGTACACCTCTCTCCCTCACTGCTCTCTCCCTACATTTTCACTCTTCTCTCCCACACTACAACCTATCTACTTCTCTCTTTCCCTCACAATGCTCTATCCATACTCCTCTTTCCCTTAACACACGATCAACATGTCACTATCCTCAATCCTTTGCCACTCCCTACAATGTACACACCCCCTCTTCCTCACCCTCCCTTTTCATCATCTTTGTTGTCATTTATTCCCCTAACCTCTCCATCCTCTCCTCTCAGATGCTGAGGATCTGCACTCGCTACACTCCGGAGCAGGACACAATGACCTTCTCCGACGGGCTGACCCTGAACCGGACCCAGATGCACAACGCAGGCTTCGGCCCGCTCACAGAGCTGGTGTTTGCCTTTGCTGGCCAGCTGCTGCCTCTGGAGATGGACGACACAGAAACCGGCCTCCTCAGCGCCATCTGCTTGATCTGTGGAGGTACTACTGTTTGTGTGTGCACGCACATGTCTCAATAATAATATGTGACGATTTTGGTGGCATATGCTCCTAAACATTTTGCTGTGAGACCTTGAATTTTTATTTGGGAGAACCAATGCGCCTAGATAATTGTTGTAATGATTTCGCTCTACCGTTGTTTCCGAGTGCCCTAGAGAAAAAAGCGAACACATATTCATTAGCATCATGGTTGTACCATTACTAAGCGAAAACGTCTTGTTTCTTCGCATTTTACATTAATTTGCTCACACTTTGTTCAGCCCTGTTACCGAGCTGGCAAGCTAATAACCTGGTAACTAGTAGGCCATATCTGAACAGTTGGGGACACAGAAAGAAAGTTACAGGGATAGCTTCTTCAGGAGATCAATGATGATAGCAATGAATGAGTGACTAATCTCTTTCATCTACAATTTTCGATATCATCTCAGTAGTACAATTACTCTTTTACACAATTTAGAAACCTAACATTCAACAAACGACTTTGTGATTTCAATGACAGGTAATTGTATCAACATTTTAGTATTTTATAATACACATGTATTTACAGGGTTACATATTAGTTTCTAGGGAACAGTATCAGAAGCAGCTAGAATACAGTACATATAGGCCCGGTAGAGGCTATATCTCAATTGGTGCTCGTACATTTAATGTTGTGCTCCTAACTTGTATAAGTTGGGAGCACTAGTGCTACCAATTAATATTCTGAATTTAGAGCCCTGGCTCAATATCCTAGGTACAATACACTTAGCAGACTCTTGCCTCTTCTATTTGCGTTCCTTTTTTTTCTTCTCCCTGACCCCCCTATGCCATTGGCTGCTGACTCTTTTTATACCCATCATTGGCTCTCCCGCTTCCTGACCCAGTGTGATTGGCTCTCCCCCTTCCTGACCCAGTGTGATTGGCTCTCTCCCTCAGATCGTATGGACCTGGAGGAGCCCCAGAAGGTGGACAAGCTACAGGAACCCCTCCTGGAGGCCCTGAAAATCTACGCCCGCCGCAGACGCCCCAACAAGCCCCACATGTTCCCCCGCATGCTGATGAAGGTCACCGACCTCAGGGGCATCAGCACCAAGGGTCAGTACAGATAAGGATGTAGTACACAGCACAGATATATAGCACAGCTTAGATCTTTATTCATAACACAGGCTATACTAACACAATACTGACACATAGATCAATATGCATATATAGTAGAGCCTCAGACACCTGCATTCAATCAGTACTGATAGAGACATAGCACCCCAAATAATTAACAATGAATAACTGATTGTAAGTCACTCTGGATGGCTAAATGGCTAAAGTGTCAATGTGAATGTAAACTTATGTTTATGCGTGGGTCTCTCTGTGTACTGTAGGTGCTGAGAGAGCCATCACTCTGAAGATGGAGATCCCAGGCCCCATGCCTCCTCTGATCAGGGAGATGCTGGAGAACCCCGAGGCCTTTGAGGACAGCAGCGACTCTGGGGACAGCGCCTCCGCCCCCCCTGCCATCCAAGCCATCAAGAAAGAGAGGGAGGAGAAGAGCCTCGAGGAGGAAGATGAGGATGAGGAGGACGAGTGGGGGGACGAGGAGAGGGGGGCAGACAGCGATGGGGAGCCCTGGGTGGAGGCTGCAGCGGCAGAAGCGGTGTCCCAGAAAGGGGCAACTGGGAGATCCCAGTGAGAGTGACATAGTTATGCACTCTGACCCATTCTGTTCACCTCCTATTCCACCACCCTCAGACAGACCAACACTCCCTGTCACCAAGTCATCTCCCCACATGAGCAGCCCATCCTATAAAAAGGGTCTACTCCAAGACCTAGCTGTTACACCTGTTTACTCCAAGACCTCTGCTGTTACACCTGTTAAACTACCCCCCACACCCCTATACACACACAATATATATATATATATGAATTTCCCCTTTGCTGTAGATAGACAGTAAAGTAAAGGCTCTATGTAGTGAACCTACTCTGTCACTCCAGGGTGAAACTGGCCCTGTCTACAGGAACAGTTTCAGGAACTGTCTACAGGAACAGTTTCAGGAACTGTCTACAGGAACAGTTTCAGGAACTGTCTACAGGAACAGTTTCAGGAACTGTCTACAGGAACAGTTTCAGGAACTGTCTACAGGAACAGTTTCAGGAACTGTCTACAGGAACAGTTTCAGGAACTGTCTACAGGAACAGTTTCTTGGGGCGGCAGGTAGCCTAGTGGTTAGAGCGTTCGGCCAGTAACCGAAAGGTTGCTAGATCGAATCCCTGAGCTCACAAGGTAAAAATCTGTCGTTCTGCCCCTGAACAAGGCAGTTACCCCACTGTTCCTAGGCCGCCATTGTAAATAAGAATTTGTTCTTAACTGACTTGCCAAGTTAAATAAATAAAATAAAAACAGGTAGAACATGTAGTCTGGAAGAGAAGAGAGAGAAAAACAAGCGCTAAATCTCAGAGTTGGGACAAGTGCCACGAGAGATCACTGTGCCAACCATAAGACTGACCATATGCTACTTTACAATGCTGTCTCCACACAAAGATAAACACAGGGGATCCTAATCTGAATGGCAGCAGCTGGGATTGGTGGACCATATGAAATGCACTCCCCCACTTTCCTTAAGGGCTACTCGGAGTGCAAGAGCATTGAGGAAACGACAACTGCAACAACCAAACTCTTATTGTGAAAACCATTCACCACAAATGCCTTTTGAGAATAGTTTTTTTACATTTTTTTTTCATTAATGTTTTTCTATTGTATGATTTTCCCCCGAATAACATTCATATTTGAACATATATTCAAGTGTGTTACTATGCATTTTTCTCTGTTATTGTTGTCTCGTTTATGCTTCAGTCATGCTCATGTTTGACGAGCAATATCAAACTAGCGATAGAAAACTCAATTTACAAACGGGCAACTCTCTTCTTATCTTTACATCGTCTGTGCTTGTGACTTCACTCATTGGGACAGAGCTTATTGTAGATCTCTGCTCGATGAGAAACAAAAACAAGGATTTGACCAATGGACTGGCACGTTGCAAGCTATAGTTGTGAGCTACACATATACTAAACACACAAACACACTCCTTTAACGTCTATAAAGGTGTGCAGCGTCAATTTTATACAATTTAATGCCAATGCTTTGACTCAGGGTGATTCTAGAGATGGACAAAAACTCACCAGCGTGAATGTTCAAGACAATCACAACAAGGATCTGTGGGGTGGCACCGACGGTTCGCCACTCTCCCCGTTTTCTTCATCAACAAGACATTTTCTACAGGGATCTGAATGTGAAAGAGAACTAATGTAGTTTCCCTTTGTTCTCAGTGGAATGCCATGCAGTCTACCAGGGGGATCAGATATCTGGGTGGGCAGAATCCAGTACATACAGTTGAGGTCGGAAGTTTACATACACCTTAGCCAAATACATTTAAACTCAGTTTTTCACAATTCCTGACATTTAATCCTAGTAAAAATTCCCAGTCTTAGGTCAGTTAGGATCAGCACTTTATTTTAAGAATGTGAAATGTCAGAATAATAGTAGAGAGAATGATTTATATCAACTTTTATTTCTTTCATCACATTCCAAGTGGGTCAGAAGTTTACATGCACTTAATTAATTAAATTGTTTAACTTGGGTCAAACGTTTCAGACGTTCCAGAAGCTTTCCACAATAAATTGGGTGAATTTTGGCCCATTCCTCCTGACAGAGCTGGTGTAACTGAGTCAGGTTTGTAGGCCTCCTTGCTCGCACATGCTTTTTCAGTTCTGCCCATAAATGTTCTATACTATTGACGTCAGGGCTTTGTGATGGCCACTCCAATACCTTGACTTTGTTGTCCTTAAGCCATTTTGCCACAACTTTGGAAGTATGCTTGGGGTCATTGTCCATTTGGAAGACCCATTTGCAACCAAGCTTTAACTTCCTGACTGATGTCTTGAGATGTTGCTTCAATATATCCACATAATTTTCCATCCTCATGATGCCATCTATTTTGTGAAGTGCACCCATCCCTCCTGCAGCAAAGCACCCCCACAACATGATGCTGCCACCTCCGTGGTTGGGATGGTGTTCTTTGGCTTGCAAGACGCCCCCTTTTTCCTCTAAACATGACGTTGGTGATTATGGCCAAACAGTTCTATATTTGTTTCATCAGACCAGGGGACATTTCCCCAAAGAGTATGATCTTGGTCCCCATGTGCAGTTGCAAACTGTAGTCTCGCTTTTTTATGGAGCTTTTGGAGCAGTGGCTTCTTCATTGCTGAGCGGCCTTTCAGGTTATGTCGATATAGGACTCGTTTTACTGTGGATATAGATACTTTTGTACCTGTTTCCTCCAGTATCATCACAAGGTCCTTTGTTGTTGTTCTGGGATTCATTTGCACTTTTCGCATCAAAGTACGTTCATCTCTAGGAGACAGAACGCATCTCCTTCCTGAGCAGTATGACGGCTGCGTGGTCCCATGGTGTTTATACTTGTGTACTATTGTTTGTACAGATGAATGTGGTACCTTCAGGCGTTTGGAAATTGTTCCCAAGGATAAACCAGATTTATGGAGGTCTACAATTCTTTTCTGAGGTCTATTTATTTTGATTTTCCGATGATGTCAAACAAAGTTTGAAGGTCGGCCTTGAAATACATCCACAGATACACCTACAATTGACTCAAATGATGTCAATTAGCCTATCAGAAGCTTCTGAAGCCATGACATCATTTTCAAGAATTTTTCATGCTGTTTAAAGGCACAGTCAACTTAGTGTATGTAAACTTCTGACCCACTGGAATTGTGACACAGTGAATTATAAGTGAAATTATCTGTCTGTAAACAATTGTTGGAAAAATGACTTGTGTCATGCACAAAGTAGATGTCCTGACCGACTTGCCAGAACTATAGTTTGTTAACAAGACATTTGTGGAGTGGTTGAAAAACGAGTTTTAATGACTCCAACCTAACTTCTGACTTCAACTGTAGCTGACATCTGTGATTCTGAAACTAGCAGTCTGCTCCCAGCCATAGCCGCGGGAAGTAGGTATGCTGAGGGTGCTGCAGCACCCTCTGAAAAATCATCACCACTCCTCCACCTCCAATCATCTTCCCACAGCTATGCTCCCAGCCCCAAGCCATGGCTGAGGTAGTGTGCTGATAACAGTTCAGCACATTGAAAGTAAACCATAAATGCTAGTGTTATGAGTCAGAATACATGGACTAGATCACTAACACAGGACCAGTTCAGTCTTAGGTCCATTCATTCAATTCAAAAACTCATGTATAGGCCATAGTTACACATATCATTGATGTCAATGAAGTCTCATCCTCATACAGTGATGATCTCATAGATGAATAAGCAATATTGGAATTATATGCAAAGCCATGAATCAGGAAATGAATGTGTCTGCGGTATGTAGATGTATTTGTGTGTCGGTGTGTGTGTGCACCCACATGTGTCTCTCTGTGTGTGTTTCTTGCTACTTGTGTAACATAATTTAGTGTTTTATGCTTGTTCTACCATAGAATAGATGAGATACTATTTTGGAAATTGTCTACATACATGAACTGGGTGCTAGGACTTTTAGACCCTAGTTCTGTCCAATAACATTGACAGAACCGTATGGTTGATTTCATTACTCCAGTCATTTTTCTTAATTATGTTTTTTTTACTTTTATGCTTTACAGATTAATTTGAAATTTAGATAAGTTAGTCCTTTTAGAATGACTGCATTTAATTATCAAAAAGTCCACAAGTGAGATATTCCTCCCAGTTCCTCTACAAACATATCTTTGCCCCAATGATGACTGTGCACAATCTGACTTTAATAAAGGAGCAGGGTATTTATGCTCATAATGTCTCAAACTCCACATCTACAGTGAATTCAGATTCCACACTGTTGGCACTGTGCCGTTGTCTCTTCGCTATGGCCAACAGACACCGCAGTGTGTGGACTTGTAAAAGTCTGTGGTTGTAAAGCATTAACATGGACCTCAGGCTGAGTAAGACTTCCAGGGTAAGGAATGGATTTGGAGTTAATCCCCAGTGTGCATTGAGACCATTAGTTATTCTGAAAGAGTGATTCACACCTTCATGTCAGCAGCCACTGCACAGACCTACTCAGTACTCAGCCAGGACTTCTTGGAGTAGGGGGAGATTTTGCCTATATAGTCACACCCTGATGCATAAACCTCAACCCTCACTGCAGCACAGTTCACATAGCCACTCTAGTGAGAAATCTGATAGCTTTAAAACAAAATACATATTTAGTGTGTGTAGGCTATTTATGTAGGTGTGTGTGTGCGTGTGTGGCCTCAGAATGCTACAGAGGACCCTGTCACTAGCTAGGTTTCCATCCAATTAACAAAAGATTTCCATGTGAATATTCTAAAATCCGCATAAAAACTATATGCACATTTTCCAACCAGAGATGTGTTTCCATCAAATTGACTTGCAAATAACAGTCTGTGGTCACATAAAAATAACTTGTGCAGATACATTTCCATGGACCGAATCAGAAATACAAGGTAAATGGGTTTCCATCGCATTTTCAACTCTACTGATGGCTTTGTAACAATACATCACGTGCGCCCTATCAAATCAAATTTTATTTGTCACATTTGTCACCTATACGTGTTTTGCAGATGTTATTGCAGGAGGAGCGAAATGCCAACAGCTCGCAGATAAAGTGCGGGTATAGGCTACCGACATGATAAAAGCAATATTCTTTTTATTTTTCAAATCATCATGACGATCATCATGTCACCAGAATAAGACCCTCGATATTTATTGGAAAGGAGCATCAAACTCATCAGCGTGCTCTTTCACCACCCTGTGAAGTTCACCATAATTTATTTACTGCATGCTTTACCAAATCGTAGTGGGATGAACACACAATATCATCGCATGACTCAAAGTTTACTTTGATATGAAAGTTAATATATCAATATTTGGTCATGAAGGTGTTTCCACCGCGCTTCCACCTTGTCTAGCATATTTTGTTTTGTCAACATTTGGAAAGTTTACCGACAAATGTGCTGTTTCTATCAGGCCTGTTTGACCATTTTTATCCGACATATACTGATTTAAGTATTTGTTCATTGTTTCCTTGTTTCCTTGTTATATAGTCAATGTTTTGTTTGAAGCTAAACGGATGTAGCAAAGAACCATGGTGTTTGTGCATTTAGCAAGCACGATCAATATATATGAAGAATATAGGGCATATATTTTGGACAAAATGTTTTCAAGACAGCTGAAATACAATAGTGATTGTTTGCTGGCAATGATAACCGAAAATAGATTGACCAAAGAAAAATAATTACACCAGTGTTATCATTCAGGAAGAATTTCAATTAGGCCAATTATTTGAAATGTGTGTGCTATTGTATTTTTGTTCCTTTTTACAGCTTGTAGTATTATCGATAAGCTCTAGCTTTTTAATGCTTGAGGATTGTTGGGGATTTTATGAGTAAAATAATTGCTTTTGAGAATATACTATACTTGTCTTCATTTTCTTATTTTTCTTATTTGTTGGTGTTCATAACTATAATATAACTTTAATTTTTCAATTTAATTTGTAAAAACATTATGACTTTTTTGTACTCTAAATTCAGGGATTTCAAAATCTGTCTGTGATTTGTATTTCTGTTTGTGTAAAAACATGAAATCCCCAGTTTGTGTTTGTATGCTCTTGTGAGATAAAATATACTGGTAGTTTGTTTTTCTGTTGTTCCATATCGGCTGTCCCTTATCAAAGTTTCTCAAAACAACGCTTTGTTTCGCCTGTCTTTTTTGTTCCTTAAAAAACATTTTTTTGTCATTAAGGCAGTTGTCATTTCTTGTACGTTTGGATGCTGTTGTTAATATTTTGATTTTATAAAGAAACTTATCTTTTATATGTGTGTGTTTATTTGTATTACATGTGTACTGTATCATCATGTCATTAGCATCAATACAGATGCATACCTGGTCAAAACACACTGGGGGGCGATGTAGTACCATAGTAAATTGAATCCACTCCTACTCTATTGGGAATGAATGGGGCAACATTGGCATGTTCCTTCTGGCTACATCACCACCCATTTCACACTGTCAAGCTGTACTGTGCTGGCCTGGTTACATATACACCACAGTTGCTGGAACCTTGCTGGAAAGGAAAATGTTGAAAGAAAATATCTGAGCCAGCACAGTACTGTACAGGCCAGAGAGATACTGTAGTATGAAAAGGTTATTAGGATATGATCAAACTAAGTAAGTGAGTTGAATTGGCCATGCAATTGTGGACATACTGACATTACCCATTTTTTTGTATTTATCAGTGGCTAAATAAGCTGAATTTATCGGTGGCTATTTAAACAAATCTGAACCATGGATTGCGGTTTCGCCTGGCCAATAGACTACTTTAAAGGCAAAATAGAAAATACATGTAAGTGAAAAGTACCAAATGTGTCCTATAATGGAAATATACTGTAGACAGCAGACACCAGAGTTGGATGTGCCACATTTATTTGTTATTACATGGGCTTGAACCCAGTGCCCTAAAGGGTTCTCCAACTGTCCCCATAAGAGAACCCTGTTTGGTTCCAGGTAGAACCCTGTTTCGCTTGCTTGGATGACTTCCCCTTTGAGATAGTTTCAGCAGAGAGGAAGAGGAGAAGCGAGAGGGCTCAAACTCGCCAGAATCTGACCAGTATAAGCCCAATGCATTTCTATGGCCATAATATGCAGACCTAAGCTTGTCGCCTGCTCTCCCATCGTCATTATATACAGATCTCAGCCTCTTGCGAATTGGAAAGCAAAGTTGGTGGGTGCACTGTTCCATTAGCGGTGAGTGGGTAAAATCACCAGCGAAGCGAAGCCAGAAAAAGGAAGCCATATTACATCCTACAATATGTGTTGCGATAATTGTTGTTTGCTCTATAACCTGTTAGTTAATATGCCTTGCCACCATGAATATATATATATAGGCCTGGGCTGAGACAATAAGAAGACACTGTGGCAGAATAAATTCAACCACACATTTGTTTCATCACAAAATTGGAGAGCAACCTCTGTCTGGGGAAGTCCACAAAAATATGTTGCATGTAACAAACAGTTACATGACCTACAGCATGGGCTAATGTTAACTAGCTGGCTCATCATTGACCAAGAAAGGAAGTTAGGCTAGCAAGCTCTGAGTGGCGCAGCAGTCTAAGACACTGCATCTCAGTGCTAGAGGTGTCACTACAGACCCTGGTTCGATCCTGGGCTGTATCACAACCAGCTGTTATCAGGAGTTCCGTAGTTCTGCACAATTGGCCCAGCGTCGTCTGGGTTAGGGGAGAACAAATTCTTTTTTACAATGACTTGCTTAGTTAAATAAAAACAAATTCGTCTTAATCAGACTACAAAAACACTATTGATTTAGAACCACAGAGCATTACCGCAAGTCACAAAGAAAACAGGAGCTGACTATTCTAGAACCATTTCAACTACAACATTTAAACATAATCAAATCACTTATGCTTAGTATAATACACTGACAACTAAAAGATACCAAAAACAATTTAGTCCAATCAAAGGAAGGTAAATATGATGTGGCTCTCCATGGTTCTGATTTCTGTGTGTGTCACGTCTGCTCCCGCTCCCCCACCCTCCCTGGAGCTCGAAGGCTCCAGGCTCCCCAGCATTACGCACTCCTGCCACCATCAGTACGCACACCTGATTTTCCTAGTCATGCCCATCAGTGTATTATTGGACTCACATGGACTCACATCACCTGTTTATTACTTCCCCAATATTGGTCAGTTCCCCATCTCTGTTCCCCGCTGCTGCATTGACTGTCGTCTGTCTTTGTTACCCGTGTGCTGATGCTGTTCCTGTCTTGTTCCATGTCTGTTCCAAATTAAATGTTGACTCCCAGTACCTGCTTCTCTTCTCCAGTGTCATTCCTTACAGTGTGTGAGTGTGTGTGTGTGTGTGTGTGTGTGTGTGTGGTGATTGCAAGTAGAAAAAAAACATATTTGTAGAGGAACACCAATGCAATCCTCCTCTCTTTCATGTTGCCGAAACGGTCAATTACTCTGTCATGGACACGCTTTTAGTTTTTGTTGTCCTAAGCTACCTGGCTAAATGCTTGCTCGCTAGCCTAACTTCCTTTCATGGGCAATGATTAGCCAGCTAGTTAACATTAGCCTACTACATCTAGCTACATATTGAACATCCATCCTCTCAGGCCAGAGGCACAATGTATGAATTTATGGTTGAATCAGAACTTACATTATAATCATTCGCCAGTATGGAGAAATAAGTAAAACCACAAGTACCAAACCCTATCTCCATCCATGGCTAATTTGGGAAAGGGCTGATAGCTAGCCGTCGGAGGACAGGACAATGACACAACAAGATGCAACAATTACTTTTTTCTGTCAATTACATTTTGCTTTCAATGTGGTGTGATTTGTGTGAAACCAAATCAAACTGGCTTCTCTTAGCGCGCCAGGACCATTCACAGTTGAGCTCAATCAGTTTAGTTCAACACTGATTGGCTATTATTTTATAGTTTTTATCAAGGGAGGCCAAATGCTCGCTGGCTTCCCTTGCATTCAATGCTACTGGCGGTAACAATATCATACTCTTTTTGACCAGACAGCATCAGATACTGTAGATGGGCTACACATACAGAGACAGAGGGGCGCTGTTTTGCTTGCTTGGATGTTTTCTCTGGTGAAATACATTCAGCCTCTTGTGAACTGAAGGAAAATTATGAAACACAGGTGGCATCAATGAATACCAGTGGTGGGCCGTCAGGGCCAGCAAGGCCTTCTCTGCTGGCCTAAACATTATCAGAATATATATTTTTAAATATATTTTCACACAAATATGTATTAAATTATTCCCCAGAGTAAGAGTTACACTCTTCATTTCATAGCGTTCCTCTTGGTTGCACTGCTTCCAGCCACAGGTTGAGATTTGGAGGGCTGGTCTTTATGTTAGATATTTTATCCAATCATATTCAGCCATCATGTGTTGTCAGGGGTCTAAAATCTGCCCTCAGGCCTTCAGAATCAACAGTGCGGGCGCTTGTAGCTTAAAGTGAACGGAAATTAAAATTTAGTGTCAACCAATCAGCTTTAGAGTTGGCTATTGTACGCCTGCTGGCTGGCTCCAGTGTTACACAGGAGCCAGCTAGCAGGCGTAGTGCCTGCACGTCTTTTGATTGGATTACCAATATTGAGAGGCAGGTCCTATATGGGCAGGTCTCAGAACTAGGAAACTGAAATTGATCAACGAATTAATTTGCGTACTACTAAACTGTTTTTTCAACCCACAATGGCGGAAGGAGAAGATATCGATTTAGTCGAGGATATAATTATAACGCCATTCTCAAGACAAACTTTTCAAGAAAAGTTAGACATTGTCAGGAGAGGTAGACGCCGACGCTACAAAGCCTGTCACAGGCGGGAAAGTGGTTTGTTCGCCACTTTCAATTATGGGCGCTATCAATGACTCACAGGCTCCGAGAAGCACTGCAGACTGTACTGCTGGGAATGCCTATTATTTGCAAGTGATCGATTTGGTGTTTGGAGCCACACTGGCTTTGCAAACCTGAGTTGTCTAACTAAGGCAGCAACGAGACACCAAAGTACGGCTGGGCACTTACAAACAATGGTGCTTTTGAAAACTTTTGGGGACACCCGAGTGGATCTACAGCTCAACGAACAAGCGCGCAGTGCAACGAAGCTGCACAATGAAAAGGTATTGTACTCTTCCCCTGCAATTCTCTGAATAAAAATGTCAATTTCAAGGTGACGCAACGCCTGGTTATACTGCATTTCTGTCTAAATGTATAGTGTCTAGAGCCATGGCATCATAATGATGGTAATAAGAGGTGGATTAATTCGGGTGGGACTGTGTAGGACTTCACTGAAGGCCCAGGCCCCAGAACCACGGCACGCTACTGATGAATACACTCCACTGCACTGTTCAGATGCTGGCTTCCCCTAAAGTATATTTTGCCAAAATTATATAACTACTCCTGTCTAAATAAAATCATTCAAAATAATTTAGAGAGCTTGACAGAGGATCATTAGATTCTTTAAAATTGCTAGTGTGTA
This sequence comes from Oncorhynchus masou masou, assembly GCF_036934945.1. Taxonomy (NCBI): domain Eukaryota; kingdom Metazoa; phylum Chordata; class Actinopteri; order Salmoniformes; family Salmonidae; genus Oncorhynchus; species Oncorhynchus masou. The sequence continues at coordinate 29,609,084 of NC_088217.1, read as the reverse complement.
GGCCTGTGTCTATTTGGGAAGGCAATAGGCCTACCTGATTATTGAATTGCGTCTGTCAGGGAAAAGTATATACAATATGTGTGAAGATAATGTGTCTTGAGTATAATTTTAAATGTTGAGACAAGAAGAAGGGGAGGGGTGTCTGGCGATGATATGGTATGTCACTCTCCAGAATGCACTCAGATGTCTCCCGCCAACTCTTGAACATTCAGTGTTTCAGTTTGTGAATTGTTTGCCCTTTTGATTGTTTATTTTGTTCAATTTTCCATTGCATGTGTCACCAGTAGGCCTAGTAAATGTACCATTAATTGCTGTAATTTGGATAAATTAATTTATGTTAATACATGTATTAATTACATTCTCGAAGTGGAAACATTGCAGAGTTCACAACCTGCTGCACTTGTGAGAAACAAGTTTTGGTTTATTTCATAACCATCATTTACAGGTTTGTTACATAATTTAATTGTTTTTTGTTTGGCGTACTCCATGCGAACAATGGGCATGTGTCTGGCTTCTCTGTCCTGATAACGTTGAGGGGGTGCGTGCGCCTGAGCACGCATAGAAGTAGGCCTACCTGTCCACCTGCACGCAAATGTAGGACAGTGCCCATTTGGGGATGTCTGATTTCTGTCTTAACACATCCACCAATAATATGATGAGCTTCTCAGTAATCTTCATCTCACACAGTAAATCAACAAAGTCAGTTTTTTTTAACATCCATTGAGAATGATAGTAGTTCCTCACAGTATTTGAAAAATCTTTCCAACACTCTTCCGGCCTCAATAATCACCAAGCCTTGTTGTGAAAGAGCAAAATATCATGATCTGATGATCCCATATATCCAGTGGAAATGTCATAAAAAACTCTAGATTAGTTGATACAATGTTGCAAGTTCGCTAGCAACAGCTTCATGCTGGACCCAGTTGATGATTTGATACAATGTTGGACTACACTAGCGATAGCACAAGTCAAGACAGATAGAAAGGGATGGAGACAGGTGGAATAGAGAGATGAATGTGATTGAAAGTAAAGAAGTTTAAAGTTTTGATGTCACGTGCACAAGTACAGTGAAATAGCTTTCTTTTAAGCTCCAAACCCAACAATGCAGTAACCAATATCAATGTAGCACTAAAAATAACAATGTAGAACAAAAACAAACAAGAAAATAAAAAGAAGAAATAAAAAGATCACAAGAAAGTAAGAAACTATATATAGTGTCAGTTCCAATACCATATTTATATAATGTGTAGGGATACTGGAGTCATAGAGGTAGATATGTATATAGGTAAGGTAACTAGGCATCAGGATATATAATAAACAGAGTAGCAGCAGCATAAATTATGATTCATTGTAAGTGTGTGTGTGCATGTATGGAGTAAGTATAAATGTATGTGCATGTTATGTGTGTGTGTTGGAGTGTTAGTGTACGTGAGTGTGCATAGAGACAGTGCAACATTCTTTTGTAAACTACAAAGGTTAACTCAAATAGTCTGTAAAGCCATTCTGTTAGCTATTTAGTAGTCTTATAGCTTGGGGATAGCAGCTGTTCAAGAGCCTATCGGTGTCAGACGTGATGCACTGGTACCGCTTGCCATGCGGAAGCAGAGAGAACAGCCTATGGTTTGGGTAGGTGGAGTCTTTAACGATTTTACAGGCCTCCCTTTCACACCGCCTGATATAGAGGTCCTGAATGGCAGGGAGCTCGGCCCCAGTGATGTACTAGGCTGTCCGCACGACCCTCTGTAGCGCCATGCAATCGAGGGAGGTGCTGTTGCCATACCAAGCAGTGATTAAGCCAGTCAAGATGTTCACACCATTTGTTGTTGAGGAAGAGGCAAACCCCTCCGCTCTCGATTTCCCTGACTCTACTATCCTGTCTGCTCGGTGAATGGAGAATCCATTGAGGTGGATAGTCATGGGGGGGTATCTTGTCCAAAAACCATGTTTCAGAAAGGCAGAGAATATTGAAGTTATGAGAGTCCTATTGGTACAAAATCTATGATCGGAGGTCATCCATCTTATTATCAAAAGAAGTAAGGGAAGAGGTAGCCGGTTTTCCCTTCGCCTTAATCTCACCAGGCCTCCCCTTTCCTGCCTCTGTAATGCCGGCGTTTCCTCTTGCATACCTCAAAATTTGGGTCAGAATTGCAGAAAGAGCCCTGGTCAGATGAGTAGAAATCGAAGTTGAATTCCCATGTACCAAATAAAAAAGTACAAGTTTCCATGACATTTTCAACTCCACTGATTTCTAACAAAAAAACATTGCATTATATAGCGTGTATCCACTCTGGTATTTGCACGTGCACTCTAGCCAACAGTGCCACTGTGCAAGTATAGTCCACATGATGAGATTCTTTTTATTTGTCAAACGGTAGCCAAGGATCGATGATCATGTCACCAGAATATTGGAAAGGAGCATCAAGCTCATCACCTTGCACTTTCACCACCCTGTGAAGTTCATCATAATTTATTTAATCTGTTGCCTGATAAATTGCTTGTTTTCCTGGCGAGCCATAGTGGGAGGACCACACAACATATCATTCATTGTGTGATATGATGGTTATTTTATTAATATTTACGCATAAAAACATGTCTTACATCATTCATTTTACTGACACAAAATGATCCCACCATGTATATGGTATTCTGTTTTGTCGACGTTTGGAAAGTTTATGGACAAATGTTCTATTTCCATCAGACCTGTCATTACATTTTTTTATCCGAAAAGTCCTTTACTTGCATAAAAAGGTTTGATGGAAACCTGGTTTAGGTGTCTATTTGGCAGAAGCTGTTGCTCCCACATTAGTTGAATTTGAACTTTTAGATTTGTATCATTTTAATTAAACATGTTATGATTGACAGTGTGAAAATGATTTTGAGAACTGAAACGTTATTATTGAAATGTAGCTGTTCCACGACAATGCGCTTATAAACATAATCATGTGCACACGGACGTGTGGACACATGGGAGGTCCACGTGCCGACCTATCAGCCATCCAACTGATTTGTTCTGCCACCGGCCCTGGCTCTACCTGTGCAGAGGACATGCCCCTTTGCCCTTCCAGTCTCCAAAGTACCCTTTTGGGTGGTGGTATAATTTCCCCAAAAATATTTTTTGTATAAATGTTTTGGTCATTTCTGTTTGGAACCCACTGCCTATAAGTCATCGTCAAGTTCGCCACCAGGTCTGTTGGTTGCGCCCATGGTGCGAATTACGGGGAGCAAGCTCATCTCCCCTGAAAGAGATGTTAGCTGCCATCAATTCAACAAAAGTCCAACTTTGGGGGGGGTCTCTAAATAATGATAATTGAACCATTCTACTATTTGTTTAAAATGCAGTGGTATATATGTTTTAAAGTGGTAAATATGAAAACCACCCCCACCTCTGTCATGTTTAAACCATTTATTTCTATGTGGCAGTGCTGTCCATCTGATAGCATTAAGGCCTCTGCTGAACTCCTTTACGCATAGATTTTTCTTTGTAGGCCTACTTCCTCATTTGCGCCATTTGTTTGCTATGTGTCTTGATAAAAATAGCCTATGCTTTTATTCCAATACATTAGATTTATCCGTTGATTTATCATTGTTTGCTTTTGTCAGTCAGCTGTTTAGAGCGCTCATTGCTTTGTTTTTCAGGTGCGCACGGTACTGGTGTTCTCCGTGCCATCCGTGGCCAAAAGTAGTTGACCATTTATTTAGCTTTATTATTTTCCATCAATATTTGTTTTCTTTCCTGGACCAGCTGATGATGGTCAACAATAATACTAGACAACAAGCCTACTGTCACGGATCTCCACAGTAATGCTGCTAATTCTGTTCACCAATTCTGGAGGTGGACATCACTGGCCTTCTAGGCTTCACTGAATTTGATTCATTATCATCAACCCCGGACAGTCCTGTCTGATTACACACACCTGGTTCCCATTTCGCCTTGATTATGATGTTATATATGTGCCCTCTGTTCCCATGTCCGTCGGAGTGTTTTGTGCATTGTGTATTACGGGTCTCATCCCGTGTCATTCTACAATGTTTACCCTCGCTCTTATGTTTGGGTACATCCCAGTGTTTTGTATGCATGTTTTTTGGGGGTGTATTAAAAACCCTGTTATGAATTCCTGCCCCTGTCTCCAAATTCTTCATACCAGCGTGACACCTACATCTTGACACCAATGCGCATCCAATCCATCCAACAATTATATGTCAATGACAGTATGCCTATAATTGACTCTTTCGGTTCGATTTTGCAATGGCATAGGCCTACATTATTTCAGATTTGTGTGCCCATTGGAACTGTTTTCACACCAAAACATTGAAATGTTCAATGTTCTAATTCAATTGTTAAATGCTTAATAATGACAAATAACCCTGTCATAAATGTAATTAACGTAAGGAAAGGTAGTGTTTTATGTCACACGATCTGTCAAGATAAAACGTGAACTAATTAATTATGGACAACTCATGAACTAGGTTGTAAAACATGTTTTGATTCAACTTGTGTATTATATTGAATATAGGATACCTATTCTGCATGTGTGCATGTGTTAAAAATAGCTTTGGATGAGAGGGTAGGCGACCAGCAGTTGTGTAGGCCTTAAGGCCTAGTGGATGCTAAATGCATTTTTGCTATGCACTGAAAGTATAGGGAGTGTTAGTTTTTTCACTGCAATCAGCAATCAGTTTACCCATCTATTTTTTTTAATACTACATCACTGGCTAATGGTAGTCCTATTTTAAGTTGATGGTAATACACCTTGTAGCCTACCTCAGTAAGTTGACTGTGTGTGTTAGGGTGACCATCCCGTTTTTCCCAGGACAGTTCCAGCCTTATTCAAATCAAATCCAACTTTATATATATGAACCCTTTGTAATTACCTGGACTTCTGCATAAATTGGTCATAACATTTGATCTGATCTTCATCTAAGTCACAACAATAGACAAACACATCTATTAATGTAGGCCTAATCAATGGCAATCCCTGGATGTCTTAACCTCTCTTGGGTAGGGGGCAGTATTTTGAAGTTTGGATGACAAACGTGCCCAAAGTAAACTGCCTGTTACTCAGGCCCAGAAGCTAGGATATGCATATGCATGGTAGTATTGGATAGAAAACACTCTGAAGTTTCTAAAACTGTTAAAGTGATGTGTGTGAGTATAACAGAATTGATATGGCAGGCGAAACCTGAGGAAATTCCATCCAGGAAGTGGGATTTTTTTGATGCGATTTGTTTTCCATTGAATGCCTATTGACTATTTTATGGGTAAGTGCCCAGATTGCGGCTCCTATGGCTTCCACTAGATGTCAACAGTCTTTAGACATGCTTTCAGGCTTGTATTTTGAAAAACGATGAGTAAAAAGACCTTTTGGTCAGTGGACAGTGGAAGTATGCAGAGCTGGATTGGGCGCCTGACTGTGAGCGCGCCGTTCGTTGAATTTCCTTTCTTTTGAAAAGGCTATTGTCCGGTTGAAATATTATTGATTATTTAGACAATAGACAAAGCCGATGTTTAAATAACACTTGTATATTTTATTAATGTTTATTATGAGTATTTCTGTATTTTGAATTTGGCGCTCTGCAATTTCACTGGATGTTTGCCAGGTGGGACACTACCATCCCACCTGCCCATAAGAGGTTTTCAACAGCTTGGAAAATTCCAGAAAATTATGTCATGGCTTTAGAAGCTTCTGATGGGCTAATTGAAATAATTTGAGACAATTGGAGGTGTACCTGTGGATGTATTTCAAGGCCTACCTTCAAACTCAAACTCAGTGCCTCTTTGCTTGACATCATGGGAAAATCAAAAGAAATCAGCCAAAACCTCAGAAAAAAATTGTAGACCCCCACAAGTCTGGTTCATCCTTGGGAGCAATTTCCAAACGCCTGAAGTTAACACGTTCATCTGTACAAACAATAGTACGCAAGTATAAACACCATGGGACCACGCAGCCGTCATACTGCTCAGGAAGGAGACGTGTTCTTTCTCCTAGAGATGAACAACAGCAAAGGACCTTGTGAAGATGCTGGAGCAAACAGGTACAAAAGTATCTATATCCACAATAAAACAAGTACTATATCGACATAACCTGAAAGGCCACTCAGCAAGGAAGAAGCCACTGCTCCAAAACTGCCATAAAAATGCCAGACTATGGTTTGCAAATGCACATGGGGACAAAGATCATACTCTTTGGAGAAATGTCCTCTGGTCTGATGAAACAAAAATAGACCTGTTTGTCCATAATGAACAACGTCATGTTTGGAGGAAAAAGGGGGAGGCTTGCATGCCGAAGAACACCATCCCAACTGTGAAGCATGAAGATGGCAGCATCATGTTGTGGGGGTGCTTTGCTGCAGGAGGGACTGGTGCACTTCACAAAATAGATGGCATCACGAGGCAGGAAAATTATGTGGATATATTGAAGCAACATCTCAAGACATCAGTCAGGAAGTTAAAGCTTGGTTGCAAATGGGTCTTCCAAATGGACAATGACCCCAAGCATACTTCCAAAGTTGTGGCAAAATGTCTTAAGGACAACAAAGTCAAGGTATTGGAGTGGCCATTACAAAGCCCTAACCTCATCCTATAGAAAATGTATGGGCAGAATTGAAAAAGTGTGTGTGAGCAAGGAGGCCCACAAACTTGACTCAGTTACACCAGCTCTGTCAGGAGGAATGGGCCAAAATTCACGCAACTTATTGTGGGAAGCTTGTGGAAGGCTACCTGAAACGTTTGCCCCAAGTTAAACAATTTAATTAATTGAGTGTTTGTCAACTTCTGACCCACTGGGAATGTGATGAAAGAAATAAAAGCTGAAAAAATCATTCTCTCTACTATTATTCTGACATTTCACATTCTTAAAATAAAGTGGTGATTCTAACTGACCTAAGACAGAGAATTTTTAGTATGATTAAATGTCAGGAATAGTGAAAAACTGAGTTTAAATGTATTTGGCTGAGATCTATGTAAACTTCCAACTTCAACTGTCAAAACACTTGTCATTGTTCTTTATTGTAGTAATGTAACGTTAACTTAAGAGGTAGAAGATACCCTCACAAAAAAAGTTACTTACGTAACTGCAGTAGACTGTGTTATTTTGAACTCAGTAATTGCAGATTAACTGCAGTTACACTGCAAAATTACTGCAGTAAAAAAAACGGTTATTTTGAATGCAGATTTGTAATATTCTGCAGTTTTACTGCACTCTAACTGCAGTTATACTGCACTCTCACTGCAGTCTTTTTTTGTAAGGGTATTTGCCAATGCAAGTAACATAGTAGTAGCTGACTATTTTCTTGCTTATTGTGTAGTGGAGGATAAAAATTACCTGTATGCTATGGATGTGTAACTGTGTAGCCAATCTGTGTATGGACCCTAAAACATTTGATTTAAATATTAGCTCAGAAAAGTGGCTTTATTTGATCTAGCTACAAAGCTTCCACTGGTAATGGTATCCTAGTGGTTAGAGAGCTGGGCCAGTACACAAAAAGTTGCTGGATTGAATCCCTGAGCTGACGAGGTTAAAATCTGTTGTTTCAGTTAAATTCATTCAGTTGTACAATAGTGCAGAAAAGAGCCGTCCCCAACATTTTTTTCTTCTTCTCCTGAAGACCAGAATGTGTCTTTACGCACACTTGTGTCTTCTTCTTCTATGATATGTAAAGCATTTGCACAATCCTACTGTGCAGGATGGAAACAGGATTCCAAAAAGATGGAACCAATGTGATCCCTACACAGGCTCAAGACACAGGAGGTTGATGGCACCTTAATTAGGGAGGATGGGCTCGTAGTAATGGCTGGAGTGGAATAGGTGGAATGGTATCAAATACACCAAACACAGTTTCCATGTGTTTGATGCCATTCCATTCGCTCCGTTCCAGCCATTATTTTGAGCCGCTGGCTCAAGGGGAGCTTGGGAGGGCGGGCTGTTTTCCGGCGCCAGTACCCCTTGCAAGTCTTCCGATGTAAACTCTTGAAGTCACAAAAACTTTTCAGTCGCAGCTACAATAATGTCCACTACCATATCTTCACTAGCTCTTTTAATTGCCTCCGATTGACCACTCTAACTTTTGCCACTTCCAGCTCCTTCACACTTACAGGGCACTCCAGGAACTCGGATCCCAACACAATTGCAGCACCGTTGTCCTTCTACACATCGTTCTTCATTATACTCCGTCCGCCTGCACACACTAAAACATTGCCAAATCCTTTAAAATGTTTGCACTGCAATGGTTTGGGAGTGAAAGCTCTTACTGTGAATCTTACAGAACCAACATAACCAACAGACTTTCTCCTTTTCACCGGGCACCAACCACTCCTGGAATTCTCTTCAGGTATTCAATGTTAACATCCATCGTTACCCCTGTGATGACTCCTTTAACGGGCTCTCTACTCTGAAGTTCAAATCATGATACTTCTGTTGTATGGATTCTTTTGAGGCCCACTGCAGTCTTCCTCTGTTCTTCAGAAGCACAATTAATCAGAATAAGACCACTTCTGGTCACTTTGATAGATTCCACCAGCGCATGCTTCACCATCTTCGACACCGCAAACGGGTCTCTCAGATATGCATCCTAAATCAACAAAAGCATCCCAACAACAAACAAATCCTTATCCGACATACACAAAGACCTATCTTTCACTCCAATTTGAGATAATTTCCTCTTTAACACTAGTGTTCATCCTCAACAGCTTCGCTCAACGTCCTGCTCGATTCAACCCTGGCATCCACTTCTGCCATCTTGACCGCCTTTCACAACTACCACTCACTAGCATCAATCCAATCTCAACCTTAACGGTTTGTGCACTTTCTGTCTCGTGAGGAGGCTTGAAGCAGGCTTGAAGTTGTGTTCTCGTAACAATTTGATCTGTTTGCCCTATTTCTTGATATGTTTGACTTTTACAGTTATTAATTCGATTAATTTCAATGTTTGAACAGTTTATTTCAGTTCATTTCAGTTTACCAGTAGGTAGGTCTATTACTTTAGTCCTTGTGCTGGAAATGCCCCAAGGCTGTCCAAATGCTCTGTCTAAACACTAATACTGTACACCTCACACTCTCTACAGTTCTGGAAACATTTGGAACTTAACTTTCATATAAGTAAAAATAAGAAGTTAAATACAAAATATACACTTACTGTACGCAGTTTAAGAAAGTTGCACCTGGCTGTATTTTCAGAAACACATGCGATCCAGCCAGAAATGTGGAATGGAATGGTCCAATGTGCAAGGTGAGAGGATGTGTCATAGCCCAGGCAGTGTGTGAAAACAACTAGGTGCAACTTTGCTAAACTGCTTACAGTATGTGTATATTTTTTATTTGAAAGATTATTTATCGCTTTTATGAAAGTTAAGTTCCAAACGTTTCCAAACCCATATCGTTTTAATATTGTTCATTGATCCAGCTGTAGTCCATACCTTCAGTTGAGAACTCAAGGGGTGGGTATACCCCTTTGGGTTCTCGAGAGCTAGTAAGTAGCCTAGCTAGCATCTAAGTTACATTGTGAAAAAGCCTACCTATAGCCTACCTTTGTTTTACTGCAAAATTAACACTATGATATTGAGAAAGAAAAAAAACAATTGACCTACTAGAAAACCTTCGACAGCTCATAGTTAATCTTGCTCAGACTATTCCACCCATGTGCAATTAGTCAAACAGGGACAATGAGGAATTACATGACTTTCAAATAAATATTCTTCAAGTAACTATGGATTCAGACAGACTTAGACTCATAGAAAGTAATGTGCATTTGCAGATTGCTGCTGCAATGGAGTCAACTAAATGATGTTGACAGGAAGTGCAGTTGTTGCTCTCTTTTTTGCTCTCTCTCTTGACCTCTAGATTAAGACCTTAACCTATTTTAGTTTGTAATGTCACCTAATGTCTCCATAACCATATCTGCAGTGACAGTCCTAGGCCTATATAACATAACCAGCCCTGTGTCATGCCTGCTCCTGCTCTCCCTCTCTGGCGCTCGGTGGGCCATCATTACACACACCTGTCACCATCGTTACACGCATCAGCACTTCATTGGACTCTGCGGATTCCACCACTTATTTATTGCCTCCCCTATCTGTCTATTCCTCAGTTTCATCCCTGTGTCAGCATTAATGTAGTTTTGTTTCCCCTCCTTGTTCTTTTTCATGTCGGTTATTTATTAAATATTCACTCCCTGTACTTGCTTCTCGTCTCCCAGCGTCTGTCCTTACACCCTGGGCCTTACCACAGTATGACCTTATCTCGCCTAATAGCTATTGGCAGTGCATCCATGCTTCATTTAGCTTTCTAGTGGAGAGGAACTGAATACCTGCTGATTTGGTTAGATTGAGGGATAGGCACTACTGTGTTTTTGCGAAGATGCTCACTCTACTCTTGAAAGTTGGCACAATCTTTGCATGCATTACACGAGCGCAGGCCCACACTTCTCCCTTCAATGATGGATGTGTTTTGTCAGCATGTTAATGTTTTGTAATAGGGAGAGAGAAGAAGGCAGTAAATTGGGATAGTACTGCTAATTAAATGATTTCTATAATTAACTTTCATTAAACAGAGATCAATAAAGCGGTGCAAGGATTAAAACAGGGTCCATACCTTATCCACTGTTTTACAAGGAAGCTTTAAATGACCTCGTATATTCCACTGCGCTGAGGCACGTTTCCATGGGAACGCAGGATGGGGTGGAGGATTTAAGGCAGCTGAGCAGTATATTTTATTCCCCCTTTTTATGCGTTTCTGTCTTTATTTAGATTTGATCTGTCTTTGGCTGCCTGGAGTATGACTGATCGGAGATAAAACTGTGCAGAGAAATGGGTGTGGGGGGGGGATTTCTCCATCTTACCCTTGGGTGCAAATTAATATGACAACAGTATTGTCAGATACATCAGGGAGTGAAGGCATTTTGGAACATCCATCATCAAGAGACACTCAGGAAAGCCTTGTAGACTCGTTATAGTAGATAGCAGCCAGGGATCTTCATGAGCCCCAGATGGACCTTAAGATAGACAAACATAATATAAACCGAGAGTGAGAGGGAATGAAAAGGAACAGATTAGGAAAGGAGGGATGGACTTGTTGTAGAGTGCTGGTGTGATACGCCATGCTATAGTTGAGAGGTGGTGTGATACGCCGTGCTATAGTTGAGAGGTGGTGTGATACGCCGTGCTATAGTTGAGAGGTGGTGTGATACGCCATGCTATAGTTGAGAGGTGGTGTGATACGCCATGCTATAGTTGAGAGGTGGTGTGATACGCCATGCTATAGTTGAGAGGTGGTGTGATACGCCATGCTATAGTTGAGAGGTGGTGTGATACGCCATGCTATAGTTGAGAGGTGGTGTGATACGCCATGCTATAGTTGAGAGGTGGTGTGATACGCCATGCTATAGTTGAGAGGTGGTGTGATACGCCATGCTATAGTTGAGAGGTGGTGTGATACGCCATGCTATAGTTGAGAGGTGGTGTGATACGCCATGCTATAGTTGAGAGGTGGTGTGATACGCCATGCTATAGTTGAGAGGTGGTGTGATACGCCGTGCTATAGTTGAGAGGTGGTGTGATACGCCATGCTATAGTTGAGAGGTGGTGTGATACGCCGTGCTATAGTTGAGAGGTGGTGTGATACGCCATGCTATAGTTGAGAGGTGGTGTGATACACCATGCTATAGTTGAGAGGTGGTGTGATACACCATGCTATAGTTGAGAGGTGGTGTGATACGCCGTGCTATAGTTGAGAGGTGGTGTGATACGCCGTGCTATAGTTGAGAGGTGGTGTGATACGCCGTGCTATAGTTGAGAGGTGGTGTGATACGCCGTGCTATAGTTGAGAGGTGGTGTGATACGCCGTGCTATAGTTGAGAGGTGGTGTGATACGCCATGCTATAGTTGAGAGGTGGTGTGATATGCCGTGCTATAGTTGAGAGGTGGTGTGATACGCCATGCTATAGTTGAGAGGTGGTGTGATACGCCATGCTATAGTTGAGAGGTGGTGTGATACGCCATGCTATAGTTGAGAGGTGGTGTGATACGCCGTGCTATAGTTGAGAGGTGGTGTGATACGCCGTGCTATAGTTGAGAGATGGTGTGATACGCCATGCTATAGTTGAGAGGTGGTGTGATACGCCGTGCTATAGTTGAGAGGTGGTGTGATACGCCATGCTATAGTTGAGAGGTGGTGTGATTCTCAAAGAGGTGGTAGCTCTACTGTTTGGGTTTTGGCACAGAGTGACTTCATTTCTCCAGACTGTGTTTCAGACTGAGAGCAGGCTGTATTAGACCATTGATTTTATAATTAGCTATTTTCCTCCAGAGCCCTTTTCCTCCAGAGTTTTGGAGAATAGTAATAGACGAAGAGTAGAAATTGGCAAAGAGGATCAGAGGCAGAGGAGCAGACAGTCAGATGGATCCTCCGCTCCATCCAGCCATTCTGTGATGAAGTGTATGAATGGTTTGTCTTAACAGTACCTCATAAAAATCACAGGAGACAAGCTTCAATCAATAAACAGGTAGTGTTTTATTACAGAAACGACTCCACACCGTGTGAAGCACTCAGAAAGTAAACTTCACAGTCAAATGGATGAATCATTAAATAAAATAACCACATAACCAAGACACAACTTGTTCATTCTATAACTCCTGTGAACACCTTTACAAATCTACAAACATTTTTAAAGCCTACTCACAAATCGGGCTAGTTATAGCACCTAGAGAAAATGCATACCTAGATAAAAATAGTAACATTTTCAAATAGACACATTGCTTTCAATAAGAAACCTCTCATTTCAAATGTAGGTCTACAGCTAGCATCTGCTAAGTTGTATGGCCTATTAAACCATTGTTCCATTTCTATGCAAACATCAGTTGAGACTGTGCTCATATGAACATGGCACAAGTCACCTTTCATGCAAAACATCTTTTAATTTCCAACATTGAATCTTAACCAAACCACTAATATAATGTAAACAAACAAAAAAAATTAAGAGAAAAAGTGCCAATTTTTTTTTTTAGTTAGAATATTTTTTGTAGAGTAACTCACCACACAACCAATACAGTCTTTAAAAAAACACACTCATCACACACAACATCCCAAGCCAGATTCATAATCGTATACATATTGTATCTCTACAGCACAGTTTGTCTGCATGGCTGACTGTAGCCAACAATAATATAGGGCCCACATTGTAAACCATCAAGCAACTTGTCCTCTGTCCTCATTGCTGTTACCACAAGGGGGAGCAGTCAGCAAACTCACTATGAAAGAGGAAGATGAAGAGAAGAGAGAAATAGTTAGATGATGCTCTGTGGATGGATGCTTGCATAAAAGAGAGAGGGAAAGGGCATAATAGTTATAATGGTTAGAGAGAGAGAAAAAAATGTAGTGATGATGTGGTGAATACTGAGTGACAGATCATCCCCACACTGCTTCCAGGCAGCACTGGTCTTTATTTATTTTACTAGGCAAGTCAGTTAAGAACAAATTCTCATTTTCAATGACAGCCTAGGAACAGTGGGTTAACTGCCTGTTCAGGGGCAGAATGACAGATTTGTACTTTGTCAGCACGGTGATATGAACTTGCAACCTTTCGGTTACTATTCCAATGCTCTAACCACTAGGCTACCCTTCCACACCTTTATTTCCCCCTCCCACTCTTCCTGTGTGGCTCTACTCCCACTGGTCTACTTCAGCTGATGCATTACCTGTATAACACTCACATTAGTTTTGGGGAGGAAAATCATTATCCTTCCTGCTGTTCTTTAATTCATTGGCACTGCTGCAGTGCTTTAAATATTATAACACAAGAAAAGGAAAGGAACAGGGTCGTTTTAACAGCAGTCAGCACTGTGTATGTACAGTCAGCATAGATATTGGTTCGGTTGGAAATGGAGGAGTGTTTGGGCCGAAGACCAGAAGAGTCACCTTAGCATGGGGTTGGTGAGGTCTGGCAGAATCAGTGGTGTGTCTTCACCCTTACTGGTCTTGTTCTGCTCTTCCTCATCCTTAGTCCAGATTGATTGAACACACACACATACACAAACACAATAAAACAACTCCAGTGAGGATTTCAGGGATATTGATATGGTGATTTTAACTGATTTGACGTCAGTATGTTTTGTTGATATTAAAATGCTTGGTCTGTGTTTTGGATGTGCTATAGTCTTATATTTAGCTGTTTCCATTACGTATTCCCTGTGTTTTGGTGGTATTTAGTTTGACATTGGCTGTGATATGGTGGCCTACCGTCTCAGTCTGGAGACACTTCACACTACGGTGAGAGGAGCGTTCCAGGGCGTCGCTCCAGTAGTGTAGTCTGGGTGTCCGGTAGGGTCGGGGAGATGCAGGTATCTCATCCTCAGAAGAGGGTGTCTCATCCTGAGGTGGAGTGTCAGCGCCACGAGCTGCAAAGGAAGACATGGTGTCTTTTAAATATGATGTCATGAGCATCCAAGAATGGGACGACGTCTGTACTATACTGTATATGACTAGAATGGGCACTGTGATTGCCTGGCGTTGGGTCTGTACATTAGCCTGTATGGTATTAGTATCACTCACTGGTTGAGTAGTAGAGAGCCACTTCATTCCACTTATTGTCTGTAGCCACCTCCAGTCTCTGCTCCAACTGATGCATGTAGTCCAGCAGGTCCTGTGTATATTTGAATGTATACACAGCAACCATTACAGGGCATGACAAGCACAGATATGGAAACATCCACAACATGGTTATCACTAAAAAGTATTTTTAAACCTTATTTTGATCAGTGATGCCACACATAACAGTTAAATATATAGACATAAAGAAGAGACACCCGATATAAACAGCAAATAGCCTGATCCTTGCCTGTCTCTCCATCTTCTGCTGCTCTCTCTCCTTCTGGTTCATTCTCATTTTGGCCTTCAGTTCCTGCACCTCCCTGCGGGCATCGCTCAGCAGCACCTGCAGGGGGCACTGGTGTGTTAAGCAATGGCCGGTGGGGTAAGTGTGATTTACAGCCTTGTGTGACTCACTGTGGGGAGCAGTATGTGATGAATGGGTGTTGATGCCAGGCTGCTGGCATATCTATTTGTGTCTGTCTGTTTGTGTTTGTGTTTGTGTTTGTGTTTGTGTTTGTGTGTACTGTGAAAGTAGCCATGGATGTTTTTTTATTGGGGTTCAGCAAACAGTTTCCCGAAATCCGATCTGATCTGAATGTCCGATGAGGGCACAGATTAGTGACACGATGGTGATGGCAGTTATATTTAGACATGTATGTTTTCGTGTACCAATAGTTGCATATGGTCTATGTGTTTGTGTATGATGAAATATAGCCTACCTATTGCAGTACAATTGACTATATTTACCCTGTTGCAATCCTTCTCTTTTCCAAGCTCCACTTCTAGTTTCTGCCTCTCCATCCTCTCCTCTTGGAGCCACTGTTCCTTCCGCTGCATCTCACGGCTTAACTTCTGCACCCTCTCTTTATCAAGCTACAGCAAGGAAAGACCGATTAGTAGATCAAAAATAGGATACACATACACAAGATTCATAAATACAGAAATGATTGGCTGTATGCTAACTGAAATAGGTGGTTGTCTGATCCACATAGGCTAAGCTCTGTTGCCTCATATGCTCAGGATCTGTGAAACAGAGACGAGTTGGAGCCTTATTACGCCATAATCCTCAATGGAGAAGGAAACTTAGCTGGATCCAGAAGTAGGGCTCAGAAAGGGGCTGTTTGAATTAATCTTAGTGCTATGCATTAACCTTGAGTTTTAAAAAAACAGGTGCCAGTCAATCTGGACTGGGCTAATAGGAATCAGCAAATTACTCAGCTTTTGATCTTGCATTATCCCTCTGTTCTGCTGCACCAATTCTATATTACAGGGTTACCCCCACCTCTGCTTTGTGCTGTATATGTTTGTATTGGAGGTTGTGCTGTGAATTGTAGTGCTACCCTATCCAGTAAACACTGCATTAACCTCTGCTGCTTGTTGGAAGGTCTCTCTCTCCTGGGCCCAGTGGGCGCGTCCCTCTCTCAGGGCCAGGTCAGCCTCAGACTGCTGCAGGGTGAGCTGGGCGGCCTGCAGCCTGGCTTGGTGCAGCTCAGCGTGGCTGTGGCCCTGCTGAGCCCCCATCTCACGCAGCTCCTGCCTCAGACCTTCTGCCCCGCGTTCGCTGGCCTCCAAACGCTTTTGCATCGCCCTCAGCTCAGCCTGCACAGCCCCATTCTCCACCTGGGGGATAAGGGGAGATGTTAGTATGTTTTTTTATGTGGATTTCTATAAACTTGTGTTAAGTTAAATGGCTAATCATCTTCTTCCCATTGCTGAGGTCACTGGGTACTAGGAGCTGACACCTGTCGTTAGATCTGGCCTGGCTCCAGAGATCTGCTGTCCTGGCACAATTCCACAAGTACCAACGTCAGGGCTGAGTAGGCTATGTAGGGATTTGAACTAGCTGTATTACTGCATGAGAGGGAAACTACACACTATTGTTACCTGCAGATTATTTCTCTCCTGTTCTTCATCCCTCAATTGAGTGGACATCTTTTTCACTCTCTCCTTCATCCTGTGGGTCAAAACAAAATTTCTTAAAGTGAGAGAAAGTAAGAAAGACAGAGTCAAAGTCTTCTCTTTCACAAATACTTAGTTACCTTTCAAGTTCAGCTTCTGTCTCCTTCCCTCTCGGAATTAGAACCATTATGTCATCTTCCAGCCCTCTGATTCGCTGCAGGCACTCGGCTTTCTCATCCAATAGAGTAGACAAGGTTTCTTGAGAGGACTGCATATCCTTCCAGTGTTGGGGGGAGAGAAGAATAGCGATGAAAGGGTTTATGGCTATATAAACAATATATATTTAAGCTTTTAAGCAGCTGTAAACAATCCAGATCCATTTATTTACAACATGTAGAATTCTGGAGTATAAGGAAATATTTTACTCTAAGCTCTGTGTCTACTGTACCAGTTACTGTCTGCTGATCTATCATCCATTTACCCCATGTACATATACTGTTATACCTTCTGTTTCCCCTCCACCTTCTCCATCCTGTCGCAGCTCCGTCTCAGGTTGTCCCTCAATTCAGAGATCTCCTCATTCATCCCCTCCCTCTCTCGCTCCCACTCATCCTTCGCCCTTTTGCTCCTTTCTTCCTCTCTCTCCTTCTCCCTCTCTGCCTCCTCCTGGGCCTGTTTTGATTCGGCCTGTTCTCTAAGGCATTCATCCAGCCGAGTCTGATCGTAACAGAGAAAGAGAAAGAGAGAGAGAGAGAAGAGAGAGAGAGAGAGAAGGAGAGAGAGAGAGAGAGAGAGAGAGAGAGAGAGAGAGAGAGAGAGAGAGAAAGGGAGAGAGAGAAAGGGAGAAGAGAGAGAGGGAGAAAGGGAGAAGAGAGAGAGAGAGAGAAGGGAGAAGAGAGAGAGAGAGAGAGAGAAAGAAAGGGAGAAGACCAAGGGGTCCATGAAAGAAGGCTTGAAAGCAGTGCAACAATTTTCATTTTTTCAAAAAGGGACTGTGAGCTTCAATCTCCTCACATATTGGCTTATTTTTAAACAGGTAGAAATGTAGGTGTGGGACACAGAATTTATAGGTGAGAACAGGTGGAGAACATGGTAGTTGAAGTGGGATTCGAACCCATGCCGACATCGGCTTTGTGCTTGACAGATTTCAGCACTACTGCTGCGCCACGCTCCCGCATGCAACTACTATTTTCAAGGGGAAATGATCAAAACAGGAATTGTTAAACCCTCAACTTGTATGGAGTATCCTCAAGGAACCAAACTATTAACATAGACTGCGCTCGTCTGCATTAATTATACCCACAAACTGTTCTCATGTTGGACAAATTATAACATGAGTATGACACATTTATAAAGAAGTTAAGTGAAACTAAGCTATTGTCCATCCATACATCCCCACCTGCAGGAGTTGAGCTCTGGGCACCACCAGGAGCAGGTCGTCCCCGTCCCCCTCTCCGCCCTCCTCATCCTCGTCCCGCTCCTCTGTCAATGTCTCCAGCTCATCCAGAGGCCTGGAAATGCAGAAGGTGAACTGGCGACTGCGGGCACACACCTCACCTCTCTGATCCACATAGACAAACTGGTACTCCACCGCACTGGGGCGGGGCAGGTAAGAGGCTGTGGAGAGGGAGGAGATATGGAGTGGGGGTACCGTTTTTTTTCCACTTCTCCTGTTTGGTTTATCATATTTTCTTCCCAAAAAACTGATCAAATGTGTTGAGTATAATATTTACCAATTTTAAGTCAATTGTATGCTACATCAAGGGTTTGATTAGTTGACAAAAAATTTTATGCTAATTTGCTGGTAAACCCAGCCTTAAAAGGTACTTCTCATTCCGGTGCTAATCTGACATGATGGATGCATTCTTACCTTGGAAATGTACACAGCAGTTGGCATTATTTCCTTCAGTGTACCCCTCAGGAGTGAGTGCCCATGCAAAGGTGGTGTACTCTTTCACTGATGACCAGCCAGCCTGAGTGAGACATTAGTAGTTCTCTATATTGTTCATATCAATAATAGGCTACCCTTGTGATTTTTTGGAAGTGTTCGTTTGTTTGTAACATCAAAACAGTACAATGCACAAACGCTTAGTGATAAAAACAAATGTGGAACATAATCTTTCCAATATCCTACTAATGCTGTTAAAATACCTTTATAGTGATCACTCTGGCTATTTTAAAAAAATTAAAACAGTAAAATCTTTTGATCCCTATAAGAGGAGTGAAATGTACTATTTGCAGGAAGAAAGGTAGGTTGTGAATGTTACTACACCTTGAAGAGGCCTATCCAGTCCTTGTTGGTCCAGTGATGATGAGAGGTAAGGCTGTAGTGGCACTCCACTCTACTTTGGGGGAAATACATCTGTCCCACATTCCGAAATTCCACCTTGGACTGCTTTTCCATGGCAATTAGGAGCTCTGTAGAGACGAAAACATGACGTGGAAATGTGAAATGTGTTCCAGTCCAGTGGAGAACAGCTGATGAAAAATGATAGCTGTACAAGTTTAGGAATGTGATGTGTTCACTGTAACAGACACGCATATGTCCCAATGTTCATCACAAACAACACCACGAGTATGCTTGAGATTAAGGCCATAAAACAAGCTATGGATGAAGTAAAAACAGCAATGTTGCCATTTTACTTCTACTGTGGGATCTGCTTTAAAGGGTATTTGGTTTACACTATTCCATAGTTTTATATTCTTTAAAAGTAACATGCTTGTAGTAAGCCTAAATTACAATATTAGTTGAAAGCTACTATTCAGATTGGAAATCTTTGGATGTAGGCATATCATAGTCTTTAGCCTACTTACCTACATATTGACCCTTTCATTGCACTGGTTAAAAGCCATCAATCCAGTTGATGGTTTTAAAGCTGATCTTAAATACAATAAAAAGTAGAGATGGTAGATGTACATCAGCTGGTGTGTTTTATCTCCAATTGGAAGCCTACAGGCAGTGGAATAATATTTTGCAATGTCATGGATTGAGGTCAAGGGCCTAAAGCTATTCTTGGTAACATTCTGATGAATGGCAAAACCTCTTCGAGT
This sequence comes from Oncorhynchus masou masou, assembly GCF_036934945.1. Taxonomy (NCBI): domain Eukaryota; kingdom Metazoa; phylum Chordata; class Actinopteri; order Salmoniformes; family Salmonidae; genus Oncorhynchus; species Oncorhynchus masou. The sequence continues at coordinate 29,589,555 of NC_088217.1, read as the reverse complement.
GTAGTTGATGGACAGGAGCAAATATTAGATTTCCAAGTGTTGTGAAATGAGCGTTCACTGTCCATGCCAGAATCGTTTCTGAAAATACTAAAACAAGCAGGACAGAGAGTGTGAGAGATCTGAGCCAGCAGCCAAGCAACGATGAAGTATGGAATATAGGCCTACAGGATTTTTGTTGTTGTTATGATGTTGCTGTGATCACCCAAAGATTATGCAACATTATTGTTTTGTCTACGCATCTTAACCTGTCACTGTAATTACTGGGTAATTGACATGTTTGCTTCATTTAAAAGTAGATTACACCTCAGACAGCCTACGGGATTAACAAACAAACTTTTACAAAAATAATTCATCTAAAAGATAAAGTTATAACGTATTATGACATGGCATAGGCTATAACAGCCTAGATTCATTGATAAATGCTCCAACTTGGGCTAAACTGTCCCCTTAAAATTAACATAACCTCATACATTTGAAAAGATGATCATTTAGTTAATATTATGCTTGTGTTATCAATAGGCCTGTCTAAATGTTGCTATGGTAGCTTGAAATTAAAGCCTAGTAAACCAATTTGATTTGGAGCCTAAATGATTAAGCATTTGTCAAGACATTAAGTCATACTTTTGTTATCATGTAAGAAATTAACAACATTGATAAATTAATGCACATACATTCTCATACTTTTTTTTTAAAGCTTACCTAAAGTGGCTACGCAATTTTCTCCCAATCTCTTCAATGCTGCCTATTTGTCAGAGAGATGTGATTGAAGTAAAGTGATGCAAGCTCGTCTGTCAACTAATAGCAGGCTGCCTGCTACTACAACACAAACACACACCCGGGGACAGCTTGAAAACAGTTGGCTCCATTATGGTAAATGCAGTTCTTGAGAGGACATCACATCCTGAAAAGAATATACAACGTTTGGTCTTGGACTACATCTGCCATGTGGGGCGCATGGTAGTAAAAAGATAGCGCTGTCACGTTGAGATATAAAAGAACTGTCACTCACTGCGGCTTTTGAGATCGATTGGTTTACTGACTTGTTGTAAATTAATGCGCAGTTGGAAGAATGCGTTTCCGAGTAGAGTTTTAAATCTGTCCTATTTTTCTCTTTAGGCTACTGTGAAAACAGGCTGTATTTCATATGAAACCTACCGAACTCACAGACGGCTATTTGGAACATTTGGGTAATTTTGATTTGATTTTCCCCTATCGTCAGTAACTTCCATTGCCAGGTAACTCCTACGAAGCAGTTACTTTTTGGATATCACAACTTTTGCTATCGGTTTTTTAAAAAGTATTATATCATAAAGGGGACATGTTTGACTCTCTGAAAAACATACTGATCAACATCAGGCACAGAACATTTCTGGGCGCATTTTCCAACCTGAGCAAAATCCTAACATGGTGGAAATTTGGAGCCTACATTAGCCATAGCTCTGTGAGTGTGAGAGGCCAAGAATGAGCTAGGGACATAAAATAACATAACATAAAATAATAAATACAATAATCACACAAAAACGTTGATGAGAGAGAATTTTACTCGGACTATAAAATAATGAAGAGATTAGTTTGACTTTTGTTTCTTGTGGAAGTTGATGAATAACATCCGGTGATATGGCAAAAACGCCTACATCCACTGAAAAAAAGTTTAAAATTCATAACATTCCCTTTCAAGATCCATATTATGTGCAAATCACAATGTTTGTCAGAATGTTTGTAAAATAAACTGTCCTGGTAGTAACGGCTTGCGAGCATCAGAAAGCTAGACTTGAGAACACATAATAATACAGTGCATTCAGAAAGAATTCAGGCCCCTTAACCTTTTCCACATTTTGTTACGTTACAGCGTATTCTAGAATGGATTAGATATATTTTATTCCTTATGAATCTACACACAATACTCCATAATGACAAAGCGAAAACAGGTTTAGACATTTTTACTAATTTATTAAAAATAAAAACAGATACCTTAATTACATAAGTATTTAGACCCTTTGCTATGAGACTCGAAATTTAGCTCTGGTGCATCCTGTTTCCATTGATCATCCTTGAGATGTTTCTACAACATGATTGGAGTCCACCCATGGTAAATTAAATTGATTGAACATTATTTGTAAAAGCACACACCTGTCTATATAAGGTCCCACAGTTGACAGTGCATGTCAAAGCAAAAACCAAGCCATGAGGTCAAAGGAATTGTCTGTAGAGCTCCCCCCGAGACAGGATTGTGTTGAGGCACAGATCTGGGAGAGGGTACCAAAAAAAAGTATGCAGCATTGAAGGTTCCCAAGAACACATTGGCTTCCATCATTCTTAATGGAAGAAGTTTGGAACTACCTAGACTCTTCCTAGAGCTGGCCGCCAGGCCAAACTGAGCAATCGGGGGAGAAGGGCCTTGGTCAGCAAGGTGACCAAGAACCCAATGGTCACTCTGAATGAGCTCCAGAGTTCCTCTGTGGAGATGGAAGAACCTTACAGAAGGGCAACCATCTCTGCAGCATTCCACCAATCAGGCCTTTATGGTAGATTGGCCAGACGGAAGTTACTCCTCAGTAAAAGGCACATGACCGCCCGCTTGGAGTATGTCAAAAGGCATCTAAAGCACTCTCAGACCATGAGAAAAAGATTCTCTGGTCTGATGAAACCAAGATTGAACTATTTGGCCTGAATGCCAAGCGTCACGTCTGGAGGAAACCTGGCACCATCTCTATGGTGAAGCATGGTGGTGGCAGCATCATGCTGTGGGGATATTTTTCAGTGGCAGGGACTAGGAGTCAGGAGCAATAGAAAGATGAATGGAGCAAAGTACAGAGAGATCCTTGATGAAAACCTGCTCCAGAGCGCTCAGGACCTCAGACGTGGGCGAAGGTTCACCTTCAAACAGGACTAATATCCTAAGAACACATCCAAGACAACGCAGGAGTGGCTTTGGGATAAGTTTCTGAATGTCCTTGAGTGGCCCAGCCAGAGCCCGGACTTGAACCCGATCAAACATCTCTGGAGAGACCTGAAAATAGCTGTGCAGCGACGCTCCCCATCCAACCTGACAGAGCTTGAGAGGATCTGCAGAGAAGAATGGGAGAAACTCCCCAAATACAGGTGTGCCAAGTTTGTAGCGTCATAACCAAGAAGACTCGAGGCAGTACTGAGTAAAGGGTCTGAATACTTATGTAAATGTGATATTTCCATTTTTTTTATTTATACATTTAAACATTTCTAAAAATCTGTTTTTGCTTTGTCATTAAGGGGTATTGTGTGTAGATTGATGAGGAATGAAAATGAAGGTAATCCATTTTAGAATAAGGCTGTAATGCAACAATATGTGGATAAAGTCAAGGGGTCTGAATACTTTCCGGATTAACTGTAGAACATATCTACCTCAATTCCCTCATACCCCGGCATATCGACTCGGTACTTACCCTTAGCGAAGTTAACATCACTCATTTTGTATTTATTCTTTATGGTTTTATTGTCACACCCTGATCTGTTTCACCTGTCCTTGTGCTTGTCTCCACACCCTTATAGGTGTCGCCCATCTTCCCTATTATCCCCTGTGTATTTATACCTGTGTTTTCTGTCTGTCTGTTGCCAGTTCATCTTGTTTGTTCAAGCCTACCAGCGTTTTGTCTCACCCTGTCACGGGATTCTTCTGTTGAAGGAGAGGCGGACCAAAACGCAGCGTGGTTATTTTCATACATCTTTAATAAAGATGAAAATAGAACAATATACAAAAACAAGCGACCCACTCGCACCTGGCGACCCACTCGCACCTGCCACTCCACATGAACTGAAACACAAGCCTCACTAGAGGCCTCCTCAGACAAGCCGGCAATGGGTAGATGTACGCCAAAAACAAAAGAGACGGCAACACATCCACCTTTAGGACCAGGACTTTGCCCATAAATGACAAATACCTAGCTTTCCACATTGCTAGCTTCCTCTGTACCACTGCGATACGCATGTTCCAGTTTAGCGTCGCTGAGCCGGAGGTCTCAAAATGGACCCCGAGAATCCTCAGGCCCCCTCACAGAGAGATAACCCCCCGGGCACATCCGTTCTACCGCGCCATCTTCCGAAAAACTTGACGGAAGACTTTGCACGGTTCAGAACCGCTCCCGACACTCGTGTGAAATCCCCAAAGATGGCAAGGGATCTTGTCAAGCACGAGTCCTTGCATAGCAGCAAGGAAGTGTCGTCGGCGTACTGCGTCATCTTAACACGCAGCCCACCACTTCCAGGGATCAGAAATCCTTCCACCCCTGTGTCCGCCCTAATGGCAGCCCCCAGAGGCTCCATGTACAGAACGAAGAGGAGAGCCCAGACGAGAGGTCAAAAACGTCACCCAAGTGACTATTTACACTAACTCGGCACCCCGCTCCGACATATAATGTACGAATCCATGCTATGAACTTCTCCCCAAATCCTAATCAACCTAACACTCTGAATAAAAAGGATCTATTCACGCGATCAAAGGCTTTCGCCTGATCTAGCGCTGCTACCATTAAAGGCAATCCTCTATCTTCAACCCAAGCGATGGAGTCCATGATTAACTGTAGGTTCCATCTAATAGAGCGGCCCTCTACCCCGCACATCTGATCCTCATGGACGACGTAGGGAAGGGCTGTGCGCAACCGGTCTGCTAAAACCTTTGCAAGTAGCTTGTAATCTACACACAGCATGGTCAACGGCCGCCAGTTGCCACGGTCTGTTACTTCCCCCTTCTTATATAAAAGTGACAGCACACCAACAGCCATTGATCCCCCCGGGACCCCCGTCTCAACGATGGCCTTCAAGACTTCGAGAACCACTGGTTCAAGTATACCCCAAAACTTGAGATAAAACTCAGCCGGCAGCCCATCCATCCCAGGCACCTTCCCTTTTCCCATCCTCCTAAGAGAGCTCTCAAACTCTTCTAGTGAGATCTGGGCCTCCATCACTTCTCTAATGTCCACCGGCAACCACCTGGACAAGTGTTCTAAAAACACATTTCCCTGCTCTACATCTATTTCCCTTTCTTTAAATAAACCTTGGAAATGATCAGTTATCACCCTGACCATATCCTCTGGTTCTCTAACTATACTACCATTTTCTTCCCTAACGCCATGCATTACCTTCCTACTCTGTCTGGCCCTAACCGACTTAAAGAACATAGCAGAACAAGTCTCATTGTGTTCTAGAAAGCCACTATGCGCACGCTCCAGGAAAACTCGAGCCTTCCGCTCCTGCAACTCCCTGAGCTGCGCCTTTAGGGTTGCAGATCTCTCCCAGTCAAACGACCCGCCGAGGTTGCCTGCCTCGTACTCGAGTTCAATTAACCTTTGGATACGATCCACCTCCCTCCTCTCCTCCCTTTTTTTCCTCTTGCAATACCCTATTATAAAAGCCCTAATCCTCACCTTAACTAATTTCCACCACTCGAACACCCCTTCAAGCCTCCAAAAGAAACCAAAAAACCCGTCAACAAAAGCCTGCTCCTCCAGCACCTCCCGATCTAACTTCCAGTACCCCCTACTAAAGAGGCAGACTGGCGACCCCACCTGCAGGAGCACCCCGTCGTGATCCGAAAAAAACAGGCAACAGCCGCCCAGACAACTTACCCAAAGACCTGGGTACAAAAATATAGCCGAGCCTCCGCGCAACCCCCCTGGAGTTGCGCCATGTAGGACCGGCCATTTTCGGAGTAGTGTGCAGGCCACCATCAACCAGACCATGGCAAGCCATTAGCCCGGTGATGGCGCCTACACTGCTATCCCCGCTATTCCTAAATCTGTATTAAAGTCCCCCCTATCACTAATTTCCTATTTGTGACACACAGGGGCGCCAGACAGTCCACCATCTCCCTCCTGTCTGCCACCACCTGTGGCCCATACTCCACCACTAATCTAAATTTACAATCCCTTATCATGACATCCACCCCTATAACCCTCCCCTGCATCACCACAAAAGAACCCTCCACTTTTACCTCCCTGTGCCCACACAAAATCCCTACCCCCGATGAGTGCACCCCCCAATACTCCAAACTGACTCCCTCTTGTCCCACTCCCTCTTAAACCTACTAACATCCCCTCCATCCCTCAGGTGAACCTCCTGTAAAAAACAAAAATCAAACCCCACACCCTCCAAATAACTAAAAACCGCCCTCCTCTTAGCAAAATCCCTTAAACCCCTTACATTTAAACTAACAAAAGTAAAATTAGATCCCATGAAATAAAAACATGTAATACACTCAAATACTAAACCCAGACAGAAAAAAAACAAAAACAGGCTCCATGTCTACCTGTGAAAACACCATCGACATCCCCCCTCTTCCTCCATCTCACCAACCCAGGATGCAGGAATAGTGTTTAGCTCCGGGGTGCCCTGCACCCTGGGTCTACCACCACACTCCTCCCACTCCCCAGTGCTGCAGCTGGTTTGGAAAAAAATAGGGGAGGCTGAGTCCCCAAACAAAAAACTCCCCACCTCCTCCTGTACCCAGTCCTGAGTCTTGTTAGGTGTGACCCAACCCACCAGAAGTTGAGGGTCTGGGGAAACCAGCAGCAACCCAGAGGTTTCTCCCACCCCCATCACTCTCTTGACCATCCCCTCCCTCTCATTGTCGGCCAATCGCACCCTCCTCTTCATTCTCTTCTTTGGTGATGGCGGCAGTGGAGAGATACCACCCTCCCCCACCGCCAGCTCCTCCACCATACCCCTCATCTCTTCCACAAGGGCACTTTCCCCCCACTCAACTTGCTCTTCCACCGTCTCCTTCTCCACCACCCCTCCCTCGCTTTCTTCTCTCTCATGCTCCTCCACTTGCTTGCCTTCTTCCGCCGCTTTTCCTGGTTCTCCTACTCCTGTGCCTTCCGTTTCCTTCTCTCTTCCATCCGCCGCTTCTTGCTCCTCCTCCTTCCTTGCGGCCTTCCCCTCTGGACCTGTACTCTGGTCATGAGGCGTGCTTCCTTCCCCTCCTCTTCTTCCCCTATCCCCCGCCCCTGCTCCCCCACCAGCCGCAGACGCGTATGACCTCTGACGAGCCGGTCACCCTCGCCACAGGTGTGCTGACGAGCCACACCCGTGGCACGCCTTAGGCTTGTCACAATCCCTCGCCTCGTGCTCCCCCGATCCACAAAATCTGCATTTTCTTGCGCTGCACGAGGCGAAGATATGGCCGTAGGCCATACAGCGCCTGCAAAATGGAGGCTGACGTGCATAAAACAACGTCCCCCTGTCAGCCCCCAGGGAGAACATAGAAGGAGGATGGAGGTAGCCACCATGTCCCTTTGGGTCCTCCCTGAGGAGGGCCTGGAAACCTCTCCTCCCATTCCAAAACCCAAGAGAGTCTTTGAGGTGCCTTGCTGAGGAGACGTTATCCATGTATCTCCCCAGAAAGGCCCTCACCTCTTCGTCCTTAACGTATGGGTTGTATATGTTGACAGCTACAACCCTAAAGTTGTTCTTCGCCAGGCTTGTTATTTCATAGTGGCTCATCGGCTTCTCACCTCCCACTGCTCTTGCCCTTCTCAGGATATCATCGTGTTTTTCCTCTGTATGTAGTGCCACGTCGTATGCTCCCTCCAACGAGTTGCCTTGGAAACAAAACACGTCCTTCACCGTCAGCTTTAGAATCCCCATCAATATTGTCCTTCCAAAAGTTTCCCGTCCTAAAGGCTCCAACTCCTTTTCCTTCCAAGCAAACCGAATCGTGTTGGCCAGCCCAATCCCAGGGACAGAATGTGTTGATGAATTTTGCACCATCTCCGCAAGGAGAATGGCGCACACGTCTCACGTTCTCTTCTCTTCTCTTCCAAAACAAGGAAAAAAGAAAAACCAAAGTGACCAAGCCAATTCCGGTGCAAACAAACACAAAGACAGGAACAATCACCCACAAACCCCAACACCAAACAGGCTACCTAAATATGGTTCCCAATCAGAGACAATGACTAACACCTGCCTCTGATTGAGAACCATATCAGGCCAAACACAGAAACAGACAAACTAGACACACAACATAGAATGCCCACTCAGATCACACCCTGACCAAACAAAACATAGAAACATACAAAGCAAACTATGGTCAGGGTGTGACACACCCCCTGTTTTTCCCTAGTCTCTCTTTTTCTCGTCCTCCTGGTTTTTGACCTTTGCCTGTCCTGACCCTGTTCCCGCCCGCCTGACCACTGCCTGTACCTGACCCTAAGTCTGCCTGCCGTCCTGTACCTTGGCCTCGGCTCTGGATATTCGACCCCTGCCTGCCTTGACCTGTAGGGGCGGCAGGGTAGCCTAGTGGTTAGAGCGTTGGACTAGCAACCGGAAGGTTGTGAGTTCAAACCCCCGAGCCGACAAGGTACAAATCTGTCGTTCTGCCCCTGAACAGGCAGTTAACCCACTGTTCCCAGGCCGTCATTGAAGAATAAGAATGTGTTCTTAACTGACTTGCCTGGTTAAATAAAAAAAAAGGTAAAAAAATTAACTTGTAAGTCGCTCTGGATAAGAGCGTCTGCTAAATGACTTAAATGTAAATGTAAATGTTACAATAAACATTGCTACTTCACAAAGTCTGCAATTGGGGCTTACCTTGATTCCTGATTATTATTTCTCAAATTTTCTCTCTGCACAGTTGGGAAGGGCCCATAAGTAAGCATTTCACTGTTAGTCTACACCTGTTGTTTACAAAGCACATGACAAATACAATTTGATTTGATTTGACTTGACTTATACCTAACCTCAAATTAACACCAAAAAGCACATTTTTGTAGCCAATTTTAACTTTGTGGCTGTGGAATGTGATTTGTTGCTATGGAAGAGCTGGTGTCCATGAGGGCTCTCTTTGACCTATCATAGGCTAGTATAGCTGACTTATCTGGGAATTTTTTGTGGGAATTCTGCTAATTGTGTATACCCCAAAACAACCACAGTCATGTGATAAAATGTGCTGTTGTAAATCTTTTGTACCAGATGGGTATACTCCTAAACCAGAATCAGAACATATAGATCAGAACATATAGACTAGTTAGCTGGTTCACTCCTTCATCCTGCTTTGTAGTATACCCCTCAAGCCTCTGACTCCAAGGCCCTAGCCAGGATCTGTTTTAGTGAGGGGGGGTGAAAGACATTTTAAGATGATTTACTGCATTTCTATACGATTTAAAAACTCTAAAATGCTATTTGGAGAACAGCAAAAACAAACAAAAATTACCCCAGCCATTATCACATTGGTTGCTGTAGCTTCATTCACCTCAGTCGACCTACAAACACATAGTCTATTAGTTATACAATTAGCCAGTAATCATTAACACAGCAACGGGATTCAAAATGCTCATTTCATACCTACAGAGGGATCTGTTAGCAGAAAATCTATTTGATTAACAAAAGATAAACAAATACATTTGCTTTACAGATTTTTATACAGTACCAGTCAAAAGTTTGGACACACCTACTCATTCAAGGGTTTTTCTTTATTTTTACTATGTTTTACATTGTAGAATAATAGTGAAGAGATCAAAACTATGAAATAACACATAGAATCATGTAGTAACCACAAAAGTGTTAAAGAAATCAAAATATATTTTAGATTTTAGATTCTTCAAATTAGCCACCCTTTGCCTTGATGACAGCTTTGCACACTCTTGGCATTCTCTCAACCAGCTTCACCTGGAATGCTTTTCCAACAGTCTTGAAGGAGGTCCCACATATGCTGTGCTGCTTTTCGTTCACTTTGCGGTCCAACTCATCCCAAACCTTCTCAATTGGGTTGAGGTCAGGTGATTGTGGAGGCCAGGTCATCTGATGCAGCACTCCATCACTCTCCTTCTTGGTCAAATAGCCATTACACAGCCTGGAGGTGTGTTTTGGGTCATTGTCCTGTTGAAAAACAAATGATAGTCCCACTAAGCGCAAAAGCAAATGGGATGGCATGTCGCTGCAGAATGCTGTGGTAGCCATGCTGGTTAAGTGTGCCTTGAACTCTAAATAAATCACTGACTGTGTCACCAGCAAAGCACCCCCACACATCACAATTCCTCCACCATGCTTCACGGTGGGAACCACACATGCGGAGATCATCCGTTCACCTACTCTGCGTCTCACAAAGACACGGCACTTGGGGGAAGAAAATCTCAAATTTAGACTCATCAGACCAAAGGACGGATTTTCACCATTCTAATGTCCATTGCTCGTGTTTTTTGGCCCAAGCAAGTCTCTTCTTATTAATGGTGTCCTTTAGTAGTGGTTTCTTTGCAGCAATTCGACCATGAAGGCCTGATTCACGCAGTCTCCTCTGAACAGTTAATGTTGAGATGTGTCTGTTACTTGAACTCGCTGAAGCAAGTTATTTGCGTTGCAGTCTGAGGAGCTGTTAACTCTAATGAACTTATCCTCTGCAGCAGAGGTAACTCATGGTCTTCCTTTCCTGTGGCGGTCCTCATGAGAGCCAGTTTCATCATAGCGCTTGATGGTTTTTGCGACTGCATTTGAAAAAAAATTAAAGTTCTTGAAATTTTCTGGATTGACTAACCTTCATGTCTTAAAGTAATGATGGACTGTCGTTTCTCTTTTCTTATTTGAGCTGTTCTTGCCATAATATTGACATGGTCTTTTAACAAATAGGGCTATCTTCCATATACCACCCCTGCCTTGTCACAACACACAACTGATTGGCTCAAACACATTGAGAAGGAAAGAAATTCCACAGACTTTTTAATTGACCTCATGAAGTTGGTTGAGAAAATGCCAAGAGTATGCAAAGCTGTGGGTGGCTACTTTGAAATGTTAAATATTTTTGATTTGTTAAAAAAAATGGTTACTACATGATTCCATATGTGTTATTTCATAGTTTTCTACAATGTCGAAAATAGTGACAATAAAGGAAAACCCTTGAATGAGTAGGTGTTCTAAAACTTTTGAGCGGTAGTGTTTACCATTCAAATGTTTGGGGTCACTTAGTAATGTCCTTGTTTTCCATGAAAACATCAATGAAATGAGTTGCAAAATGAATAGGAAATATTGTCAAGACAATGACAAGGTTATAAATAATGATTTTTAATTGAAATAATAATTGTGTCCTTCAAACTTTGCTTTCGTCAAAGAATCCTCCATATGCAGCAATTACAGCCTTGCAGACCTTTGGCATTCTAGTTGTCAATTTGTTGAGGTAATCTGAAGAGATTTCACCCCATGCTAACTGAAGCACCTCCCACAAATCGGATTGGCTTGATGGGCACTTCTTACGTACCATACGGTCAAGCTGCGCCCACAACAGCTCAATAGGGTTGAGATCCAGTGACCGCTGGCCACTCCATTATAGACAGAATATCAGCTGACTGCTTCTTCCCTAAATAGTTCTTGCATAGTTTGGAGCTGTGCTTTGGGTCATTGTCCTGTTGTAGGAGGAAATAGGCTCCAATTAAGCACCGTCCACAGGGTATGTGGCATGGCGTTGTAAAATGGAGTGATAGCCTTCTTCAAGATCCATTTTACCCTGTACAAATCTCCCACTTTACCACCACCAAAGCACCCCCAGACCATCACATTGCATCCACCATGCTTGACAGATGGTGTATTTTCATTTTTTCTACATCTCACAAATGTTATTTTTTTGTGATACGAACACATGAAACTTCGATTTGTCTGTCCATAAAACTTTTTTCCAATCTTCCTCTGTCCGGTGTCTGTGTTCTTTTGCCCATCTTAATCTTCTTAAGTCGCCTCTTCACTGTTGACGTTGAGACTGGTGTTTTGCAGGTACTATTTAATGAAGCTGCCAGTTGAGGACTTGTGAGGCGTCTGTTTCTCAAACTAGACACTCTACTTGTCCTCTTGCTCAGTTGTGCACCGGGGCCTCCCACTCCTCTTTCTATTCTGGTTAGAGCCAGTTTGCGCTGTTCTGTGAAGGGAGTAGTACCCAGCGTTGTGCGAGATCCTCAGTTTCTTGGCAATTTCTTGCATGGAATAGCTTTCATTTCTCAGAAAAAGAATAGACTGACGAGTTTCAGAAGAACACTATTTGTTTCTGGACATTTTGAGCCTGTAATCAAACTCATAAATGTTGATGCTCCAGATACTCAACTAGTCTAAAGAATGCCAGTTGTATTGCTTATTTAATCAGAACAACAGTTTTCAGCTGTTCTAACATAATTGCAACAGTGTTTTCTAATGATCAATTAGTCTTTTAAAATTATTAACTTTGATTAGCTAACACAACGTGCCATTGGATCACAGGAGTGATGGTTGCTGATAATGGGCCTCTGTACGCCTATGTAGATATTCCATCAAAAAATATACCATTTCCAGCTACAATAGTTATTTGCAACGTTAACAATGTCTATCTACACTGTATTTATGATAAATTTGATGTTATTTTAATGGACAAAAAATGTGCTTTTCTTTCAAAAACAAGGACATTTCTAAGTGACTCCAAACTTTTGACCTGTACGATATATATATTTCCTACAATTCTACACATTTGCCATGACTTATGCTGTGTTAATATGATATCTGACTGAGAGTGAAATTTAATGGGGGTCGACTGGAGGTCAGGGCCCCTGGGCACGTGATAAGGCCTATTATTTACAGTCGTATCAAAAGGTTTGAACACCCCTGACAATTTCCATGATTTCCATTTATAAATAATTGGGTGTTTGGATCAGCAATTTCATTTTGATCTATCAAATAACTGATGGACACAGTAATATTTCAGTAGTGAAATTAGGTTTATTGGATTAAAAGAAAATGTGCAATATGCATCAAAACAAAATTAGACAGGTGCATAAATTTGGGCACCCCAATAGATAAATCATATCAATATTTAGTAGAGCCTCCTTTTGCTAAAATAACAGTCTCTAGACGCTTCCCATAGCATCTAATGGGTGTCTGGATTCTGGATGAAGGTATTTTGGACCATTCCTCCTTACAAAACATCTCCAGTTCAGTTAGGTTTGATGGTTGCCGAGCATGGACAGCCAGCTTCAAATCATCCCACAGATTCTCAATGATATTCAGGTCTGGGGACTGGGATGGCCATTCCAGAACATTGCACTTGTTCCTCTGCATAAATGCCCGGGTAGATTTTGAGCAGTGTTTTGGGTTGTTGTCTTGTTGAAATATCCTGCCCCGGCGTAACTTCAACTTTGTGACTGATTCTTCAACATTATTCCCAAGAATCTGCTGATATTGAGTGGAATCCATGCGACCCTCAACTTTAACAAGATTTCCAGTACCGGCAATGGCCACACAACCCCACAGCATGATGGAACCCCCACCATATTCTACTGTGGGTAGCAAGCGTTTTTCTTGGAACGCTGTGTTCTTTTGCCGCCATGCATAACGTCCCTTGTTATGACCAAATAACTCAATCTTTGTTTCATCAGTCCACAGCACCTTATTCCAAAATGAAGCTGGCTTGTCCAAATGTGCGTTTGCATACCTCAAGCGACTCTGTTTGTGGCGTGTGTGCAGAAAAGGCTTCTTCCGCATCACTCTCCCATACAGCTTCTCCTTGTGCAAAGTGCGCTGAATTGTTGAACGATGCACAGTGACACCATCTGCAGCAAGTTGATGTTGAAGGTCTTTGGAGGTGGTCTGTGGGCTGTTTTTGACCATTCTCACCATCCTTCGACTTTGCCTCTCCGATATTTTACTTGGCCTGCCACTTCTGGCCTTAACAAGAACTGTGCCTGTGGTCTTCCATTTCCTCACTATGTTCCTCACAGTGGACACTGACAGCTTAAATTTCTGCGATAGCTTTTTGTAACCTTCCTCTAAAACATAATGTTGAACAATCTTTGTTTTCAGGTCATTTGAGAGTTGTTTTGAGGCCCCCATGTTGCCACTCTTCAGTTGAGAGTCAAAGAGAACAACAACTTGCAATTGGCCACCTTAAATACCTTTTCTCATGATTGGATGCACTTGTCTATGAAATTCAAGGCTTAATGAGCTCACCAAACCAATTGTGTGTTCCAATTAATCAGTGCTAAGTAGTTACAGGTATTCAAATCAACAGAATGACAAGGGTGCCCACATTTTTGCATAGCCTATTTTTCACATCTGATTTAATTTCATACAACTTAATATTGCTACACTAAAAATCTTTGTCTGGACAATACCCCAGTACTCAGTTTTTATTAGAAAATGAATGGCATTCCACTGTGATCATTTTCTGGGATGACAGAGTACATTTTTATGCGGCCTCAGAGGGGTGCCCAAACTTTTTCATACGACTCTAGATCGCTGGCTCGACTAACTAGACTAATTTACCAATCTAAAAAACTTTTACTGACATGGGCTAATTTAAATGACTGTCAGTGAGTGACATATAACAAGAGGAAACTTTCTAATGCACGACCAAGTTTCAAATTATTATTATATTTTTTTAATTGGTTTTGGGTATTTGGAGCGGCTTCAGTTCGGTGTAGAATATATGTTTTCAAAAACATTCACCTTTTTCACATTTTATTTTGAAATCGAGTCTCAATACATTTGATTTGTTTGAACATTTGTTGGAGAATGTGAGTTGAGTTTATTGAAGTATTTACTTTAAAGAACGTCATTACCACTAAAGCTAGCAGCATGGTCAATCTGGCGTCTGCACGGGCAGTACAGCATTTACTGCATAAGTCAGGGCATTCATACTTCTTGCACTTTGTCTGTCGTTAACGAATGTAGTTAGTGTTTATACAGAACATAGCTCCCCCACCTACCGTCAACCAATCAAGTCAATGGAGAGTTATACGGGTTGTCAGTCAATCTACCAGGGTATTTACAAACAGCACAGGAATAAAATCATCAACAAGTATTGATCACAACTTTACTAATTTTGTAGAAATTTGCTTTAAATCAGTATTCAATCCATAGGATGTAGTGATCACAATAAAATAAAATCAAAGTTTATTTGTCACGTGCGCCGAATACAACAGGTTTCACCTTACAGTGAAATGCTTACTTACAGGCTCTAACCAATAGTGCAGAAAAGTATTAGGTGAACAATAGGTAAGTAAAGAAATAAAACAACAGTAAAAAGACAGGCTATAAACAGTAGCGAGCCTATAAAAGTAGCAAGGCTACATACAGACACCGGTTAGTCAGGCTGATTGAGGTAGTATGTACATGTAGATGTGGTTAAAGTGACTATGCATATATGATGAACAGAGAGTAGCAGCAGCATAAAAGAGGGGTTGGTGGGGGGGCGGGGGGGAACGACATAATGCAGATAGCCCAGCTTGCCAATGTGCTGGGCCGACTGGTTGGTCGGCCCAATTGAGGTAGTGTGTACATGAATGTATAGTTAACTTGTGACTATGCATATATGATAAACAGAGAGTAGCAGCAGCGTAAAAAGAGGGGTTGGAGGGGGAACACAATGCAAATAGTCCGGCTAGGCATTTGATTACCAGTTCAGGAATCTTATGGCTTGGGGATAAAAACTGTTGAGAAGTCTTTTTGTCCTAGACTTGACACTCCGGTACCGCTTGCCATGTGGTAGTAGAGAGAACAGTTTATGATTGGGGTGGCAGGGGTCTTTGACAATTTTTAGGGCCTTCCTCTGACACCGCCTGGTTTAGAGGTCCTGGATGGCAGGCAGCTTGGCCCCAGTGATGTACTGGGCCGCACTACCCTCTATATTGCCTTGCGGTCAGAGGCCGAGCATTTACTGTGCCAGGCATTGATGCAACCGGTCAGGATGCTCTCGATGTTGCAGCTGTAGAACCTTTTGAGGATCTCAGGACCCATGCCAAATCTTTTTAGTTTCCTGAGGGGGAATAGGCTATATCGTGCCCTCTTCACGACTGTCTTGGTGTGTTTGGACCATTCTAGTTTGCTGTTGATGTGAACACCAAGGAACTTGAAGCTCTCAACCTGCTCCACTACAGCCATGTCGAAGAGAATTGGGGCGTGCTCAGTCCTCCTTTTCCTGTAGTCCACAATCATCTCCTTAGTCTTGGTTACGTTGAGTTGTTATTCTGGCACCATCCGGCCAGGTCTCCGACCTCCTCCCTATAGGCTGTCTCATCGTTGTCGATGATCAGGCCTACCACTGTTGTGTCATCTGCAAACTTAATGATGGTGTTGGAGTCGTGCCTGGCCATGCAGTCGTGGGTGAACAGGGAGTACAGGAGGGGACTGAGCACGCACCCCTGTGGAGCTCCAGGATCAGCGTGGCAGATGTGTTGCTACCTACCCTCACCACCTGGGGGCGGCCCGTCAGGAAGTCCGGGATCCAGTTGCAGAGGGAGGTGTTTAGTCCCAGGATCCTTAGCTTAGTGATGAGCTTTGAGGGTATTATGGTGTTGAATGCTGAGCTGTAGTCAATTAATAGCATTCTCACATAAGTGTGAAAAAACAGCAGGAGCCATATCAAGGAAAACTAAAGTTCCAAAGGCTGGGCTTAATATAGTGTGCAAGAGGTCATACAATATGTTTTGTAGTGATTCATATTTTGATGATGTAAAGAATCTTTGCTGGTCTGTGGTGTGTTATTAGGAGCAACCAAATGCTGCACTTGACACATTTATGAAATTGCTTATTCCAATTACTAATAAGTATGCACCCATTAAGAAAATTACTGTAAAAAATGGTTAAATCCCCTTGGATTGATGAGGAATTTAAGAATTGTATGGTTGAGAGGGATGAGGTAAAAGGAATGGCAAATAAGTCTGGCAGCCAAACTGATTGGCAAACTAACTGCAAATTAAGAAATCATGTTACTAAACTAAAGAAAAAGAAACTATGCTATGACAACAATAAATGACATAAAGAATGATAGTAAAAAGCTTTGGAGCACCTTAATTAACATTTTGGGAAAAAAGGCTAACTCGGCTCCATCATTTATTGAATCAGATGGCTCATTCATCACAAACCCCATTGATATTGCCAACTACTTTAATGACTTTTTCATTGGCAAGATAAGCAAACTTAGGTATGACATGCCAGCAACAAATGCTGACACAACACATCCAAGTATATCTGACCAAATTATGCTAGTCAAGAATTGTACTTTTGAATTCAGTAAAGTCAGTGTGGTAGAGGTCAAAAATGTTTTGTTGTCTATCAACAATGACAAGCCACCGGGGTCTGACAATCTGGATGTCAAATTACTGAGGATAATAGTGGACCATATTGCCACTCCTATTTGCCACATCTTCAATTTAAGCCTACTAGAAAGTATGTACCCTCGGGCCTGGGGGAAGCTAAAGTCATTCCGCTACCCAAGAATAGTAAAGCCCCCTTTACTGGCTCAAATAGCCGACCAATCAGCCTGTTACCAACCCTTAGAAAACTTCTGGAAAAATGGTGTTTGACCAGATACAATGCTATTTCACAGTAAACAATTTGACTTTCAGCAAGCTTATATGGAAGGACACTCTACAAGCACAGCACTTACACAAACGACTGATGATTAGCTGAGAGAAATTGATGATAAAATTACTGTGGGGGCTGTCTTGTTATACTTCAGTGCAGCTTTTGACGTTATCGATCATAGTTTTCTGCTGGAAAAACGTATGTGTTATGGCCTTCCACCCTCTGCTATAATGTGGATAAAGATTTACTTTAATGGAAGCCTCAAACAAAATCCAGGTAGAATCAGAAATTCCCCAGGGTAGTTGTTTCGGCAGCTTACTTTTTTCAATCTTTGAGTAAAGCCAGTGTGTCTATGTATACGGATGACTGAGCACTATACACGTCAGCTACTGAAATGCTACTGAAATGACTGCAACACTTAACAAAGAGCGGAATGGGTAGCAAGGAATAAGTTAGTCCTAAATATTGTCAAAACAAAAAGCATTGTATTTGGGACAAATCATTCACTAAACCCTAAACCTCAACTACATCTCATAATGAATAATGTGGAAATTGAACAAGTTGAGATGACTAAACTGCTTGGAGTAACCCTGGATTGTAAACTGTCATGGTCAAAACATATTGATACAACAGTAGCTAAGATGGGGAGAAGTCCTACAGGCCCTAGTTTTGTCACACCTGGACTACTGTTCAGCAGTGTGGCCAGGTGTCACAAAGAGGAACTTAAGAAAATTGCAGTTGGCTCAGAACAGGGCAGCCGGCTGGCCCTTAAAAGTACACAGAGAGCTAACATTAAAGACATGCATGTCAATCTCTCATGGCTCAAAGTGGAAGAGAGATTGACTTCATCCTATGTGTTTTTTTAAGAGGGGTTGACAAGCTGAATGTACCGAGCTGTCTGTTTAAAATACTTGCACACAGCTCGGACACCCATGTATACCCCACAAGATATGTCACCAGAGGTCTCTTCACAGTCCCCAAATCCAGAACAGACTACGGGAAGCACACAGTACTACATAGAGCCATGACTACATGGAACTCTATTCCACATCAGGTGACTAATGCAAGCAGTAGAATCAGATTTTAAAAACAGGTAAAAAATACACCTTATGGAACAACGGGGACTGTGAAGAGACACACACAAAAGTACAGACACACCTACACATACATTGTGATATTGTTGTATGGTGGTATCGAACATTTTGTATTGTAGATGTGTAGTGGTGTAATACTGTTACATGATGTTTTATATTTTGTTTTATATGTAATGTAAATGCTTTAATATGTTTGGACCTAAGGAAGAGTTACTGAGTTGGAGTCCACTGAAGCCCTTGTTCCACCTAAAAACACTAGATGGCAGTGTATCTCAACACAACCTCACTTTATCACTAAGCCATCATGGCCCTAGTGGGTGCAGTGAGACAACACCCCAAAGACTATCCTTGTCATAGAACAGAATAAAGGCGTGGTCCCCAAATCCCAAATTTACCTTTGGAGAGATTGTTGGTGTTCAAGTGCAGTTACTATCCATCCCAGCATATTCCCCACATTGCAGTTTTAGATATAACCATTAGCTTCTTAAATTGATCTAACATGTATACATCCTTTGAAATAAAACACCTCATTTGAAATAAAACACATTACTTCACAGATGTAATGTCTGTCCAGGCGATGCCCTACTCTCAGAGCTGGGTAGAGTATGTAGGGTTTTATGAGCCAACCACTGACTAGTAATTTTATGCAGGCAGTGAATGAGACTGCTCTAATAAAGGGCTGTGAGGTGGCTATAACCGAGTGAGCATGGGGTTGGGGGGAGGGAGAGGGGGATGGTGAAGGTATGCTGGTAGTCTTGGTTTTCTGTTACAAGAGAGAAAGGGAGAGAGTGTGTTGTTATACATCTAAGTAAGATACCAGTATCTCCACAGGCCTTGGCGGCCGCCTGGGACTGCTTTTCCCGACTAATCCAGACTTCTTACATGAATGTTCATGGGGATTATGTGTTGTGTAGTATGCACATTACACTCTAGAAGGTTCAGTAGATTTTCACACTTCCCTTTCTATGAGTTGTGTTTTTTGAGGCTGTAATAAATTGTTTGGATAGATACTTCTATTAGTTTCTTGTGCACAGGGACCTGTGTGTGTGACATTATCACAGCTTGCAGTGGGAACACTGGGTTGAGCCTCACATGGTTCACAGGTTAACTTTGCAACTCATGAAGCACAATGGATTTTTCATGCAATGCACTTTTAGCTCACTTAAGGGGGATTTCCGACCCGAGTTAAGAGCATCATGAATGGAATGGAATTCCCTTTTTATGCACTTCTCTCTTTGCATATTCTGACCTTGAATTTATATATATATATTTACTTATTTGTTTGTTTTTCACCTTTATTTAACCAGGTAGGCCAGTTGAGAACAAGTTCTCATTTATTTGTATTTTTTTTTATCTTACCTTTATTTAACTGGGCAAGTCAGTTAAGAACAAATTCTTAATTTCAATGACGGCCTAGGAACAGTGGGTTAACTGCCTTGTTCAGGGGCAGAACGACAGATTGCTGCCTTGTCAGCTCATGGATTTGATTTACAACTGCGACCTGGCCAAGATAAAGCAAAGCAGTGCGACACAAACAACACAGAGTTACACATGGAAGAAACAAACGTACAGTCAATAACACAATTGACAAATTCTATATAGATGTGCAGAAGATGAATGTGCAAGTAGAGGTACTGGGGTGCAAAGGAGTAAAAAATAAAAAATAACAATACGGGGATGAGATAGTTGGGTGGGCTGTTTACAGATGGGCTATGTACAGGTGCAATGATCTGTAAGCTGCTCTGACAGCTGATGCTTGAAGTTAGTGAGGGAGATATGAGTCTCCATATAAGCATGACAATAGCATGCTATGCACTTGCTATTCGTTTGGGGTGGAGATCAAATAAATTAAGGTGTGGCGAAGGTGTGTCGACCGATACGCTGTATTCTGACTAACTTAATGTCCTCATTGTTCCAGGATATTTATGTGCGATGAAACTATTAATAAACTTGAGCAACCTGTCAGTTTCAAGTGGAACAACATCTACTTTATTGTCAGATAGAAATAACACCATTTTCCATAGTGACGTTGATGAAATGCTGGCCTTGTAACATGCAAGGATGACATTTGGAGACCCAAGCTATATGCTTCTGTAGCCATGCGCAAATGACAGTATAGCCAACACAATCTCACACTCAATCATGCAAATATGTATTTCAGCAGATTTCATGCTTTCTTGTGGCTTAATTTGTGTGAATTATTTCAACTTAATTCTTAGGAAAAGACACATTTTTATGATGTAATTTACAGGAAAATATATTTTTTGGGGGGGAAACTTTGGAACAATCTTTTGAAAGTTATTGGAGCAATGCATTTTGGTCAATGGTGATCTACACCGCCTTTTTCTGTGTTCCACATTTACACTACCGGTCAAAAGTTTAAGAACACCTACTCATTGAAGAGTTTTAATTTATTTTTACTATTTTTTACATTGTATAATAATAGTGAAGACATTAAAACTATGAAATAACACATATGGAATCATGTAGTAACCAAACAAACAAATCAAAATATACTGCTCAAAAAAATAAAAGGAACACTAAAATAACACATCCTAGATCTGAATGAATTAAATATTTTTATTAAATACTTTTTTCTTTACATAGTTGAATGTGCTCGCAACAAAATCACACAAAAATTATCAATGTAAATCAAATTTATCAACCCATGGATGTCTGGATTTGGAGTCACACTCAAAATTAAAGTGGAAAACCACACTACAGGCTGATCCAACTTTGATGTAATGTCCTTAAAACAAGTCAAAATGAGGCTCAGTAGTGTGTGTGGCCTCCACGTGCCTGTATGACCTGCCTACAATGCCTGGGCATGCTCCTGATGAGGTGGCGGATGGTCTCCTGAGGGATATCCTCCCAGACCTGGACTAATGCATCCGCCAACTCCTGGACAGTCTGTGGTGCAACGTGTCGTTGGTGGATGGAACGAGACATGACGTCCCAGATGTGCTCAATTGGATTCAGTTCTGGGGAACGGGCAGGCCAGTCCATAGCATCAATGCCTTCCTCTTGCAGGAACTGCTGACACACTCCAGCCACATGGGGTCTAGCATTTTCTTGCATTAGGAGGAACCAAGGGCCAACCGCACCAGCATATGGTCTCACAAGGGGTCTGAGGATCTCATCTCGGTACCTAATGGCAGTCAGGCTATCTCTGGCGAGCACATGGAGGGCTGTGCGGCCCCCCAAAGAAATGCCGCCCCACACCATGACTGACCCACCGCCAAACCGGTCATGCTGGAGGATGTTGCAGGCAGCAGAACGTCTGTTTCTGACTGTTTGAGCAGACACATGCACATTTGTGGCCTGCTGGAGGTCATTTTGCAGGGCTCTGGCAGTGCTCCTCCTGCTCCTCCATGCACAAAGCCGGAGGTAGCGGTCCTGCTGCTGGGTTGTTGCCCTCCTACGGCCACCTCCACGTCTCCTGATGTACTGGCCGGTCTCCTGGTAGCGCCTCCATGCTCTGGACACTATGTTGACAGACACAGCAAACCTTCTTGCCACAGCTCGCATTGATGTCCTGCCATCCTGGATGAGCTGCACTACCTGAGCCACTTGTGTGGGTTGTAGACTCCGTCTCATGCTACCACTAGAGTGAAAGCACCGCCAGCATTCAAAACTGACCAAAACATCAGCCAGTAAGCAGAAGAACTGAGAAGTGGTCTGTGGTCACCACCGTCTTGCTAATTGCCTATAATTTCCACCTGTTGTCTATTCCATTTGCACAACAGCATGTGAAATTTATTGTCAATCAGTGTTGCTTCCTAAGTGGACAGTTTGATTTCACAGAAGAGTGATTGACTTGGAGTTACATTGTGTTGTTTTTGAGCAGTGTATATAGATTATTCAAATTCCATGACGACAGCTTTGCACACTCTTGGCATTCTCTCAACCAGCTTCACCTGGGACGCTTTACCAACTGTCTTGAAGGAGTTCTCACATATGCTGAGCACTTGTTGGCTGCTTTTCCTTCACTCTGCGGTCCGACTCATCCCAAACCATCTCAATTTGGTTGAGGTCGGGGGATTGTGGAGGCCAGGTCATCTGATGCAGCACTCCATCACTCTCCTTCTTGGTCAAATAGCCCTTACACAGCCTGGAGGTGTGTTGGGTCATTGTCATGTTGAAAAACAAATGATAGTCCCACTAAGCCCAAACCAGATGTGATGGCGTATCACTGGAGAATGCTGTGGTAGTAGAGTTGCAAGGGGTCGGAAACTTTTCGGGAAATTTCCAGAAATTTTCCATGGGAAGTTCAGCCCGGGAATTTGGGGAATTTTGCTTAAATTAATCAAAAAAGTTAGCTTATAACAGTGAACCATTTTTGTGGGATACACATAAGGCAATTCTAGGTCTTGTGGCATATTCTGGTTAAACTATCCCCAATTCAATGGAATTGCAACCCTCTGCATGCACAGTACATTCTTCCATCACATGTGCAGAGCACTCTTCCATCACATGAACAGCTGATTCTCAAGATCTTGCACACTAATGAGATGCTATTGAGCCCACACTACTACACTGTCTGAGCCAAGGACTACATGATCTAATTACAATACTGGGTGGGGTGAGTACCTCCAGGCTCTGATCAGGCCCTACACCCAAACAAGGGCACTGCGTTCATCCACCTCTGGCCTGCTCGCCTCCCTACCACTGAGGAAGTACAGTTCCCGCTCAGCCCAGTCAAAACTGTTCGCTGCTCTGGCCCCCCAATGGTGGAACAAACTCCCTCACGACGCCAGGACAGCGGAGTCAATCACCACCTTCCGGAGACACCTGAAACCCCACCTCTTCAAGGAATACCTAGGATAGGATAAGTAATCCTGCTCACACCCCCCCCCTCCCCCTTAATGATTTAGATGCACTATTGTAAAGTGGCTGTTCCACTGGATGTCAGAAGGTGAATTCACCAATTTGTAAGTCGCTCTGGATAAGAGCGTCTGCTAAATGACTTAAATGTAAATGTAAATACATTTTATACGACAAACATGAATTTTTGTTAACTAGTAAGTAGTAGCCTATAGCAAAGTATGTTTAAATTATTTCTAACTTGTTAACAATTTCTGCTAGTTCGTTTTTGCTAACTGAGGAGTGTTAATTCACCTGTTTCCATGCACTTTTCATTTTAAAACATGTATCTTACAAAGGAGTTGTTTAATCTAACTGCTTAACTATTTATCTGTACATTGAATTGTATTTGTTGTTTTTTTACCATTCTTTTTCTAATCTTTACAGGAAAATGCCACTGGTTCTATCTGATGTGTGGAGACATTTCACTGCAGCTAATGTAGAAGGGAATGTGGTGTAAATGTGCAAATACTGTGCCAAATCATACAGTTGATGTCGGGAAGTTTACATACAACTTAGCCAAATATATTTAAACTCAGTTTATCACAATTCCTGACATTTGATCCTTGTAAATATTGCCTGTTAAGGTCAGTTAGGATCACAAATGTATTATTTTATTTATTTTATTTTTTTATTTCACCTTTAACAAGTTCTCATTTGCAACTGCGACCTGGCCAAGATAAAGCATAGCAGTGTGAACAGACAACACAGAGTTACACATGGAGGAAACAATAAACAGGTCAATAACACAGTAGAAAAAAAAAGAAAAAAAAGAGAGTCTATATACATTGTGTGCAAAAGGCATGAGGAGGTAGGCGAATAATTACAATTTTGCAGATTATCACTGGATTGATAAATGATCAGATGGTCATGTACAGGTAGAGATATTGGTGTGCAAAAGAGCAGAAAAGTAAATAAATAAAAACAGTATGGGGATGAGGTAGGTAAAATTGGGTGGGCTATTTACCGATAGACTATGTACAGCTGCAGCGATCGGTTAGCTGCTCAGATAGCAGATGTTTGAAGTTGGTGAGGGAGATAAAAGTCTCCAACTTCAGAGATTTTTGCAATTTGTTCCAGTCCCAGGCAGCAGAGAACTGGAACGAAAGGCGGCCAAATGAGGTGTTGGCTTTAGGGATGATCAGTGAGATACACCTGCTGGAGCGCATGCTACGGGTGGGTGTTGCCATCGTGACCAGTGAAATGAGATAAGGCGGAGCTTTACCTAGCATGGACTTGTAGATGACCTGGAACCAGTGGGTCTGGCAACGAATATGTAGCGAGGGCCAGCCGACTAGAGCATACAGGTCGCAGTGGTGGGTAGTATAAGGTGCTTTAGTGACAAAATGGATGGCACTGTGATAAACTGCATCCAGTTTGCTGAGTAGAGTGTTGGAAGCTATTTTGTAGATGACGTCGCCGAAGTCGAGGATCGGTCAGATAGTCAGTTTTACTAGGGTAAGTTTGGCGGCGTGAGTGAAGGAGGCTTTGTTGCAGAATAGAAAGCCGACTCTAGATTTGATTTTCAATTGGAGATGTTTGATATGAGTCTGGAAGGAGAGTTTACAGTCTAGCCAGACACCTAGGTACTTATAGATGTCCATATATTCAAGGTCGGAACCATCCAGGGTGGTGATACTGGTCGGGCGTGCGGGTGCAGGCAGTGAACGGTTGAAAAGCATGCATTTGGTTTTACTAGCTTTTAAGAGCAGTTGGAGGTCACGGAAGGAGTGTTGTATGGCATTGAAGCTCATTTGGAGTTTAGATAGCACAGTGTCCAAGGACGGGCCGGAAGTATATAGAATGGTGTCGTCTGTGTAGAGGTGGATCAGGGAATCACCCACAGCAAGAGCAACATCATTGATATATATAGAGAAAAGAGTCGGCCCGAGAATTGAACCCTGTGGCACCCCCATAGAGACTGCCAAAGGACCGGACAGCATGCCCTCCGATTTGACACACTGAACTCTGTCTGCAAAGTAGTTGGTGAACCAGGCAAGGCAGTCACCAGAAAAACCGAGGCCACTGAGTCTGCCGATAAGAATATGGTGATTGACAGAGTCGAAAGCCTTGGCAAGGTCGATGAAGACGGCTGCACAGTAGAATGTGAAATGTCAGAATAATAGTAGAGAGAATTATTTTTCAGCTTTTGTTTCTTTCATCACATTCCCAGTGGGTCAAAAGTTTACATACACTCAAATAGTAATTAGTAACATTGCCTTTAAATTGTTTAACTTGGGTCAAACATTTCAGGTAGCCTTCCACAAACCTCCCACAATAAGTAGAGTGAATTTTGGACCATTCCTCCTGACAGAGCTGGTGTAACTGAGTCAGGTTTGTAGGCCTCCTTGCTCGCACATGCTTTTTCAGTTCTGCCCACAATTTATTTTGAGGATTAAGGTCAGGGCTTTGTGATGGCCACTCCAATACCTTGACTTTGTTGTCCTTAAGCCATTTTGCCACAACTTTGGAAGTATGCATGGGGTCATTGTCCATTTCGAAGACCCATTTGCGACCAAGCTTTAACTTCCTGACTGTCTTGAGATGTTGCTTCAATATATCCACATAATTTTTCTTTGTCGTGATGCCATCTATTTTGTGAAGTGCACCAGTCCCTCCTGCAGCAAAGCAGCCCCACAACATGATGCTGCCACACCCGTGCTTCACGGTTGGGATGTTGTTCTCTGGCTTGCAAGCCTCCCCCTTTTTCCTCCAAACATAACGATTGTCATTATGGACAAACAGTTCAATTTTTGTTTCATCAGACCAGAGGACATTTCTCCAAAAAGTACAATCTTTGTCCTCATGTGCAGTTGCAAACCGTAGTCTGGCTTTTTAAGGCGGTCTTGGAGCAGTGGCTACTTCCTTGCTGAGCGGCCTTTCAGGTTATGTCGATAGAGAACTCGTTTTACTGTGGATATAGATACTTTTGTACCTGTTTCCTCCAGCATCTTCACAAGGTCCTTTGCTGTTGTTCTGGGATTGATTTGCACTTTTGGCACAAAAGTATGTTGATGTTTAAATTCACAGTCAACTTAGTGTATGTAAACTTCTGACCCAATGGAGTTGTGATACAGAGAATTATAATTGAATTGATCTGTCTGTAAACAAATGTTGGAAAAATTACTTGTGTAATGCACAAGGTAGATAGATGTCCTAACTGACTTGCCAAAACTATAGTTTGTAAAACAAGAAATTTGTGGAGTGGTTGAAAAATTAGTTTTAATGACTCCAACCTAAGTGTGTGTAAACTACCGACTTCACCTGTATGTGGGAACTTATTCATTACTGTTGGAATACCATTCGTCATGAAGCTGGTTGAGAGAATGCCAAGATTGTGCAAAGCTGTCATCAAGGCAAAGGGTGGCTACTTTGAATAATCTTTTTTTGTTACTACATGATTCCATATGTGTTATTTCATAGTTTTGATGTCTTCACTATTATTCTACAATGTAGAAAATAGTAAAAATAAAGAAAAACCCTTGAATGAGTAGGTGTGTGCTAACTTTTGACTGGTATTGTAAATAAATGTGGGACACAAAGAAAAGGCAGTGTTGAACACCATTGCCGATCATGCTCTTATAACTTTCAAAAGATTGTTTTCGAAGTTTGTCCCCCAAAAATATATTTTCCTATGAAGGAAGTTGCACAAATATTTGTGTCTTTTCACATGAATTAAGCCACACAAAAACGCACAAAATGCACAAAATGTACAAAATTTGCACAAATTGAATGTGAGATTGTTTTGCAACATCGCCAAACCTGCTGAGTTATTTATGATTTCTTGAATGTTTTAATTATATGCCCGGACTTTACACTGTATTCTTAAACATTTGTATCATGTTAAATATTAGCCAATGTTGGTAACCACCGTCAATTATACCCACATACATTTATATCTGTCACTTTAGTGTTAGTTTCCTAACATTTGGCATAATTCCATTACATAGTTACTTTACCTTTCTTTTCTCTGTCATGTCCATGTGGTTGTTCATGAGGATCACTTGCATTAGTGGATCATATTAGGCTACCGTATTACAAGTTGTGCAATAATTTGGGACATGTAGCCTATTTGAGTCATTATGGAACTCAGACCACACTTAGCAAGTTAAACCTGGAGCCTGGCGCACTGTTCACAGTGACTGGACAGTTGTCATCACAGTTGCATGATTAATGAGGTTTATTAGGGTAGATTTGTAGTACAATTTTCTCACCTTCCAATATTTCATGCATTGAACAATATAACATGTGAATCAAACTACTTTTTATTCACCAATATATTTTGGGTGTAAAGACTTTTCAAACTTTTTTTTGTATTATTCATAAATACTTTCCTAACCCTAATCCGAGTATATTTTTTATCAACCAATTGGTGCTAAAAAGGAGACAAATATGTGTATTTAGGTCTACATGACTTTCTGTCATTGATCCATAATATTCTGAATTGTTTCCACCATATATTCTAATGAGTCTGTCGAGAAAATTCAAATGAAAGGTTCACCACATTTCCAGGGATGGCTTTAGATACTGAAAACTGCTGTTCAACCCTATTGAATGAAAACTCCACCAGAAAATGTATTGGGCAGCAAGTGGGAGGGTTTTAGCAGTTGAATTACATTTATTCAGCGTGCACAAGGGAACCACTCCTGCAAAGCCCGAATACTGAGAAGTGTGTAGGAAAGGCGTGCTTAGCAAGTTGTACATATCCTAAGTCTGAGTCAGGCCCCACACACACCAGCCAGGTCACCCACGATACGGTATTCGACATCCATCCATGTCTGAGGACATTGGGAGATGACATGGAAACCGGCCACTAGGGGGCAACAATGAGCACTGTTACCTTCAAGTAGGTTTCGGTTTTGATAGGGCGTTGTGGGACTGGGATGGCATCTGCCTTTGATTCCAAATGATGCAAGTTCAAGTCCAGCAATGGAAAGTAGTTTTTGAGATTTTAGTTTTAAACCTATCCCAAACCTTAACCCTTACCTTAATTAACCATTCAGATGTAATTCCTAACCTTAAGATTTCAGAATTAATGCCTAAACTTAACCCTAACCTTAAAAATTCTGCTATTAATGCCTAGACTTAACCTTAAACACTTCAAAATTTGACGTTTGTAACAACTTCGAAATTTGAAGTTTGAGAAATATGGATGAACGTCTAATTCTGATTTAAGACTATGAGAGCTAGTTGCACACACGCACACATTTGGTAGAGGCATTGCTGGAGGTCCACCCTTTGTCTCCAGAGGAGGAGATGACATTCAGATCTGGTCTACCAATCAGCATAGTCCAAGCCCCTGTCTCTTCCTCACGCCCACCACTCGTCCTGCTATGGGGGGGGGGAAATGTGCACAACCAGTGGTCATTTTAACACTCCTTTTGGGAGTCATAGTAGTCATCGATTAGCTGCCTGTGACAGAGAACCTACCCTTACCCGATAACCTGAGTGGAAACCATTGGCATGTGTCATTAATTGCAGTGTTAATCCTTAGGCTCAAATCACTGTGTAGGTTGTAAGCTGTGTGTGTTAATTGATTGGGGAAGAATGATGTAGTAAATCATTCCAAGAAGAAGCATTCATGAAAATTGTATTTGAGTTGAATTTCAAGTTATTGGTTGAGTTACTATACGTCTCTGAATTGATATATCCATTGATAATTAGAAGATTGGAATGTCAGAGTGTTGGTGGAGGTCATGATTAGAATCCATAGGGTCAAGGTTATTAAGAAAGTATCAAATGAAGGTGGGGTGGGGAGAGAGGACGACCAGGGTATATTATAGAGGGAAGGTGGTGGGGATATAGGAGAGAGGATGAGGGGGAAATTTGATGGGGTTGTTCATAAAAGAAGGAATAAATCACCCTGGATGTCAAGGAGAGATGGAGAGGAAAGGAGAGGGGAGTGAGAACAAAATGGGGTGTAGGCAAAATGGTGATTGACAGCAAGCTGCTAGCCCAGGCCGAGGTGGGGACAGGGGCAGTAGAACCGTATGTAGTGTATTAATGGTAAGGAGATAATAACTGTCTGTGTGAGAGAGGGGAGGAGAGCAAGGGCAGAGGACTGAATGACGACAGAGAATAGGGAGTAGAAGGCAAGGAAAACAAAGGAAAGAGAAAGCTACTGAGATATTTAAATGTGGTAGAGAGATGGAGGGAGAGGTTTGGGCAGCATCGGTACTGAGAAAGATAGAGGGGGGGAGAGAGTGGAGGGAGGGAGTGGAATGGAATGGAAAAATAGAGATGAGGGTAGTTAGCATGCAGGGCTGAGCTGCCCCATCTGCTTAGCCCAGCGGTCCTTGTCGTATAACTGTCACTGGGCCGCGGGCTGCATAAAGAATGTCCTGGATTTGATGTAATTCCACAAAATTAATGATAGCTTTATGTTCGATGGCCCGAGAGGGAATGATTAGTGTTATATCGTCCATCTGATCCACTTCTGATCCTGGGATGAGCAGTGGATGGCGGGTAGGAGGGAGGTGGAGAACCCCCCCCTTTTGGGCCGGGCAGTCACAAGGGCACCCTACGCCCCCTCACACATACACTTTCCTCAAATCCATTCCATATTTCTCGCAAAAACACCTAGGAGAGGACTGAGACATATGCGGTTGTCCTTCCTCAACAGGCTCTGCGTGGCTCTGTCTGCAGCATAATTTTTTACAATTAGATATGGAACAGAATACTGTTCAAGTTCTAAATGAAGTTTGATGAAGGTTGTCACTGTAGGTTTTGAGATAGTAAGTCAGTGGTGCACACATACATACACAGTGAGCACAAGGCAACAGGAGCAAACAACTATCACAGGGATGCTATATTTTATTTCCAAAATCATCACCATGCGGATCACTGTTTTAAGTGTCTGTGCTTTTAGTATGAACAGTGTGAATTGATCCCAACTTTGGCGGTAGAAGGTGTTTATCCCCTGAAGGACTCAAATTCCTCTCTGGCCCTTAAAAAGCAGCAGCAGCCGCAAGCCCCAACCCCCACCCATTCCCGACAAGACAGCAGAGTTTACAAGCAGGCAGGCAGGGGCATTCCTCTTTACAGCTCAACCCCAGGCTCTCAGTGATCCGTCTGCATTAAAATCGAACCCCTGTCTAATCTGTGTGAAGACAGCAGATGTAAATGATGCCCGGCTCAGGGCTGCCCCCGGTCATGATGGGTGCGATACTACTCTATTAGACATTAACACGCTACAAAGTTGCCCAAATATAGCCAAGTAACTGAAACACTGCAGTAATTGATTGGCTCAGAGAGACATGCTAGTGTCAAAGCTCTTTCGACAGGAAATCAATTGTTTCTCATCTTCACTTGCGAAGTGCAAGATTAAGAGAACAGCTGAGAGGATGGTACAAGGATACTACATTCTATCCTTTGCTACCTGCATGACCGAAGGCAACACCAGCGACAAAAAGAGGAAGGAAAGGGGGACTCCTAGGCTAAAAACGATGAGCTACATATCCTCCCCTTCCTAGTATCCTGATGGCTATTGTCCAATCACTGGAAAATAAACTTTGTGAACTCAGAGCAAGGCTTCAATCGCAGAGGGACATCAGGGAATGCTGTGTCTTTAGTTTTACAGAGACATGGCTCACGGACAATTCACTCGACTCTGCTATTTAACCAAGCGGCTTTTACATTTTCAGGATGGATCGTACGGCGGCTTCTGTTAAGATTATGGGGAGGTGTATCTTTCCTTATCAACAATACCTGGTGTACCGAAGTTGAAAACATGTTGAGCTTCTGTTCACATGACCTGAAGTTTCTGATGCTAAAATACGAACCCAATTATATGCCGAGGGAATTCGTGTGTGTTATTATCACAGCTGTGTACATTCCGCCACAGGCAAACATCAAGGCGACACTCAGCAAACTGTGCAAGAACATTAGCCAGCAATAATCTTCTCACCCTAAAGCAGTCTTTAATGTCGCGGGAGATTTTAACCAAGTAAATTTAAAACAAATTATTCCAAAGTATCACCAACATATATCTTGCCCCACTAGATGAAACAACATGTTAGACCATGTGTACACAAACATCCATGACGCGTACAAAGCCATCCCCCGCCCCCACTTTGGGCCAATAAGATCACATCTCTCTGTTCCTACTCCCCGCCAACAATCAGCAACTCAAGAGGGAGTCCCCAACACAGAGAATAGTGAGGCACTGGACTCAATACTGCAGGACTGTTCTGAGAATACTGACTGGAGTTTGTTCAAAGATTCATCCACCCAGAACTCATCTATCAATCTTGAGGAATATATAGTACACCGTCAGTCACAGGCTTCATTAGCAAATGTGTTGATGTTGTACCCACAGTAACAATCCAGACAGACCCCAATAAAAAACCCTGAATGAAAAGATACATCTGTACCATGCTAAAAGCCCATACTGCAGCATTCAATGTAAGAAGAACCAACGACGACGACTTGGTGGTGCATAACGCATACAAAGCAATCAGATACAAGATCCGCAAAAAGGCATTACAAACTCAATCTTGCATCGATGTTCGAAAACTCAGACTCGCTAAGCATGTGGCAAGGACTAAGCCTCCCTCCCAGATGAGCTTAACACATTCTATGCTCGCTTTGAGACAGATAATACCGAACCATCCAGGAAGCCTCTCGCTGCTCTGGACGACCAGGTGTTTTGATCTCCAAGGCTTACGTCAGGAAAACTCTCAAAGAGTGAATATTCACGAAGACACTGGCCCAGATGGCATCCTCAGAGTGTACGATGACCAGCTGACGGGCGTCTTCTCGGACATCTTCAACCTGTCCTTGTCCCAGGCTGTAGTCCCCACTCATTTCAAGGAGACCACCATCGTCCCAGTGATCTTCCCATCGCACTTACCCCTGTCATCATGAAGTGCTTGAGAGGCTGGTCATGGCCCACATCAAGGCCAGCATGCCAGGCACACTGTACCCATTCCAATTTGACTATCGATCCAACAGATCCATGGAAGATATTATTTCCATTGCTATTCAAACGGCCCAAACACGTCTGAACAAGAGGAACACCTATGTGAGAAGCTGTTCATTGACAACAGTTCAGCATTCAACACTATTGTTCCCTCCAAGCTCGTCATCAGGCTCAGAGCCCTGGGTCTGGACTATACCCTCTGAAACTGGATCATGGGCTTCCTGATGGGCTGACCACAGGCTGTGAGGATTGGCAACAACATCTCCTCCAATCTCACTTTTAACACAGGGGGCCAGCAGGGGTGTGTCCTCCCTGTTCACCCACGACTTTGTGGCTTTGCACGACACCAACTCCATCATCAAGTTTGCTGATGACACCACGGTTGTACGCCTGATAACCAACAATGACGAGTCAGCCTATAGGGAGGATGTAAGTGAACTGTCGGGCACCTCTCCCTTAACATCAGTAAAACAAAGGAGTTGATTGTTGACTTCAGGAAGCAGAGGAGGGAACATACCCTGATCCACATCAACACGCCTGCTGTAGAGAGTGTCAGCAGTTTTAAGTTTCTCGGCGTCCACATCACCGATGACTTACCACTGCACCATCGAGAGCGTCCTGACCGGTTGCATCACGGCCTGATACAGGACTTTCTCCATCCACGATAGCAAGGCCCTTCAGCGGGTGGTGAAGACATCCCAGTACCTCACTGGGGCCGAGTTCCCACCCATCGAGGGTGACTTGAAATGCTGCCTGAGGAAGTCCCACAGCACCATCACGGACCTCACACAGCTCAGCCACGAGCTGCTCACTCTCATACCATCGAGCCGAGGGTGTTCAAGCATGAGGACTGATACCAACAGGCTCAGAGACTTTCTATCTACAAGCCACCTGCACTGAGTCTCTGCACCTTAGCACACATGCACACACACAGACATATACACATACACATACACACTCATGCTACACACACATCACAACTGCTGCTACCAAACTCTTATTTACTATTGCTAATACTGCACAAGTTAAACACTGCCCCTCCAATCCACTAATACACATGAAAATCTTGGACTATAAATTGTGCCTTCCTGTATGATACTTGTGCTATTTACTTCATATTCATATTCTTATCTTTTCCTATTGTTGTAACATTGTCGAGAAGGAACCTGCAAGTAAGCATTTCGTTGGAAACGGTATACAATGTGTATCCTGTAAATGTAAGCTTTATTTAACTAGGCAAGTCAGTTAAGAACAAATTCTTATTTACAATGATGGCCTACCGGGGAACATTGGGTTAACTGCCTTGTTCACGGGCAGAACGACCTTGTCAGCTCGGGGATTCAATTCAGCAACCTTTGGGTTACTGGCCCAACGCTCTAACCACTAGGCTACCTGCCGCCCCTAAATAAGACGAATTAAACTTGAAACTGTTGAAAGTTGAAAGGGTGTATTGGTGCCTGTAGCTACCAGTGTTCAGTGTTGTTTCTCTGTTGAATCTGCTCCCTCCGAACCTCCAATTGTAACATAATCATGTCTGTATTGATGTTGTTTAGCTGTGAGGTGGGGAAGGGCCTCAGATGGAGCCATTGTAAGATGGCTTGTTAGATATTGCTGCACTGTCGGAACTAGAAGCACAAGCTTTTCGCTACGCCCGCAATAACATCTGCTAAACACGTGTATGTGACCAATAAAATTTGATTTATGTGTGTGTGCTTCTGTATGTACACATGTGCGTAGGTGAGCTGTCTGTTGTTTTCTATTCCATTCTCTATCCTCCTCCCTTAAATATCTTACTGTTGTTGGGCAGTTTTTTTTATCTAACCCAATGACCTGAGAAATAAATAAAGAAAAACTCTGGAATGAGTAAGGGTGTCAAAATTTTTGACTGGTACTGTACATAAAAAACAAACGTCTTAACAACCCAATATTATTAATCAACCAGCTTGTCAAAAAAATAATCATTTTTTATTAATTAATACCCACGTTGTTTTCCCTTAGGGATGATGGTGCACTTGTAGTCAGAAAAGCCCATTTTTATGAAGGCTCATGTGGAGTTTATTTTATCTCTATATAACTAGGCAAGTCAGTTACGAACAAACTCTTATTTTCAATTACAGCTTAGTGGGTTAACTGCCTTGTTCAGGGGCAGAACAACAGATTTTTACTTGTCAGCTCAGAGATTCTACCTTGCAACCTTGCGGTTACTAGTCCAATGCTCTAATCACTAGGCTACCTGCCGCCCTAAACAATAGGCTGCCTGCCGCCCAAAGCTGTCATCAAAGGAAAGGGTGGCTACCTTGAAGAAACGCTTTTTTGTGTTATTTCATGGTTTTGATGTCTTCACTACTATTCTACAATGCAGAAAATAGAAAAAAAATATAGAAAAACCCTTGAATGAGTAGGTGTGTCCAAACTTTTGACTGGTATATATTATATATATTTTCAATGTTTTTATTATTCATTTAATTAAAAAATGTATCCCATTCTCCAATGAAATACTTTAACTGATACCACAAAACAAAGCAAAATATAACACTCGGGTCTCCCGAGTGGCTCAGCGGTCTAAGACACTGTTTGAAGCAGTGCTATGATCCCAGGATGTGTCACTGCCAGCCTTGACCAGAAGACCCATGAGGCGGTGCACAATTGGCCCAGCGTTGTCCAAGTTAGAGGTGATTTCCTTGTCCCATTGTGCTTTAGCAGCCGGGGCGCATGCACGCTGACACTGTCGCCAGGTGTACAGTGTTTCCTCCGACACATTGGTGCTGCAGACTTCCAGGTTAGGTGAGCAGTGTATCAAGAAGCAGTGCGGCTCTCGACCTTCGCCTCTCCCGTGTCCGTACTGGAGTTGGGGACAAAAACTACCAATTGGGGAGAAAAAGGGGTAAAGATAATAATTAGAATGAAATATATATAAGAAGGATTTGTATGCCTTGAGACAATTGAGACATGGATTGTATATGTGTGCCATTCAGAGGGTGAATGGGCAAGACAAAATATTTAAGTGCCTTTGAACTGGGTATGGTAGTAGGTGCCAGGCACACCAGTTTGAGTGTGTCAATAACTCAAATCAAATGTTATTTGTCACATTATTTAACTGGGCAAGTCAGTTAAGAACAAATTCTCATTTACAATGACAGCCTAGGAACAGTGGGTTAACTGCCTTGTTCAGGAGCATAATGACAGAGTTGTACCTTGTCAGCTTGGGGATTCAAACTTGCAACCTTTCGGTTACTAGCCCAACGCTCTAACCACAAGGTTACCCTGCCGACGAATACAACAGGTGTAGACCTAACCGTGAAATGCTTACTTACAAGCCCTTAACCAACAATGCAGTTCAAGAAATAGAGTTAAGAAAATATTTACTGAATAAACGAAAGTGAAAATAAAAAAATTATAATAAAGTAACACAAGAAAATTACATAACAATAACGACGTTATATGCAGGGGGGTACTGGTACCGAGTCAATGTGCGGGGGTACAGCTTAGTCCAGGTAATGTGTAAAGTGACTATGCATAGATAATTAACTGCGAGTAGCAGCAGTGTAAAACAAAGGGGGTGGGGGGGGGTCAATGTAAATAGTTTGGGTGGCCATTTGATTAATCGTTCAGCAGTCTTATGGCTTGGGGGTAGAAGCTGTTAAGGAGCCTTTTGGACCTAGATGTGGTGCTCCGGTACCGTTTGCCGTGCGGTAGCAGAGAGAACAGTCTATGACTTGGGTGACTGGAGTCTTTGACTGCAACACTGCTGGCCTGTCTCTTTTCAGTAGCCAAGTTAAGAGTCATCCAAGGAAATGTGTAAAAAAGAAAGGCTCTAGTGAAATGGTCTCTAAAAAAACCTATTAGATACATCTAACATTGGCTGCCGATTGGTTTGGATGTCATACATTGGGGCGAAAAAGTATTTAGTCAGCCACCAATTGTGCAAGTTCTCCCACTTAAAAAATATGAGAGAGGCCTGTAATTGTCATCATAGGTACACTTCAACTATGACAGACAAAATTAGGGAAAAAAATCCAGAAAATCACATTGTAGGATTTTTTTATGAATTTATTTGCAAATTATGGTGGAAAATAAGTATTTGGTCACCTACAAACAAGCAAGATTTCTGGCTCTCACAGACCTGTAACTTCTTCTTTAAGAGGCTCCTCTGTCCTCCACTTGTTACCTGTATTAATGGCACCTGTTTGAACTTGTTAAAATGGATGAAAAGGGAAAACACAAAACACGTGTGCACACACATTTACGCTCAGGAATTCATATCCCCCTATCATCCAAGGTGTCATGGCACTTGGCTTTGTGTGTTCTTGTTACATGCAACAAGATCTCACAGTTTGACATGGTCTGATTTCAGTATTCAACTATTTTCCAGGTGAGGATAAACGTAGAGTTTTGACAGTTAAGTTTAGGAATTACACCCATCCACATCCACAACGCACTAGCAAGCCACGAGCCTACTTGATAATAATGACACTCATCGTTGCCCCTAGTGGCCAGTATTGAAGTCATCTCCCAACTTCCTGGGGACCTGGACGAACGTCAGATACTGCATTGGATCTGGTGTGACCTAGCTGGAATTCCAGAGTCAGGAAGGTTCATTAGAGACAGAGAGCAGAGGTTGCAAGACCAAAGACTTTATCTATCTGTCAATAGTAATGTCATCCTCTTCTCTATTCTGGAAGACATTATCACCCAGAGTTACTGCAGGTGAAGATTGTAGGGTTTAAAATTTAACACGGACCACACATTCTTCTCTGTTTCCCCTTTAAAGGATTCTCCCTCATAAAATGTCTGTCCTCATACCAAGCATTGGTAAGAAAGAAAAAAAGGACTCTTGAAGTGGACATTGAAAAGTAGAAGAGTGAAGGGAGAGAGTATGTTATGAAGACAAGCCCCTCTGTGTTTTTTTTTGTTCTGTGGGGGTTAATGTGGCTCAGTTTGTATCTGTGTGTATCATAGCACAACGCACACGCGCACACACACAGCTATACTCCGTCCCCCCATCCTCCCTTTAGCCCTTATCTGAGGAAGAAGCATTTGTACAGAGTATGAGCCGTAAAGAGCAGAGCGGAGCAGCAGATAGGCCGTAGATCTGGCCGTAAAACGCCGGGCTGTCAGAGGAGCCGTCAGCCATCAATCACAGGCGCTCCGCAGCCTGATCAAGGGGAAATAGGTGATAAAAAAACAGCATTTTAGGGAAATTATGTCCAGCCTTCCATTTGCAAAGTGCTGCAGTTGCATGGCACCAGAATCTTAATGACGGAATGGTGCAGGGAGAGAGAGTGTGATAAGTGGGAGAGAGAGGAATAGAGTGTGAGGGAGGGAGGCAAAGGGATAGAGATATACAGCAAGAGTGTATGTAAGAGAACGGATATTATGTGTATTTGCAGAAGAGGAAGTACATGTGTATAAGCAAGTTAGAAAGAAAGGAGACTGAATAGGGATGGGATGGAAAAGAGCAGAGAGAGATGAATGCAGTGAAATAAATGAGAGAAAATGCAGCTGGGAGAGTCTGGGGTAGAGTTGAGCTAGCATAAATCAAACTGTATAGTCTCATATGTTTCCTCTTTGGCTTTGTAAGCTCCTCGGCTCATCTATTTCCCTATTACTAATCTTTTTTAATTTATCTTCTCCTTTTGTTAAACATTGTTTTGTTTGTGTCAATGTAAGTCAAGCCTATAGATTATAGCAGTGATATGATTGTGTAGGTATGAAAAATGCAGGTATGGAGGATGATCAGCTAGCATATTGAGAAACCTTTTTTACTAAACCCTAGCCCTCTGGACTTAATGTATGAAATAGCTTTTTTATGAATGACCCTGTTAATGTCTTTTGATTCTATAACTATTCTTAAATAGAGGGCAACACAAAATACTCCACTGAGAAACATAGCGAGGGGGAAAGAGGGAGTGAGAGGGCGTGTAGAAGATGTAGTATGTTCATAAAATAATAAGAGAATGGGGCCACATCTCTCCGACTGAGCATTGAGGTGACGAATGCAGCCACTGTCTGACCTGTGACTCCCATCTTAATTGGGCGTTGTTCCTTAATTAATTTTAATCGCCTCTATGCCACTGTCCTGGCACCAGAGATGGTCTTCTGAGTGATGTAATGCTCCTATCAGAGCTGTTGTTTAACACCTGGAATGTGATTCAGACAAAGGGAGATGGAGAGGCGATGGGCAGAGTGGCAATAAAACATACATATACATATATATAATTTATTTATTTGTTTGTTAGATGGGAGGGCCAATATAGCACTGTGCTTTCCAAGAGTATGATATATTTATATAGAACTTAAATGACAACACCTTAAATGTAAACATACACATGTGTTCATAGGCTGAAATGAAATAGAGTATATACCCAGGAGTGTTGTTACTTTCTCCCCAATGGTGTAGCCTACATAAGCAAATGTACACTAAATGTATATGTGAGCTTATAGTCCAATGATGGAGATGTGTTTAAGCTGCTGTATCCACTATCAGAGTAGGATTGTATCCACTATCAGAGTAGGATTGTATCCACTATCAGAGTAGGATTGTATCCACTATCAGAGTAGGATTGTATCCACTATCAGAGTAGGATTGTATCCACTATCAGAGAAGGATTGTATCCACTATCAGAGTAGGATTGTATCCACTATCAGAGTAGGATTCAGACTATTTTATTATTTTCATCTCAGTCTCCTCAACAACCTTATGATATCATTAGCATCACAGGCAGTACTTGGTCCCGGGTGCTATGCTGCCACCTAAAGCCTGAACAGGGAGCTGAAGCCAGCCCCTGAGCCCTGCTACATCTGTCTGCCTTTTCTATGTCCCAAATAGCACTCTATTCATTACCTTCTGTGCTACTTTTGACCACAGCCGAATGGGTCCTCAAAAGTAGTGCACTATATGGGGAATATGGTGCCATTTGGGATGTATCCTGTTGTGTTCCCAGCGATGTGTGTCTGCAGCAGGCAGCACTGACTCTGCTGGGTTTTAGTTCAGGAGGGGACCTGCTGCTGAGTGTTAGCATGGGCACACTGCCAGTCTGGCATTTCCTGTGCGTAAGTGGAACTGACAGACATACTGCTGTGTAGACTTGCAGAGACACACCAGGAGTTGGTGCACTTTGTCAACGCGGGTCCACATTCCTCTGACAGTAATAGGAAGCTCCTCCTAGTTTTAGGGTGGTGAGGTTAATGATGCCCTGTCTATAGTGTACCTCCTGTGGTGGGATAATGTAACATTACAGTTGATGTGGTAGAGTAGATGGGCTGATGTCTTGATATACGGTTGTGTGAGAAACATGTGCGTGTTTTGCCCTGACAATATTGAATATCAGTTGATAATGTTAGATAATTACGAGGAATAGATATGGATACACACATTGCACAGACAGTGATATCGCAGGAGTTTATGTTTATGAAGTGTAGTCATGAAAGCCCACAGGCACACAGATGGACAGCTACATCATTAAATGGGCGCTTTGTGAGACTAGTGGTTGCTCAGGCATTTTACATGGGCAGCTGAGGAGCATAATGGGGGCCTGCTGTTCTGCTGACTAAAAGCAGAGAGGAAGAGGAAGAGAGAGGCCCAACTCTGCGGAAAATCTGTTTCCCTCCAGCAGGTTGCGTTTTTCTATTGATTCGCCCACCAAGCAAGGAGTTTTTGTGTGGAAGTCAATGAAAGAGTGTTGAACTTGGTCAACAAAAAATCAATGGCTTATTTGCTACGTGAGGTTCATTTGCTCGAATAGAAGTTTCATAATGCTTAAGTTGTTAAGAGTGTACTGATAAACGTAGGACACGTGACAACTTTGAGAAGAAAAAAAAACGTTATTTTTGAGTTGTGTCGAGGTAGTAGCAAAGCATCTCTCTCCATTGAATTCAGGCGATTGAAGACAACAACCCTCATCGAAAATTCAAAAAAGGATTACAGGATCGCCCGCTTTGTGGACAAGACTCCCAATGTTAGGGCATGGTCACATGTATCTTGTCAGTATATCCATCATCTTTGCTATGGGACCTACGCAAAAATAGCGACGGGAGCGTCATATACGGTCTGTTCCAAAATGTTTGCCACACAAAAGTACATAGAACTACAGTACCAGTCAAATGTTTAGACACACCTACTCACTCAAGGTTTTTTTTTTTTTACTGTTTTCTACATTGTAGAATAATAGTGAAGACATTAAAACTATGAAATAACAAATATGAAATCATGTAGTAACCAACAAAGTGTAAAACAAATCAAAATGTACTTCAGATTTTAGTTCCTTCAAAGTAGCCAACCTTTGCCTTGATGACAGCTTTGCACACTCTTGGCATTCTCTCAACCAGCTTCACCTGGAATGCTTTTCGAACCGTCTTGAAGGAGTTCCCACATATGCTGAGCAATTGTTGGCTGCTTTTCCTTCACTCTGCGGTCCAACTCTTCTCAAACCATCTCAATTGGGTTGAGGTTGGGTGATTGTTAAGGTCAGGTCATCTGATGCAGCACTCCATCACTCACATTCTTGGTCAAATAGCCGTTACACAACCTGGAGGTGTGTTGGGTCATTGTCCTGAAAAACAAATTATAGTCCCATTACACGCAAACCAGATGGGACGGCGTATAGCTGCAGAATGCTGTGGTAGCCATGCTGGTGAGTGTGCCTTGAATTCTAAATAAATCCTAGATAGTGTCACCAGCAAAGCCACCCACACCTCCACCTTCATGCTTCACAGTGGGTACCACACATGCAGAGATCATCCATTCACCTACTCAGCGTCTCACAAAGACATGGCGGTTAGAAACAAAAGTCTCCAATTTGGTCTAATCAGACCAAAGGACAGATTTCCACCGCTCTAATGTCCATTGCTCGTGTTTCTTGGCCCAAGCAAGTCACTTCTTATTATTGGTGTCCTTTATCAGTGGTTTCTTTGCAGCAATTCGACCATGAAGGTTTTATTCACAGTCTCCTCTAAACAGAACTCTGAAGCATTTATTTGGGTTGCAATCTGAGGTGCAGTTAACTCTAATGAACATATCCTCTGCAGCAGAGGTAACTCTGGGTCTTTATTTCCTGTGGCGGTCCTCGTGAGAGCCAGTTTCATCATAGCGCTTGATGGTTTTTGCGACTGCACTTGAAGAAACTTTCAACGGTCTTGAAATTTTTCGTATTGACTGACCTTCATGTCTTAAAGTAATGATGGACTGTTGTTTCTCTTTTCTTATTTGAGCTGTTCTTGCCATAATATGGACTTGGTCTTTTAACAAATAGGGTTATCTTCTGTATACCACCCCAAACCTTGTCACAACACAACTGATTGGCTCAAACACATTAAGAAGGAAAGAAATTCCACAAATTAACTTTTAACAAGGCGAATCTGTTAATTGACCTCATGAAGCTGGTTGAGAGTATGCCAAGAGTATGCAAAGCTGTAATCAAGGCTACTTTGAAGAATCTCAAATATATTTAGATTTGTTTAACACGTTTTTGGTTACTACATGATACCATATGTGTTACTTTTTTGGTTACTACATGATTCCATATGTGTTACTTTTTTGGTTACTACATGATACCATATGTGTTACCTTTTTGGTTAGTACGTGATTCCATATGCGTTTTGATATCTTCACTATTATTCTACAATGTAGAAAATAGTAAAAATAAAGAAAAACCTTTGAATGAGTAGACGTGTCCTGACTTTTGACTGTTACTGTATGTCGCAAACAGCGCTCCTTCACTGTGTTTGAATAGTGTGTAGCGGACATAAATTAGTGGTGTGTGTGTGTTGCCATACGAAAGGATGCAAAGGAAAATATTGATGGCAAATATCGCAAGGCAACATGTAACTTAAAGTTGTTATATTAATTAGGCTGCCGCTGAGTTCAAGACACGTTTGTGTTTAGAAGAATAGTTCTCCCTCTGAGTCTTGTTCACTTTTCCTTTCTCACAAAAACACAACTGTGCTCTTTCGTGACTTGCATCAAATAGAGCAAACTACCATAATTTCGAATCAAATTAACTGTTTTCATCTACCATTCAATCTTTGATTTTCACAAATGTAATCACAGACTCATTTTGCCATGGCGTTTTTTTTTTTGCCATGTCAGATGCCAATTGCACTCTCTCAAATGCACAGAATGTTTTCACCTTACTGCCAGCACGGCGCGGCAAGGGAGGTGAGAGCACGTCTTGTGAATGAACATTCAAAAGAACTGGGGGAGGGGATTCTGAGTTTTAGGAAAAGTGAGGAAGAACAAAGTTGTACCTGCCTTTACTGCCTGGGGGCAGTAGTGCTGATCACCACAAGATGGAGAGGCTGTTTCGACTAGACAGGCACTAGAATGATACTGAGGCATTGAGATCTAGTCAAATCAGGGTTGAAGTTAACTCTCTCATTGCCTTTTTTCTTGTTTTTCTCACTTTCTCTTTTTCTCTGTGAATAATGATGGCTTAATAGGAAGATACACCAATCTTAAAAGCTTTGCTGCTGCCAATTGCTCTCAGAAACGTCATTACACTAACACATTCATGTCATGTCATAGTGTAGAGTTGTGGAGTGTGAGAGAAATATCTTTCTGTCCACTAAATCCTTCCATTCTCCCCAGGAAGTCGTTAGTTGTGTAAGAAATAGCAACCTATTTCCTATATAGTGCACTTATTTTGGCCATGGCTCTGGTCAAATGTAGTTCACTGTATAGGGAATAGGGTGCAATTTCAGACGCAGCCAGTTCTGCTGACAGCACACCCTAAACATACCCTTCCTCTTCTAAGAAAATATATCAACTCCAACTATAGGGTTCGAGTCAATTCCCTTTTAATTCCAGTTAATTCAGGTGCACTACGGAAATTTTTCCAGGGCTATTATATTAATTTTCATTTATTTCCTTAATTCAACTGAGTCAAACCCTGACACACAGGAAAACATGGCGAGTCATTACATCAGAGTTACTATTATTTTACTTGAAAATAGTTTAATTAACTCTGCAACCCTGTGGTGTAAAATAACCAGTGTTGGTGTTAATTACCAGAGTTGAGCGTGATTGTTTCACTCAAACCATGGCTATTATTATCATTATACTTCCCAGCATGCTCTTTTGCACTGCGGTTTTTAGAATGTTGCTTCAATATCTGTGTTTTTGCATGTATATTGATTGATTAGTCTTATGCAACACAAAGATAAATAGCATCCATTTTTCTAAACTAATCTTATATGGTTTATTGCAGCTGTTACCAAAATGGTTGTTCCTGTTTAGATGGTTTAGGTAGTCTCATTTATTAACCTTTCTAACCCTGGCAGTCATTCTGAATGCAGGTTAAAACCTCTAGTGACTCCCAAACCCACATGCGGGAGCATAATCATCGCCTGATACTAATTAGCATAACGCAGCGGACATAAATATCCCTAGAAAATATTCCTATTCATGAAAATCAC
Source organism: Oncorhynchus masou masou (assembly GCF_036934945.1). Taxonomy (NCBI): domain Eukaryota; kingdom Metazoa; phylum Chordata; class Actinopteri; order Salmoniformes; family Salmonidae; genus Oncorhynchus; species Oncorhynchus masou. The sequence continues at coordinate 29,545,986 of NC_088217.1, read as the reverse complement.
AAATGAAATATATTGAGACACATCTTAGCCTTTTGTTAATCGCCCTGTCATCTCAGATTTTCAAAATATGCTTTACAGCCAATGCTAGACAAGCATTTGTGTAAGTTTATAATAGCCTAGCATAGCATTATGCCTTGCTAGCAGCAGGCAACCTTGTCACGGAAATCAGAAAAGCAATCAAATTAAATCGTTTACCTTTGATGAACTTCAGATGTTTTCACTCAGGAGACTTCTAGGTAGATAGCCAAAGTTCATTTTTTCCCAAAAGATTATTTTTGTTGGCGAAACAGCTCCGTTTGTTCTTCACGTTTGGCTGAGAAATCGCCCGGAAATCGCCCGGTCACCACAACCCCGAAAAATATTCCAAATTAGCTCCATAATATCGACAGAAACATGGCAAACGTTATTTAGAATCCATCCTCAAGGTGTTTTTCTAATATCTATTCGATAATATATCCTTTGGGACAATTCCTTTTTCTCTAGGACCGATTGGAGTAATGGCTACCTCTGTACTTTACGCGAGAATCTCTCTCGGAGACACCATGTGACCACTTACGCAATGTGCTCGCATACGGCTATTCTTCAACAGAAATGCATAAAACTACGTCACAATGCTGTAGACACCTTGGGGAATACGTAGAAAGCATAAGCTCGTTGATGGTACATTCATAGCCAAATAGGGAGTCATTGGAACGCAACGCTTTCAAAACCTGGGGCACTTCCGGATTGGATTTTTCTCAGGCTTTCGCTTGCAACATCAGTTCTGTTATACTCACAGACAATATCTTTACAGTTTTGGAAACGTTAGAGTGTTTTCTATCGAACGCTGTCAATTATATGCATATTCTAGCATCTTTTCCTAACAAAATATCCTGTTTAAATTGTTGATTTTCCCCACTGGCTCGATTCCAACAGGAATTAAACATAACTTTGCAAGCCAGAATAATATGACTTCCAGGCCTGATATGGCCTGCAAACCAGAAGTTTTAGGCTACTGTATTATGGTAACAATATCATTGTTTTGTGTTTACCTGATTTGAGTAAATGTATGTAGTATTATGAGTCAGAGTACATTTCTAATGACACTGGTAGGAGTAAACATTACTCTAAACAATTAACTCTAGAATACTGAACAACACTGCAGAGTTCAAAAAGAAAAAAACAGTTATTTTAAATGAATGAAATACAGAGTGAAACGCAATGACCAGAGTTAAATATCAACACTCAATGAAGAACAAAGAACACTGAAAAAAGGAATCTGTTGCCAAAGTACGCTTTACTCCTTTTAGATTGTTATCTGTGGCATTCTCATCAATTAGACTATTAGAGTAACATTTACTCTAGTTATTTTTACTGTGGTAAAGGGACCATTGAGAAAATGTATATGAAATGAATGAAAGTATATTTTTGCTCATTCATCTCAATCCACTCCAGCCTGGTATCTTAGACTAGAAGTAACATAATAAATGTAAATCCTTACATGAAATCCCGCTATGCCCTCCGATGAACCATCAAACAGGCAAAGAGACAATACAGGACTAAGAATGAATCAAACTACATCAGCTCCAACGCTCGACGGATGTGGCAGGGCTTGCAAACTATTACATACTACAAAGGGAAGCACAGCCCCGAACTGCCCAGTGACACAAGCCTACCAGACGAGCTAAATTACTTCTATGGTCACTTTGAGGCAAGTAACACTGAAGTATGCATGAGAGCATTAGCTGTTCCGGACAACTGTGTGATCACGCTCTCCATAGACGATGTGATTAAGATCTTTAAGCAGGTTAACATTCACAAAGCCGCAGGGCCGGACGGATTACCCGGACGTGTACTCCGAGCATGGGCTGACAAACTGGCAAGTGTTTTCACTGACATTTTCAAACTGTCCATGACAGTCTGTATGTAGTACCAACATGTTTCAAGCAAACCACCACAGTCCCTATGCCCAAGAACACTAAGGTAACCTGCCAAAATGACTACCAACCGTAGCACTCAAGTCTGAAGCCATGAAGTGCTTTGAAAGGCTGGTCATGGCTCACATCAACACCATTATCCCAGAAAACCTAGACCCACTCCAATTTGCATACCGCCCCAACAGATCTACAGATGATGCTATCTCTATTGCACTCAGCACTGCCCTTTCCCACCTGGACAAAAGGAACACCTATGTGAGAATCCTATTCATTGGCTACAGCCCAGCGTTCAACACCATAGTGCTCTCAAAGCTCATCACTAAGCTAAGGACCGACTAAACACCTCCCTCTGCAACTGGGTCCTGGTCTTCCTGACGGGCCGCCCCCAGGTGGTAAGGGTAGGTAACAACACATCCACCACGCTGATCCTCAACACGGGGTACCCTCAGTGGTGCGTGCTCAGTCCCCTCCTGTACTCCCTGTTCACTCATGATTGCATGGCCAGGCATGACTCCAACACCATTATCAAGTTTGCAGAGGACTACAGTTGAAGGCCTGATCACCAACAATGATGAGACAGCCTATGGGAGGAGGTCAGAGACCTGAATGTGTGGTACCAGGACAACAACCTCTCCTTCAACGTGATCAAGACAAAGGAGATGATTGTAGACTACAGGAAAAGGAGGATCAAGCACACCCCCATTCTCATTGATGGGGCTGCAGTGGAGCAGGTTGAGAGCTTCAAGTTCCTTGGTGTCCATATCACCAACAAACTATCATGGTCCAAACACACTTAAACAGTCATGAACATGGCACGACAAAGCCTTTTCCAACTCAGGAGGCTGAAAAGATTTGGCATGGGTCCTCAGATTCTCAAAAGGTTCTACAGCTGCACCATTGAGAGCATCTTGACTGGTTGCATCACTGCCTGGTATGGCAACAGCTCGGCCTCCGACCACAAGGCACTACAGAGGGTAGTGCGTATGGCCCAGTACATCACTGGGGCCAAGCTTCCTGCCAACCAGGGCCTCTATACCAGGCGGTGTCAGAGGAAGGCTCTAAAAATTGTCAAATTCTCCAGCCACCTTAATCATAGACTGTTCTCTCTGCTACCACATGGCAAGCGGTACTGGAGTGCCAAGTCTAGGTCCAAAAGGCTTCATAACAGCTTCTACCCCCACGCCATAAGACTCCTGAACAGCTAATCAAAGGCCTACCAGACCTCTCTTTTACGCTGCTGCTACCTACTGTTTATTATCTATGCACAGTCACTTTAACTCTACCTATATGTACATATTACCTCAATTATCTCGACTAACCGGTGCCCCCGCACATTGACTCTGTACCGGTACCCCCTGTATATAGTCTGGCTTTTGTTATTTTACTGCTGCTGTTTAATTATTTGTTACTTTTATTTTCACTTATCTATTTTTACTTGACACTTTTTTTTCTTAAAGCATTGTTGGTTAAGGGCTTGTAAGTGAGCATTTCTCTGTAAGCCCTATAGCTGTTACCTGTTTTATTTGGCGCATTTGACAAATAAAATGTGATTTGATTTGAAACCGGGACACTCAAATTAGTATAATATGTTAAGTTTGTTATGGTTACCTAAGACAGAAGTCGAGGTGGATGGGTAGGCATAAAACGCAAACATCTAGCAACCAAAAGGTTGTGAGTTCAAACAATTTGAACTAATTAGCAACTTTAACTTCTTACTACTTTTTAGCTACTTTGCAACTACTTAGCATGTTAGCTAACCCTAAACCTTAACCCTTTTGGCTAACCTTTCCCCAAACCCTAATCTTAACCCTTTAACCTAACTCCTAAACTTACCCCTAACCTTAACCCTATCCAGTAGCCTAGCTAACATTAGCCACCTAGCTAGAATTTGTAACATATGCTACATTTTGCAAATTCGTAACATATAATACGAGTTGTAATGTGTAACATATCATACGAAATGAGTGATGGACATCACAAATTAATACATACCATACGAAAAGTACCGTATCATACTAAATGAAGTGTCTCAGATTTACATACTGAATAATATGAAATGCTTTGAGACCAGGTTGTCTACTCATTGCTAAGTTACCTGTGTGGTCCTTGAGTTACGTTGCCAAAGACAATTTGATTTTACAGGTCAGGAGGCTAAATTATTGGCTTTAAGCTGGCTTGCTGTTCTACCATTAGTGTACTTTACTAACTTTCATTGACGAGAATGTTTGGTTTAAACTTTTCTCTCTCCCCCCACCTCTCTCTCTCCCTTTTTTAAACCACTGTGTAAAACCAACACCTGCATGTCGACACGGTGCGCTTCTCTGAAATGTCACTGGCAGCTTTATTATCCAAAGGTGCTATAGGGCCCACACACAAGCACAGAATGTTTTTCCATATCAAACCCAGTGACTAACCACCTGTAAAAAGTATGTACAGTGCATTCAGAAATTGTTCAGACCCCTTTACTTTTTCCACATTTTTTACGTTACATCCTTATTCTAAAATTGATTAAAACGTTTTTCCCCTCATAAATCATCACACAATACCCCATGATGACCAAGCAAAAACAGGTTTTTAGAAATGTTTGCAAATGTATTAATTATAAAATAAAAAACTGATATATAACATTTACATAAGTATTCAGACCCTTTACTGAGTACTTTGTTGAAGCACCTTTGGCAGTGATTACAACCTTGAGTATTCTTGGTTATGACGCTACAAAATTGGCACACGTGTATTTGGGGTGTTTCTCCCATTATTCTCTGCAGATCCTCTCAAGCTCTGTGAGCTTGGATGGGGTGTGTCGCTGCACAGCTATTTTCAGGTCTCTCCAGGGATGTTTAATTGGGTTCAAGTCCAGGCTCTGGCCGGGCCACTCCAGGACATTCAGAGATTTGTCCCGAAGCCACTCCTGTGTTGTCTTGGCTGTGTGCTTAGGGTCGTTGTCCTTCATCCCAGTCTGAGATCTGGAGCGCTCTGGAGCAGGTTTTCATTAAGGATCTCTTTGTCATCTTTCCCCCGATCCTGACTAGTCTCCCAGTCCCTGCCGCTGAAAAACCTCCCCACAGCATGATGTTGCCACCACCATGCTTCACCATAGGGATGGTGCAAGTTTTCCTCCAGATGTGAAGCTTGGCATTCAGCCCAAAGAGTTCAATCTTGGTTTCATCAGACCACAGAATGTTGTTGTCATGTTCAGAGTCCTTTAGGGTCCTTTTACCAAACTCCAAGCGGGCTGTCATGTGCCTTTTACTGAGGAGTGGCTTCCGTCTGGCCACTCTACCATAAAGGCCTGATTGGTGGAGTGCTGCAGAGATGGTTGTCCTTCTGAAAGGTTCTCCCATCTGCACAGAGGAACTCTGGAGCTCTTTCAGAATGACCATCAGTCTCCCCCATTCTTGGTCTCCCTCGTTTGCTCAGTTTGGCCGAGTGACCAGCTCTAGGAAGAGTCTTGGTGGTTCCAAATTTCTACCTCCCGGGATCGATCCCAGGAGGTGTCACAGCCGGCCATGTCCGGGAGACCCAGTAGGAGGCACACAATTGGCCCAGCGTCATCCAGGTTAGGGGAGGATTTGGCCGGCTGGGATTTCCTTGTCCCATCATGCTCTAGTGACTCCTTGTAGAAGGCTGGGTGCCTGCAAGCTGACATCGGTTGTCAGTTAGACAGTGTTTTCTCCGACACATTGGTGCAGCTGGCTTCCAGGTTAAGCAAGCAGTTTGTCAACAAGCAGTGCGGCTTGGTAGGGTCATGTTTCAGAGGAAGCATGGCTCTCAACCTTCGCCTCTCCCAAGTCCGTAGGGGAGTTGCAGCGATGAGACAAGACTGTAACTACCAATTGTGGAGAAAGAAGGGGTAAAAGTTTAAAAACATTTAAATAAAAATTCATGATGGAGGCCACTGTGTTCTTGGGGACCTTCAATGCTGTAGATATTTTTTGGTACCCTTCCCCAGATCTGTGCCTCGACATATTTCTGTCCAATCAATTGCATTTATCACTAGTGGAAACATCTCAAGGATGATCAATGGAAACAGGATGCACCTGAGCTCAATTTCGAGTCTCATAGCAAAGGGTCTGAATACTTATATCAATAAGTTTTTTTTTTTTTTTAATATAAATTTGCCAAAATTTGGTTTTCGCTTTGTCCTTATGTGGTACTGTGTGTAGATTGATGAGGATTTTTATTAAATCCATTTTAGATTAAGGCTGTAATGTAACAAAATGTGGAAAAAGTCAAGGGGTCTGAATACTTTCCAAATGCGCTATATCACTCTTCCGAAGTGCAGTAACTCAAGGCCACACTTAATTCTCACAACTTTGCAAATAGTAATGCTGGTTGCATAGGAACAGGGTTCTTTTCTAAATGCATTTCAGTCTAGATTATGTTGTAGTCCTTATCTTAAAGTCAAGGTCTCTCTTTGTCATGATGGTTGCAGAAGGAGCTTTAATGGCTTTGGGGAGTGTTGTGAAATGCCAGGTTTTAGTTTGTCTGTAGCCCCAGGGCTGGGAGAGCGATTTCAGTCAAAACTATTTGAGTCCCTCCGAGCACCAGTGATTTATTACCCTCAGGGACATCTGCAAAGAGCCTTCACTCCTCCCTTCCTTTCTACCCCACCCCCTCTCTCCACTCTCTCATTCCTTCCTCTTTCTCCCTCTTTCTCCTCTCCACCCCCCTTCCTTGTTGCAGAGATTCAGCAGTAAACTTGAACATTGTCAACTTTGATGTGACATGAAGAGGGCAGACGGAAAAAAAAAATCCCTCAAAAACCCTCCTAGCCATCTTGGCTCTGCACTGCCATTTCCTTATGGGTCCGAACCAACTCTCTACTCACAGTCTTGCTTGTCTCCTTTCTTTTCAACATCCTTTTCCTCGCTGTCTTTTTTTTACTGTCCAGCTGGACTTGTCGATCTGTGGGACAGCTGACCACCATCTACATCTATACTGGGCAGAGACTATTTTGAAATGTTTTCTTTCAGGTTCTAAATGGTATATTTAAGTAATAAGGCTCAAGGGGGTGTGGTAAATGGCCAATTTACCACGGCTAAGGGCTGTTCTTTTTCATGACAACGCGGAGTGACTGGATACAGCCCTTAGCTGTGATATATTGTCCATATACCACAAACCCCCGTTGTTCGTTTTTGCTATTATAAACAGATTACCAATATAATTAGAAATAGTGAACAAGTAGTTGTGTCATACCCGTTGTATAGTTAAGCAATAAGCCCAGAGGAGGTGTAGTATATGGCCAATATTCCACAGCTAAGGGCTGTTTTAGGCGAAACGGAAAGTGCAGTAGCAATATAGAACAAACCCCCGAGGTGCCTTATTGCTATTATAAACTGGTTATCAACGTACAGTAATTAGAACAGTAAAAATACATGTTTTCTCGTACATGGTATATGGTCTTATATACCATGGTATATGGTCATGGTCTTATATACCATGGTATATGGTCTTATATACCATGGCTGTCAGCCAATCAGCATTCAGGGCTCGAACAACCCAGTTTATAATATTACATATGAAATACTGTAAGTGTTGTTTCCAACCATTTAAATTGTAGTGTATTGATATTGGTGTTACAGGCATTACAGGTTTTACAGGTTTTGTTTGAATTCAATTTTGATTTTGAGTTTGGTTCTGTTTGGGTGTGGCTTGCCCTGATTGGAATCACCTCATTGGTCAGGAGGTGTTGGACCTGTTGCCTCGTTAGTTCCACCTGTGCTGGAACAGGTGATATTTAACCAGTTAAATGTAACCAAATGTAATCGAAAATGTAATCTACATAATAACCAAAAGTAATTATTTATAGAGAGGGCCATAAACAATAACTAGTAATGCTGCATACTCAAAGAAAGGTTATAATCTCACCTTTCTGTTAAAAAAAGTTATACATTGCTGAGCTGTGGTCACCTTTGAGGACACAAGCTCAAGAACACAGTACAAATATGATACAAATACTGCATGAAAGAATTTATATGATGTATTTTCTATTCAACAAAACTGTAGGAATAAGGCTTGGAATCATGTACACTGCCGGTCAAAAGTTTTAGAACAACTACTTATTCAAAGGATTTTCTTTATTTTTTACTATTTTCTACACTATGACATAGCACATATGGAATCATGTAGTAACCAAAAAAAGTGTTGAACAACTAAAAAAATATTTTATATTTCAAAGTAGCCACCCTTTGCCTTGATGACAGCTTTGCATACTCATGGCATTCTTTCAACCAGCTTCATGAGGTCAATTAACAGATGTGCCTTGTTAAAAGTTAATCTGTGGAATTTCTTTCCTTCTTAATGTGTTTGAGCCAATCAGTTGTGTTGTGACAAGGTTTGGGGTGGTATACAGAAGATGGTCTTTTAACAAATAGGGCTAAGTCCATATTATGGCAAGAACAGCTCATATAAGCAAAGAGAAACGACAGTCCATCATTACTTTAAGATTTGAAGGTCAGTCAATCCAGAAAATTTCAAGAACTTTGAAAGTTTCTTCAAGTGCAGTCACAAAATCCATCAAGCGCAATCACGAAACTAGCTCTCATGAGGACCGCCACAGGAATGGAAGACCCAGAGTTGCCTCTGCTGCAGAGGATAAGTTCATTAGAGTTACCAGCCTCAGAAATTGCAGCCCAAATAAATGCTTCAGAGAGTTCAAGTAACAGACACATCTCAACATCAACTGTTCAGAGGAGACTCTGAAATCAGGCCTTCATGGTCAAATTGCTGCAAAGAAACCACTACTAAAGGACACCAATAATAATAATAAGAGACTTGATTGGCCCAAGAAACACAAGCAGTGGACATTAGACCAGTGGAAATTTGTCCTTTGGTCTGGAGTCCAAATTGGAGATTATTGGTTCCAACCGCCATGTCTTTGTGTTTAAATTAATGGCTATAAATCGATCTCTGGATGTGTTACCATGATGAAACAACTATCTCCTGCTGCGCTACGATGTCACGATTACAGGCATGTTATTTGTCAGTGGCTGTGATGTAGGGTTCAACCAGGATTTGATGAAGAGTCAGAAGAGCAAATTAAATATTAGTAGGGACATCCCAGCTTCAAATGGTTTCATATTTCACATCCTACATCACACAGACTCAGAAAACAATACTACTCTGAACCAGGACTATTGCTCAATGCAAGCCATTTCAATCTACTGTGTCAGAGTATTCAGACACCTTGACTTTTTTCACATGTTGTTATGTTACAGCCGTATTCTAAAATGGATTAAATTGTTTTTCCCCTCATCAATCTACACTCAATACCCCCAAAAAACTCAATTGAAAACAGCTTTTTATCAATTTTGGCAAATTTATTAAATAAAAAAAAATTAACTATCACTTTTACATAGGTATTCAGACCCTTTACTCAGTACTGTGTTGAAGCACCTTTGGGTATGACACTACAAGATTGGCACACATGTATTTGGGGAGTTTCTCCCATTCTTCTCTGCAGATCCTCTCAAGCTCTACCACTGAAAATATAAAAAAAGAATGTCCAAGTGTCTTCGACAGAGTGGATCAAGCTTATTCTATACCAATTTACAGAGGCCAGATCATGAAGGAAAGCTTGCTCATTAAAGTCTTTTTGCAAGCATCTATGACAAATCAGGACAGGTCATTTCACTGAGCAGCCATTACGAGCACAGGCTGTAAAACAGTGATCACTAAGGTCATTACAGAAAACACCAGACTGATACCTATATCAGGATGATTTGTAAGGACAATATCAAGGAGAGTAGCCTTTTCTGGTTGTTTTGAGTCATACCTTGTGGGATTGGTAATAATCTGAAAAATATTTAGGGAGTCCCATTGCTTTAAGACTTGGTCAGGTGGTTTAAGCATGTCCCAGTTTAGGTCACCTAGCAGGACAAATTCAGACTTAGTGTAAGGGGCCAAGAGAGAGTTTAGGGCATTTAGGGTACAGGCCGGTGCTGATGGTGGCCGATACCACCCAGCAACAGTCAACAAAGAGTTATTTGAAAGTTTAATGCGTTAAACCAGCAAATCAAATTGTTTGGGGACAGACTTGGCAGAGACAACCGAGCACTGAAGGTGTTCCTTGGTAAAGATTGGCACTTCACCAACTTTGGAAGATCTGTCTTGCCGAAAAAGGTTATAACCAGAAAGGTTAACATCAGTATTCAAAACACTCTTCTTAACCATGGCTCAGAAATGACCAACACATCTAAACTGGAGCTGTGAACCCACACTTTGAACCCACACTCATTAGGAACACGCCTTTCATCTCATATTAATATTGTATGTCTATGACAAACAGGAAGTGTTTTTTGTTTAAAATCTATCAATTATTTTAGATGAATGACTATAAATCGATCTCTGGATGTGCTACCGTGATGAAACCACTCTCTCCAGCTGCACTACAATGTAACAATTGCAGGCATGTACTCTGTCCGTGGGACACAGGGCTATTGCTCAATGCAATCCATTTCGATCTACTTTGTCCATAGATCAATTTATAAGCCAAAGTTTCAGTCAGAACCAGTACCTAAACAGGGGACCTTACATCTTTAAGATCAGCTGGCCCATTGCTCCAGTTGACATGAGAGATGTTGGAAGTGCTTGACCGCGGTTTAGCTCTTCCTCTTTGAGTGTGATAAAAACAAAGCCTTTTATCTTGTGTTCTCCCCTTTGATTTGCTCCACTTGTTTTTAGCTCCATATTATAAGTTGGTGTAGGTTTTTATTTTGATTGGCCTTTTCTGGGGCAAATTTATTAGGCACTTATGGTGGGTGTCTTTTAGGGCCCGGATTGTTGTTGCTTGTCAGCTTTCAGTGGACACCCCATGAGTACCTTTGAGAACACCTCATTAAACCCCACCTGTTTTGTTCTGGTAATCCGTGGCTTATTTGTTAATTCCCTCATTTTTGGTTTTCTTATTGGTGCTCGTCCATTTGAGTTTTCAAAATACACTTTTGTGGCAGAGTTTCTGTCACTGACAACCACTGAAGGGTTATAAGATTGGTGATTGGGCCTCTCGAGTGGTGCAGCGGTCTAAGGCACTGCATTGCAGCGCCAGAGGCATCACTACCGACCTGGGTTCAATCCTGGGCTGTATCACAACTGGCAGTGATCGGGAGTCCCAAAGGGCGGCGCCAAATTGGCCCCATAATTGGCTCTAGCAACTCCTTGTGGCGGGCCGGACCTCTGCAGGCTGACTTCATTCATCAAATCAAATCAAATTTATTTATATAGCCCTTCGTACATCAGCTGATATCTCAAAGTGCTGTACAGAAACCCAGCCTAAAACCCCAAACAGCAAGCAATGCAGGTGTAGAAGCACGTCATCATTTGAATGTTGTTTCCTCCAACACATTGGTGCGGCTGGATCCGGGTTAAGTGGGTGTGTGTTAAGAAGTGTGGATTTGAAGTGTGGATTCACCTCCTGAGCCCGTTGGGGAGTTGCAGCAATGAGACAAGATCGAAATTGGGGAGAAAAAAATACTAATGATAAATCCATGGACTTTAAGTTGGGTGTATTTGTGGGAAACCCTACAGGGGAAAACCTAGATAAATGTATTAAGTCAAATCTGATCATCAATTCAAAGTATTTTGACATATCAGTGTAACCTCTGCACAGTCAAAGCGGTAGTCAAAAGTTGCTTGAAGCTGCTTTGGTGAAGGATTTCCTCCTCTAGAACGGCTAACGAAAAGGTGGCTCCCTTAGATGTGCAACTGAGGGAGTTAGAACTACAGGCAAAGTTGGAGCAACAGAAATTAATTGGAGCACAGAAAAAGACAACAGGAGCATGAAGTCAAACAGCAAGAGCGTGAGCACTCCATTAGATTAAGAGAGATGGATGTGGAAGCACTCTGAAGGCACCCTAAAAAGGGGTTGATCTTGGTCGGAACAGTCAGATTGTACCACATTTCAATGAAAAGGAGGTGGATGTATATTTTATTCTGACTGAGCAGATTGCCACATGGCCGTGCGATATCTGGTCACTGCTCCTTGTGGGGAAAAGCTCAGAAAGTGTACGCCACTTCATCTCTTAATCAGAGTTCAGATTATGACACTGTTAAAGCTGCTATTCTTCGGGCTTATGAGTTGGTCCCAGAGGCCACAGTTCCGTAAATTACAAAAGACAGAATCGCAAAGCCATGTTGACTTTGCAAGGGAACAAGCATTTCTTTTTGATAGGTGGTGTGGTTCTCAAGAGGTCAAAGACCTTGAGGATTTTATAGACACTCATACTACTTGAGCAATTCCAAAATTGCCTTCACAAAAGCCATGCTACCTACATTTATGAGCATAAGGATCTCACTCTTGAGGAAGGTGCAGTCCTTGCAGATGCATTTGTATTGACACAATAAACTACCTTCACAAACAAAGCACCCAGTAGTTATCCCTACACAAAAAGCAATTCAGAGAAGTCACAGCCTACTGCGAGGTTTCAGTCTTCTTCCCCAGTGCCCAAAGACAAGGATCAGCAGAAGTGTTTTTTTGTATCCTCCAATTTGTTGTCAATATTTCTATGAGAAAGGACACATTGTCTCTCAGGGTCCAAAATTGAAACAGAAAAATGAGAGAGAAAATATTTGTATTCTTGTGGGAGAACTCCAGCTTGTTAAGTCTCTGGTTGGGACTGGTTTATCTCCTAAACAAGATTTTGGATCAGATGTGTATGAACCGTTTGTTTCAGACGGGTTTGTGTCTCTGCAGACTGGTGATGCTGAAAAGCAGACGGTGAAGATACTGCGACACCGGGGCAGCCCAGTCCTTTATTTTGGAGGGTGTTTTCCCTTTGTCTGACACTTTAGCAACTGGTTATAGTGTGTTAGTTTAAGATGGGTTGCATGGAAGTACATTTGTATAACGTGGAACTCGAGTTGATCTTGTTTCTGGTTCCATGAGAAGTAGCATACCAGTGAATGGGGTCTCGTTCATTTTTGACAAAGATGTGGCTGGTTGAGCCAAATCATGTTGTTTGAAGGAAAACCGAAGTGGAGGAACCTGATGGGTTATCGGAAAAGTACCACAGAGTGTTCCCAGCATGTGCCGTTACACGTGCTATGTCTAAGAAGATAGCTGAGAGAAAGTCTCATGATGTAGAGGATGTCAGCGATCACACCATGTTCGATCAGTCTGACACATTTATGTGGTCCTGATTTCAGTAAACCTCCTGAGTTGACCTCTCCTTTGAAAACCTCAAAGGTGAGCAAGTTTGCAGGACCTCTACAGGGTCCCTACAGTTGACACTTCGATATCTAGGAACTGGCAGATTGCTGAGCAGAGTAAAGATGCTTCCCTCTCCCCTCTTTTTGCGGAGATATTTATTTTTACTTTTATTTAGTCAGGTGAAACCCATTGAGACCACGGTCTCATTTTCAAAGGTGTCCTGAGCACAACAATACAACAGTACAAAATGATCACTCTGACAAAGATTTTTTGGGTTTAATCTGATGAGGATATGGCATTTTCTCACCGCTTCTGGCAAGATGATTGGACCAGTGTACGTCAAATTGTCATTCCAGTTACACTTCGACACAAGACGCTAAGGTTGGCTCCCAATAGTAATATGGCAGGCCATCTTGGGGTCACCAGGCCAGAAGAAGTTATGCCTGCTCATCATCCTCATCGGGGTCTTGACCTGACTGCAGTTTGGCGTCGTAACCTACTTCGGTGAGCAAATTGTCACCTTCGGTGGCCACTGGCACATTGGGGAAGTATGCTCTTCACGAATGAATCCCGGGTTCAACTGTACCTGGCAGATGGCAGACAGCGTGTGTGACGTTATGTGGTCGAGCGGTTTGCTGATGTCAACATTATGACAGAGTACCCCATGGTGGTGGTGGGTTATAGTATGGGACAGCATAAGCTACAGACAACCAACACAATTGCATTTTATCTATGGCAATTTGAATGCACAGAGATACCGTTACGAGATCCTGAGGCTCATTGTCGTGCCATTCATCCTCCGCCATCACCTCATGTTCCAGCATGATAATGCACAGCCCCTGGTCGGAAGGATCTGGAAGCTGAAAATGTCCCAGTTCTTCCATGGCCTGCATACTAACCCGACATGTCACCCATTGAGCATGTTTGGGATGCTCTGGATTGACATGTATGACAGCGTGTTCCAGTTCCTGCCAATATCCTGGAATGTAATGAAATTCCGAAAATCTGGAAATCAGCATTTGTCCTACCACTTTTAAAAGGGGTCTCATTGCGCAACTCTTTTAAATAATTATATGCCAATCTCAAAGCTGTCAAAGCTGTCACCCCTGGTGAAAATACTTGAAACCCTTGTGAGTGAACAGCTAACTAAATTTTTTAAATTTGTTTTTACATTTTACCCCCATTGCTCCCCAATTTCGAGGTATCCAATTGTTAGTAATTACTACTTGTCTCATCGCTACAACTCCCGTACAGGCTCGGGAGAGACGAAGGTCGGAAAGCCATGCTTCCTCCCAAACACAACACAACCAAGCCGCACTGCTTCTTAACACAGCGCGCCTCCAACCCGGAAGCCAGCCGCACCAATGTGTCTGGTGGCATAGCCCTGGTGCCCTAGACCACTGTGCCACCCAGGAGGCCACTAACTCTATTTTATCAATTTACCAATCGGGCTTCAGGAAGAAGCATAGCACAATTACAGCATCCATGACGGTTTTAAATGATATCACTGAAGCCCCTGACAAAAAACAGCACTGTGTCTCACTTTTTATTGATCTCTCTAAGGCTTTTGATACAGTTGATCATGCTATACTAAGGCAGAGATTGTCGAGTGTAGGTCATTCATAGCATGCAGTTGCATGGTTTGCTAACTATCTGTCTGATAGAACTCAGTGCACTCAATTTGATGGGCTTATGTCTGTTAAATTGTCTGTCTTTAGTGGTGTGCCCCAAGGCTCTGTACTTGGTCCTCTCTTATTCACTATTTATACAAATGATTGACAAAAATGTCCAAAATGCGCAACTTCATTTTTATGCTGATGATACTGTTATTTACTGTTGTGCCTCATCTCTTACAAAAGCGTTCCAGAACTTGCAAACTGCTTTTTATACTGTTCAACATACCTTGTGTCAATTGAAACGTATCCTCGATACTGACAAAACTAAACTAATGGTGTTTTCTAAAGCAAGAAATAGACCTCTGAACCTTTCACCTATTACTACCTGTCAGGGCAAGGAGATTGAGGTTGTAACCTCATCTAAATATATTGGAATTATAACTGCATTTTCAACAACTTACAAAAAAATTTAAGCTGAAATTGTGATTTTATTTTAGGAATAAGGCCTGATTTTCTTTTGAAGCCAGAAGGAGGCTAGTATCAGCTACATGTATGCCTTTACTAGATTATTGGGATATTTTATATATGAATGCTTCCGCTCAGTGTTTGAGGTCAATTGACGCCATTTACCATGGAACTATGACATTTATTTTAAACTGCAAAACCCTTATTCACCACTGCACTTTGTATACCAGGGTTGGCTGGCCTTCGCTAGTCACTCGTATACTTTTATTTACAAAGCCATTTTGGGTTTACTACCTTTTTATTTGGGCGTTTTTATTGTTCAGAGATGTGGTGGGTACTCTCTTCGTTCGCTGGACTTTATCCTGCAAACTGTTCCAAATGTGCGAACTGAATTTGGTAAAAGGGCTTTAATGTACTCTGCGCCATCATCTTGGAACGCCTTACAAAATACTTTTAAACTGGAATAACTTGTCCCGATTGGTATTTTTAAATCACTGATGAATGATCTTGAAACTGATTTCCTGACCTGTCAATGTTTTTAATTTGCTGTTTTTGATTTTGTTATACTCTTGTGAATTCTATGGTTTTTACTAGTTTACTTGTAGTTTTTCATATTGTTTGTCTGTAATTTTTGTAATGACTTGGTGCTGCCTATCTTGTCCAGGACGCTCTTGAAAAATAGATTTTAAATCTCAATGAGCCCTTCCTGGTTAAATAAAGGTTAATTCATTAAAAAAATATCCAGCAACTTCGCACAGCCATTGAAGAGGAGTGGATTCAAATGGACTTTAAAATGGATTCAATTCATATTTGGTGTCACTGGCCTGCACATTGAAGAGGAGTGGGACAACATTCCACAGGCCATCATCATCAGCCTAATCAACTCTATGCAAAGGAGATGTGTCGTGCTGCATGAGGTAAATGAGGGTATATGTCACAAGATATAAGATAGTCACAAGATAGTGACTGGTTTTCTGATCCACGCCCCAACTTTTTTATTTATTTACCTGTGACCAACTGATGCATATTTGTATTCCCAGTCATGTGAAATCCCTAGATTAGATGCTTATATATTTTTGTTCGGTGTAGTTACCTAAGTCAACAGAAGTCTCTGGTTCATTTTGATGTGTACATTTTCTGGTACATTTACCCTAACCATAACTCTTAAATATTGGAGCTAAACAAGCTTTTGGGACTGGCCACCCCTGACATGATGTGATGGGTGAGGTTGCTGTGGATTTTAAGGTTAGAGGGGGGATTTAGTTGGCATCCAATCACCCCATGACCTCATTTGGTGCCTGCCACCCAAGACTCCACCACATCCTGTCTCTCAACGTTGCCCATTAGCAGAAAAAATACGGATTCAACACCCCAGGCTATTCGAGCAAATCCGGCATCCACCAAATACACATTTTCATCTAGGCCCCTTTAATGTTATTTTAATTGGCAGATCAATTAGATGACTTTAAATACGCATTTCTGCGGCTCAGTGTTTAAATTGCACTGTCAGATGTGTGTTTGCCTGGCTGTGGTAAGGATGATTTCAGTGGGTATGACAATTGCCATCCCTGGTGCAGCAAGCTGAGCCACTCCTCTGGGCAGTGTAGGGCATAAAACACAATTATCTGCTCATGTGAAGGAACAAAGAAATAAATCAAACTAGAATACACGCTGTAGAAAGGGCACATTGCTGAATGATCAAAGGCAGACAACAAATTGAGAACTCTGCACGGTGTAAAAGATGTGAGGATGAATGAACAAAAGAGTGAAACACAGTGGGCTAGGTGCTGTGGAGAGACCGCGACAAAAAAACATTTTTTTTTTTATTTAACCTTTATTTAACCTGGTAGGCAAGTTGAGAACAAGTTCTCATTTACAATTGCGACCTGGCCAGGATAAAGCAAAGCAGTTTGACACATACAACGACACAGAGTTACACATGGAGTAAAACAAACATACAGTAAATAATACAGTATAAACAAGTCTATATACGATGTGAGCAAATGAGGTGAGATAACGGAGGTAAAGGCAAAAAAAGGCCATGGTGGCAAAGTAAATACAATATAGCAAGTAAAACACTGGAATGGTAGATTTGCAATGGAAGAATGTGCAAAGTAGAAATAAAAAAAATGGGGTGCAAAGGAGCAAAATGAATTAATTAATTTAATACAGTAGTGAAAGAGGTAGTTGTTTGGGCTAAAATATAGGTGGGCTATGTACAGGTGCAGAAATCTGTGAGCTGCTCTGACAGTTGGTGCTTAAAGCTAGTGAGGGAGATAATTGTTTCCAGTTTCAGAGATTTTTGTAGTTCGTTCCAGTCACTGGCAGCAGAGAACTGGAAGGAGAGGCGGCCAAAGATAGAATTGGTTTTGGGGGTGACTAGAAAGATATACCTGCTGGAGCGTGTGCTACAGGTGGGAGATGCTATGGTGACCAGCGAGCTGAGATAAGGGGGGACTTTACCTAGCAGGGTCTTGTAGATGACATGGAGCCAGTGGGTTTGGCGACGAGTATGAAGCGAGGGCCAGCCAACGAGAGCGTACAGGTCGCAATGGTGGGTAGTATATGGGACTTTGGTGACAAAACGGATTGCACTGTGATAGACTGCATCCAATTTGTTGAGTAGGGTATTGGAGGCTATTTTGTAAATTACATTGCCAAAGTCGAGGATTGGTAGGATGGTCAGTTTTACAAGGGTATGTTTGGCAGCATGAGTGAAGGATGCTTTCTTTGCGAAACAGGAAGCCAATTCTAGATTTAACTTTGGATTGGAGATGTTTGATATGGGTCTGGAAGCAGAGTTTACAGTCTAACCAGGCACCTAAGTATTTGTAGTTGTCCACGTATTCTAAGTCAGAGCCGTCCAGAGTAGTGATGTTGGACAGGCGGGCAGGTGCGGGTAGCGATCGGTTGAAGAGCATGCATTTAGTTTTACTTGTATTTAAGAGCAATTGGAGGCCACGGAAGGAGAGTTGTATGGCATTGAAGCTTGCCTGGAGGGTTGTTAACACAGTGTCCAAAGAAGGGCCAGAAGTATACAGAATGGTGTCGTCTGCGTAGAGGTGGATCAGAGACTCACCAGCAGCAAGAGCGACATCATTGATGTATACAGAGAAGAGATTCGGTCCAAGAATTGAACCCTGTGGCACCCCCATAGAGACTGCCAGAGGTCCGGACAGCAGACCCTCCGATTTGACACACTGAACTCTATCAGAGAAGTAGTTGGTGAACCAGGCGAGGCAATCATTTGAGAAACCAAGGCTGTCGAGTCTGCCGATGAGGATGTGGTGATTGACAGAGTCGAAAGCCTTGGCCAGATCAATGAATCAATCATCTTAATTGTTTATCAGTGTTTTTCTGAAATTTTCCCAGCAGCCTTTTGTAAAAAGTTGTTCTAACATACTGTAAACTATAGTCATGAAATAAATCAGATGATTGTGGATTATTTTGACTCAATAAAAATTATAATGTTTGTTCTATTTAACTTCGGGTATGTTGTATGGATCATAATTTGCGTAGGACCAGTCTATAGTCTGTAATGGACATGTTAATGTGAGCTTATGACAAGAGCCTCTGAGTCTGAACCAATTATCTATATAACATTAGGAACTACTGCCTAATATTGAGTTGCACCCCCTTTTCCCCTCATTACAGCCACAATTCGTCGGGGCGGGATTTTACAAGGTATCAAGCGTTCCACAGTTTCCCGTGTGTATCAAGAATGGTCCACCACCTAAACGACATCAAGCCAACTTGACACAACTGGTGGAAGCATTGGAGTCAACATAGTTGTGTCAAGTTGGCTGGATGTCGTTTGGGTAGTGGACCATTCTTGATACACAAGGGAAACTGTTGGGCGTGAAAAACGCAGTAGCATTGCAGTTCTTGAGATACTCAAACCGTTGTGCCTGGCACCAACTACCATACCCGTTCAAAGCACTGAAGTCTTTTGTCTTGCCCATTCACCCTCTGAATGGCACACATACACAATCCATGTCTTAATTGTCTCAAGGCTAAAAAATCATTCTTTAACCTGTCTCTTTCCCTTCATCTTCACTGATTCTAGTGGATTTAACAAGTGTCATCAATAAGGAATCATAGCTTTCAGTGGGTGCTGAGATGAAGCTACCATGCCTCCATCTTGGCACTCCCCCACCATTGAAAAACTTTTTGGGAAGCTAAAGAAATGCACTTTATTCATGTCTACATTTGTTTTTGCCACCTTCATTCTATTATTTAAACAAATATTTAACCTTAATTTAACTAGGCAAGTCAGTTAAGAACAATTTTTTATTTACTATGATTTATAATAGTTAGAAGTATAATACTTAAATACTGTACATGTAATTGTGTCCTTGAAACATTTCATTGAATACTGTAGAATTCCATTAATTCCTATAGAGGACTACTCTTACTGGGGAATGCAAATATACAGTATATTGCCGACCACTGGCTTCAATGCCTCTCAATGGCCAATACATAGCATCAACAATCCAGGGTTTCATTACATAATTGGTCTTATCTTAGTTTGATACCATGAAGTCAAAAATCAAATCAAATCAAATTTATTTATATAGCCCTTCGTACATCAGCTGATATCTCAAAGTGCTGTACAGAAACCCAGCCTAAAACCCCAAACAGCAAGCAATGCAGGTGTAGAAGCACGGTGGCTAGGAAAAACTCCCTAGAAAAGCCAAAACCTAGGAAGAAACCTAGAGAGGAACCAGGCTATGTGGGGTGGCCAGTCCTCTTCTGGCTGTGCCGGGTAGAGATTATAACAGAACATGGCCAAGATGTTCAAATGTTCATAAATGACCAGCATGGTCGAATAATAATAAGGCAGAACAGTTGAAACTGGAGCAGCAGCACGGCCAGGTGGACTGGGGACAGCAAGGAGTCATCATGTCAAGTAGTCCTGGGGCATGGTCCTAGGGCTCAGGTCAGTTGAAACTGGAGCAGCAGCACTGCCAGGTGGACTGGGGACAGCAAGGAGTCATCATGTCAGGTAGTCCTGGGGCATGGTCCTAGGGCTCAGGTCCTCCGAGAGAGAGAAGGAGAGAATTAGAGAACGCACACTTAGATTCACACAGGACACCGAATTGGACAGGAGAAGTACTCCAGATATAACAAACTGACCCCAGCCCCCGACACATAAACTACTGCAGCATAAATACTGGAGGCTGAGACAGGAGGGGTCAGGAGACACTGTGGCCCCACCCGAGGACACCCCCGGACAGGGCCAAACAGGAAGGATATAACCCCACCCACTTTGCCAAAGCACAGCCCCCACACCACTGGAGGGATATCATCAACCACCAACTTACCATCCTGAGACAAAGCTGAGTATAGCCCGCAAAGATCTCCGCCACGGCACAACCCAAGGCGGGGGCGCCAACCCTGACAGGATGACCACATCAGTGAATCAACCCACTCAGGTGACGCACCCCCTCCAGGGACGGCATGAGAGAGCCCCAGCAAGCCAGTGACTCAGCCCCTGTAATAGGGTTAGAGGCAGAGAATCCCAGTGGAAAGAGGGGAACCGGCCAGGCAGAGACAGCAAGGGTGGTTCGTTGCTCCAGAGCCTTTCCGTTCACCTTCCCACTCCTGGGCCAGACTACACTCAATCATATGACCCACTGAAGAGATGAGTCTTCAGTAAAGACTTAAAGGTTGAGACCGAGTTTGCGTCTCTGACATGGGTAGGCAGACCGTTCCATAAAAATGGAGCTCTATAGGAGAAAGCCCTGCCTCCAGCTGTTTGCTTAGAAATTCTAGGGACAATTAGGAGGCCTGCGTCTTGTGACCGTAGCGTACGTGCCTGCGTCTTGTGACCGTAGCGTATGACAAACAGTCCTTGTAGTAATGCTGGGATATATAGTCAATAAAATGTGATTGCTCTATAGCACGCCAATCCGTCTGGATACCAGTGTGGTATAAAACAATGTTTTTAACAGAGATAACATAATTCAAAATAACAATTAGACTATTTTGGGCCTCTGCATACCATTAAAGCCACACTCATCAAAGTAGGCCAACAACAAAATTGCAAACAAAGGAGCAAATGCATCCCAAGACATTCACACATGCAAATAGCATTAGATTTTCATGATATATCTAAGTGTCATGATAACAAACAAAAAAACATGAATGGAGTAATCGGTTCTTTAGATTTTTGGTGATGATAAGATAAGAATAGTGTACTAATTTATGTAGGTTCTTTGAAGTCATATTCTTCCAAATCTAGGGGTGTATTTCATTAGTTGAAATTACTGAAGCTTTAATGAATAAGAAGTAGACACAATTACCAACGTAACAATCATAAATGTACTATTTGTAAAAACTTAATCAAACACTATACTTTGGCACTTTTGTGATAATTTTAAAATAAGTAAACAAAGAAAAGGGTATGTCAGCAAAGGTTTTATGTAGGGGTGTGTGATGTATTGTATGCTTGCAATCTGGTCTCAGAGCATTTTGTATGTAAATCCGAGACACACATTTTAGTATGATATGTTACATTTCGTATGGTATGTATTAATTTGTGGCTGTCCATCACCCATTTTGTGTAATATGTTATGAATTAATATTCAAATTTTATGTTACAAATTTGCAAAAAGTTCAATATGTTATGAATTTGAAAAAAGCATGATATGTTTCGAATTCTAGCTAGGTAGCTAACATTAGCTAGCTGGCTAACATTAGCTAGGCTAGGGGTTGGGGTTAAGTATAAGAGTTAGGTTAAAGGGTTAAGGTTAGCAGTAGGGGAAGGGTTAGCTAAAGGGGTTAGGGGAAGAGTTAGCTAACATCATAAGTAGTTGCAAAGTTGCAAAAAATTGTGTCGTTAAAAAGTTTCTAAAATGCAAAAGTTGTCTGTGATGAGATTTGAAATAGCAATCTTTGGGTTGTTAGACGTTCGAATTACACGCCCACCAGCCTACTTTCCTTTTTGCCTTAAGTAACCATCTTTATTATGTAACCATACCAAATGTAACATACTAATTTGATTGTCTTCGATTTATGTTTACTATGTTATGTCTAGTCTATGAGACCAGGCCAATATTTATTATGATGTGGATGGGCAAAAACAGTGTCTGCGGCTGCCGGATTTCAGCATCCCACAACATTTAGCCTGTGTGCTAATCAGATTGTGCCTTAATGCCACTTCCTTTAAAAGATAATCACCACAGGTAATTGATTTGATAACATGCCCAACAGCGCCAGTGTGTTAATCTTTATTGCTTTGTAAGAAGAGTGAATATAAATATATTTTGAAGAGGGAAGGAGTAATACCAGCAGGGATATTACTTTGGGGTGCTTGGCAAAGGTGTTAAATATTTCCCTGGCTTTGTCATGGATGGAGTTCGACAAGGTTGGTCCCCATACGCAACATTCATTTACTTGGCTGGAAAAAACAAGTATGTTGCTATGAGTCTCCAACCCCACCCAAGTTCAATTACCATGGAGTCTATCTTTCTTCTGCAGCTTTTAATACAAACCATGCTCAAGTGTAATGTCATTGTTACTTCAAAGATCGCACGCATGCACACACACATGCGAACACACACAAATGTACTTGCAGACATTTACATTCATATACATTTACAATTGGTCTGCAGTCATAGTGAGTAATTGTAGTTTCGAATGACTCTAGAATATTCTGGACAGAGAGACATTATCTTTCTTAATTTGTTTAAAGTTCTGAACTTGATTTTCAGTTCTGTAGATGCAGCTTGTTTGTGTCAGATCTCAGCTTGAGTTTAGGTTGTGTGTCATATTTTGTCACAGGATTTGACAGTTTGCTTTATGGTTCTGCCATTATTTTGGAAATAATGTTTCTGCGCATTTTGATCAATCAGCTTAAAGCTAGCCTTTATTACACATATATTGTGGATAGTCCAATGTGAATATCAATTTCAAGTATGGAGAAGTTATTAATATGGATACATGTTAGCCCTAGCTAGATTTATAGTTTTGACAACTTTTACTTCACTACATTCCTAAAGAAAATGATGTCGTTTTTACTCCATACATTTTCCCTGACACCCAAAAATACTTGTTACATTTTGAATGCTTACAAGGACATGAAAATGGTCTAACTCACATACTCATCAAGAGAACATCCCTGGTCACCCCTACTGTCTCTAATCTAGCAGACTCACTCAACACATGCTTCATTTGTAAATGATGTCTGAGTTTTGGAGCATGCCCCTGGCTACCCCCCCCCCAAAAAAAAAAAAAAACTGATTTGAAATCATTTATACTTTTGATACTTAAGTATATTTAAAACCAAATACCAATAGACTTTTACTCAAGGAGTATTTTACTGGTTGACTTTCACTTGAGTGATTTTCTATTAAGGTATCTTTACTTTTACTCAAGTATGACATCTGGGTACTTTTTCCACTACTGCTAGATGTTATGGACCTTAATCCAAAACGAATGATTGGAAAGTTGTCAGATACACGCATGTCCAGAATCTAACGCCAACCACATATGTATGTCATGATGGTTATGAGACAGACTACTTTAGTCCTGGTAGGTACGGGACTCCAGGTGATCTTTCACATATTTAATGTAACCAATAGACCTATGTATTGACATGATTAGAACCTGATTGGCTACTACTACCACAAACAAAATCCACAGGTCAATTCTCCATATAAGGTCTTCCGAGTGGCGTAGTGGTCTACGACACTGCATTTCACTGCAGGAGGCGTCACTGCAGTACCTGGTTCGAATCCAGCCGTGAATGGGGCGGTGCACAATTGCCCCAGCGTCTTCCGGATTTTGCCGGGGTAGGCCGTCATTGTAAATAAGAATTTGTTGTTAATTGCACACTTTGGAAAAGTATAGGATCGTGTATTTCTGCAGTGAATATTTCTCAGTGAAGCTCAGCAACGTGTGGTCATGTAGAAGTCATACAGTTGCTTATCAAAACAGATTGCCATGTATGCATACTCAATCGTTTAACTGTCAAGTTATGATGAGACCAATTCCAGTTTAGTATTTATTTAGAGTATCCAGTTGGATTACTTTCATTGCATTGTTGGGAGATATTAGCTTAATTTATTTAGCCTAAAGGCTTATGATGATGGAACTACAGACGCAGCTTAAGTACAGGCCTACCTTTTGACTCTGATATGCTTTACTTTTAGGGCCTTCTATTTTAAGAGTTGTATGGGTAACCCAGCTAAACACAAACGTAACACTTTGGACATAAATAAGGAACTAATACAAGAGTTGTAGACAATTGTTGGAATTAAAGATTTTTTTATTTTTTATTATTGTTGTTTTTACACTTTGTGCATGCGTGAGTAGCCTGTTTGGTTCCTTTGGCTGCATAAAGAAATCGTATTCCTTTACGAGTTTGAATTAAAGCGCCTGCCGAGACAAATAAAACGTACACAATTCGTTTATTTAATAGATAAATAGAAGCATTTGACTTCTTTAAATATCGTATTAGTTTCACTCTAATGTATTTGACATCTGTTTATTTCCACGTGCAATTTTAGGACAACAAGAGCAGGTGGTCAGGTTGTCATAATTCTGATACAATAAGATGCCGATTTGTTTCCATTAACCGTGAGGATTTAGCTCATATTGTTAGTCGATAAGAACACAAATATTTATAGGCCTAATATCAAAACGACGTTTGACACATGGCATTTTCCAATAGCGTTGTCTCAAATCAAATCAACTTGTTTTTGTTACATGCACATAAAACAACATGTGCAAGCCATACAGCGAAATGCTTACTTACAATCTCTCTTTACTATGTAGTCTTTTTTCCCCGAAGGTGCACATAATTAATGCTGAATTAAATTGTGTAATGTTTGATTTTAAATCGTCTTTTACAATAAACATAGGCTATCGTTGATCAAGTAATCTAATTTTACCCTGTATAATTTGCTCGATTTTATAGGGTGACTTGGATATGTCCAACTATGTGTTGAGATGTGGCATTAATGTTTCAAATGTCGTCAGCAAAAAAGTATACTGACAACTGTTTTCCTCTCCCAATGGCCCATCTATTTATTTAAACACATATTGTAAATAATGACCTTTTCATATTATTAGTATTGATGGTGTTCCTATTAATTCTAAGCTATAGGGTGTGAAAAGCTATAGGGTGTGCAGTGGTTTATTTGTCGGCTAAATAAAACAAACGGTTGATTTCATGTCCTGGTGGTTGTGCCTCGAGTCACAATCTTGAACTTGAACTTTGGTCTTCCAGAGAGGACCAGTTCATTCTACCAGACCTTGGCTACCACGTAAGCTGCAGATAGGCTTCAGCACTGGATACAACACTGATATGGGGAGAAATGGGCCCATAAATTAGTTTATATAGGTGTTTTCTTAAATTTCAACCATAATTATTATGAGAAGGTTATACTATGCAAAGAATATACTATTTGAGGATGGGTATGATAACATCATGTTGTCCAATAATAGTAATATAACACTGTCCTGATAATATATTTATTACAAGACCCTATTTTTAATAACTAAGTCAAATTTGACAAACTCTTGATGGAGGAATTAAGAAATTGAGAGAGAGATGGTAATGGCTTAATAGATAGAGATCATACTAAAAGTAGGTGACGACAGTAATGCAATTGTTTACTACAGTGTGCACCATACTGTGCTAATACCACAGTATACTGTCAGTTAATTTTCTATATATGGTATAAGTAAATATAGCAGATTGTGATGGACCTCTTTACTCTGGGTCATGCTTGGTTGCATCCCAAGAAGTGGTGGTAAAGTTAACTTCATTGGCATGGCTAAAAGACGTCAGGACACGTGTCCTTCCATTTATTTTAAACTACTACTAGTAGTAGTACTATAAAGCCGTATATAGATGCTATGTCATAATGCTAGGCTATACATTTGCAACTGTGTTTCCCCCTCCCTAATGTGGCAGCAGAGTAAGTGCTCTGTATAGACAGGGTATCTATTTCCAGTGCTAGCTCTTAAATGTAAGGGGAATTGAATGATCAGCTGATGCAAGTGCATAGCCATCCCTCATTATACCCTAAAATGGGGATGCGTCTCAAATGACACCCTATTTTTTATATAGTGTACTACAGTCCTATAGGCCCTGGTCAAACGTTGTGCACTATGATGGGAATATAGTGCCATTTGGGATTAATCCATTCCTACTCTCCATCCCATATGGACCAATGCCTCCTCCCCAAGATGGACCCTCACTTTGACTCTTTCCCCCA
This sequence comes from Oncorhynchus masou masou, assembly GCF_036934945.1. Lineage (NCBI taxonomy): Eukaryota > Metazoa > Chordata > Actinopteri > Salmoniformes > Salmonidae > Oncorhynchus > Oncorhynchus masou. The sequence continues at coordinate 29,519,612 of NC_088217.1, read as the reverse complement.
AGATGGCCTCTCCTCTTTTTATTAAGATGGACCCCATGCTCCTTCTCCAAAGGTGGACCTCTTCCAGTTACGCTGGGCCATATAGTGCTCTGTATTACCTGACTCGTTACACCTCCTCTTCTTATCCTCTACATCTCTTGGTTATGCTTGAGATTAAAAAGTTGTAAGATGTTGCATAACTTTTAACGTAGCAGTTGTAGAATAAGATTGCTAAGAATAGATCACTTGATTTCTAGGTGCACTTGCTTCTTGTTTAAGATTATATTGTACTTTTATATACTATGTTAGTTTTTGAATTGCTCCATGTATACTGTTACCATCAATATCATTATCCTCAGATATAACTCACAAATAAACCCATTCCGTACCATATTCCCCTCTTGTGTAGTAGTGGAATAGTTTTAGTTAAACTATCTTTATTTACTTAAACTGTTTAGACAGTATGACTACTCTTGTTAGAGAAGTCAACGGAAAAACTTGGATTAACCATGCTGCTCCTTTTTCTTACATTCAAACTACATCCTTGACATTAACTTCAAATTCGCTTCCCTTAGCGGCTCCTAAAAAATAACCATAAGCCTACGTTTAAAACTTTAACAAGCTTCCATTGCAGGCTATGGGTGTTACTCTGGGCAAAGGCTCAGCCACTTAAACAAATGAGTCCTCGTATTTTATTAAATCTGTTACTTTTCCACAGGCTTAAATCTGTGGCTCTCTTACCATACCGTACCCCTTAGGATTTTTTTTATAACACCTTAATGTTGACATCGCTTGTAATGATATAACCCTAATGGCTGTTGTTTTGTTTTATCTTTTCTATAAGTTATAGGCTACATGGAGGTACATCAACCATTCTAAAGGCATCCAGGAGCTGATATCACATATTTTACCTGTATCCACAAGTGCATTTCATATTTTATTGCTTATATAAGGTTTGGGTAGGAAGGTTTGTGTAGTCAGCATTCACAACAAACATGTTTATTAAACTATTGGGTATACAGTGCCTTCAGAAAGTATTCACACCCCTTGACTTTTTCCACATTATGTTGTGTTCCAACCTGAATTTAAAATGGATTCAATTCATATTTGGTGTCACTGGCCTGCACACAATACCTCATGATGTCAAAGTGGAATTGTGCTTTTAGAATTTTTTACAAAATAATAAAAAATGAAAAGCTGAAATGTCTTGGGTCAATAAAAAAATCAACCCCTTTCTTATGGCAAGCCTAAGTAAGTTCAGGAGTAAACATTTGCTTAACAGGTCACAAAATAAGTTGCATGGACTCACTCTGTGTGCACTAATAGTGGTTAACATGATTTTTGAATGACTCCCTCATATTTGTACACCATACATACAATTATCTGTAAGGGCCATTAGTCGAGCAGTGAATTTCAAAAACAGGTTCAACCACAAAGTCCAGGTAGGGAGATTTTCCAATACCTCGCAAAGAAGGACAACTATTGTTAGATGTGTACAAATTTAAGAAAGCTAAAATTGAATATCCATTTGAACATGGTGAACTTAATTACACTTTGGATGGTGTATCAATACACCCAGTCACTACAGAGACACAGGCGCCCTTTTTAACTCAGTTGACGGAAAGGAAGGGAACAACTCAGGGATTTCACCATGAGGCCAATGGTGACTTTAAAACAGTTTGTTTTCTCCTATAACAACCATTACACGCTGAGGATGGATCAGCAACATTGTAGTTACTCCACAATACTAACCTACATGACAGACAGAAAAGAAAGAAGCCTGTACATAACAAATATTCCAAAACATGCATCCTGTTTCCAATAAGGCACTAAAGTAAAACTGTAAAATATGTGGTAAAATTAACTATGTCCTGAATACAAAGTATTAATGTTTGGGGAAAATGCAACACAACACATCACTGAGTATCACTTTTCATATGTCCACGCATGGTGGTGGTTGCATCATGTAATAGGTATGCTTGTCATCGGCAAGGACTAGGGAGTTATTTAGGATAAAAACACAGGCAAGGCCTCCTGAGTGGTGCGGAGGTCTAAGGCACTGCATCACAGTGCTTGTGGCATCACTACTGACCGGGATTCAATCACGGGCTGTGTCCCAGCCGGCCATCACCGGAAGACCCATGAGGCGCCGCACAATTGGCCCAGCATCGCCCAGTTTATGGGAGGGTTTGGCCTGTCAGGATGTCCTTATCCCCTCGCGCTCTAGTGACTCCTGTGGCAGGCTAGGCGCATGCACGCTGACACAGTGTTTCCTCGGACACATTGGTGTGGCTGGCTTCCGGGTTAAGCAAGCAGTGAGTCAAGAAGTAGTGCGACTTGGCAGGGTCATGTTTTTGAGGACGCATGACTCTCGACCTTCTCTGCCATCAGCCAGGATGTGGCCCTGGATTTAATTGATGGCAGGGCGGATTTCAGAGGTCTTGAAAAAGAAGGGTCAACACTGCAAATATTGACTCTTTACATCAACTTCATGTAATTGTCAATAAAAGCCTTTGACACTTATGAAATGCTTGTAATTATACTTCAGTATTCCATAGTAACATCTGAAAAAAATATCTAAAGACACTGAAGCAGCAAACCTTGTGAAAATTAATATTTGTGTAATTCTCAAAACTTTTGGCCACGACTGTACACTGGAGTTGCTTACCAAGACAACTTTGAACGTTCCTGAGTGGCTTAGTTACAGTTTTGACTTAAATTGTCTTGAAAATCTATGGCAAGACTTGAAAATGACTGTCTATTAATGATCAACAACCAACTTGACAAAGTTTGAAGAATTTTTAAAAGAATAATATGCAAATAATGTACAATCCAGGTGTGCAAAGCTCTTAGAAACTTATCCAGAAAGAATGCCAAAGGTGATTCTAACAGGTAATGACTCAGTGGTGTGAATACGTAAGTAAATGATCATTTTCTGTATTTCGTTCTAAATAAATTAGCTTAAAAATGTTAAAACATGTTTTCACTTTGTAATTATGGGGTATTATGGGTAGATGGGTGAGAAAAAAATATATTTAATCAATTTTGAATTTAGGCTGTAACACAACTAAATGTGGAATAAGTCAAGAGGTATGAATACTTTATGAAGGAATTATAAATGTTATGAAACATAAAAGTATTCCAAATGCATTTGAACATGTTCAAGTTCAAGGTGTGTTCACAGGTGACTAATCCTGCTTCAAATGCACTGGTTATGGTAACTGCCAATTTTATTGAGCAATTTTAAGGTATGATATTGGATCTGGGAACCTGTTCAATAGTAATTTAAATTCTTGATGTTTACGCATTCTTGAAAAGGGACACTTAAACAGTGCATTCAGAAAGTATTCAGACTCCTTGACGTTTTCCACATTGTTACGTTACAGCCTTATTCTGAAATGGATTAAATAATTGTTTTCCCTCATCAATCTACACACTATACCTGTAACGCTCGTCGATGGTGGAAGGAAGAGTGGACCAAAGCGCAGCGTGGAAAGTGTTCATGATATTGATTTTCAGGAAACTCTCAAACAAAAATAACAAATTCAAAAACGAAAGCGAACAGTTCCATCAGGCACAGACACTAAACAGAAAATAACACCCCACAAAACCCAAACGGAAAATCACAATTTATATATGATCCCCAATCAGAGACAACGATAGACAAATTTCCTCTGATTGGGAACCACACTTGGCAAAACAACAAAGAACCAAACAGAGAATAAATAAGGATCTCTAAGGTCAGGGCGTGACAATACCCCATAATAACAAAACAAAAACAGGTTGAGGAATTTTTGTACATTTATTCAAACAAAAAAACAGAAATACCTTATTTACATAAGTATTCAGACCCTTTGCTAGAAGACTCGAAGGGGCCTTGGTCAGGAAGGTGACAAGAACCCAATGGTCACTCTGACAGAGCGCCAGTGTTCCTCTGTGGAGAAGGGAGAAACTTCCAAAAGGACAACCATCTCTGCAGCACTCCACCAACCAAACCTTTATGGTAGAGTGGCGAGACAGAAGCCACTCCTCAGTAAAAGGCACATCACAGCCTGCTTAGAGTTTGGTGAAAAAGGTACCTAAAGGACTCTCAGACTATGAGAAAATAAGATACTTTGGTCTGAAGAAACCAAGATTGAACTCCTTTGCCTTAATGCCAAGTGTCACGTCTGGAGGAAACCTGGCACCATCCCTACGGTGAAGCATATTGGTGGCAGCATCATGCTGTGGGATGTTTATCAGTGGCAGGGACTGGGAGACGAGTCAGGATCGAGGGAAAGATGAACGGAGCAAAGTACAGAGAGATCCTTGATGAAAACCTGATCCAGAGTGCTCAGCATCTCAGACTGGGGTGAAGATTACCTTCCAACAAGACTACGACCCTAAGCACACAGCCAAGACAACACAGGACTGGCTTCAGGACAAGTCTCTGAATGCCCTTGAGTGGCCCAACCAGAGCCCGGACTTGAACCCGATCAAACATCTCTGGAGAGACCTGAAAATAGCTGTGCAGCAACGCTCCCCATCCAACCTGCCAAAGCTTGAGAGGCTCTGTAGAGAAGAATGGGAGAAACTCCCCAAATACAGGTGTGCCAATCTTTCAGCGTCATACCCAAGAAGAAGGGGGCTTCAACAAAGCACTGAGTAAAGGATCTTTATACTTATGTGAATGTGATGTTTCCATTTTTTATTTTAAATACATTTGCAAACTGCTTTGCCATCATTGGGTATTGTGTGTAGATTGATGAGGGGAAAAAAATGTTTAATCGATTTTAGATTAATTTTTGTACATTTATGTTAAAAGAAATGTGGAAAAAGTCAAGGGATCTGAATACTTTCCCAATGCACTGTAAATCCCTCATAAGCTTAGCACAACTGTATTACTGTATAATAACCTATATGTTATTACTCAATTGTTTAAAAGCAACAAACAATCCCCCAATAGCTTCAAACTGAAACGTAGATGTCTTGGACTGTCAATTATTGCATCTAGAGCACTGTCTTTGAGAGGGGTTACATTTCCCCATGCCTCTGTATACAAATGAAAACAACAGGCAAGGATATCGTTTTACTCAAAGTCTAATCCCAGATTGTAGCTTTAATCTATGCATTTTACATGTAGACCTATACTACATATTTAGAGGGTGCATGTGGCCCTACCCTTTTCAAAACTAAACTAATAATATTAAGACATTTTGAAGGCATCTGTAAAGGTAGTCTGTAAAGGTAAACACATTTAGTGATTTTAGTTTGATTGTAGCCCTATCCTAGTTGACAGACATAAGGGATGATAGAAGTGACATTTAAATACCAGTATTTTCAAAACATATTGAGGGAGAAGTGCATTTCTGACCGGTGAATAGTCTCATCAAAGCCAGTGATGTGGCCTATACCACCAGATCTGGTGCAGTATTGTGTATTTGCCTATGAACCCTCCCCGCCCCAAAAAAGGTGAAGCTGTGATTACTTTCCTCTATAAAGAAATGTCCTAATGTCCATTCAACAAGTGAAAAGTTAAGTAGAGACTTAAACTTCAAAATATAAACAGTAATATTTGCCTATTTATTATGACACCGCATTTGCATACCATTTCCTCAACCGAAACAGTGTTAGCAGAGAAATGTTTCCATGAGAGAAAACCGGCCCAATCCATGTCAGATGTATTGGCCTTGTGCACATGGTGGCCTAATTAGAAAGAGGTGGCCTTTTGTGTTGCTGTCTGGATAGAAGAAGGCAGTGGAGTCTCTTTTAACTTGAACTTGGACTTCTGAGGTACATGTGACAGGTATATTACCATCGAGCTATACAAAGAAACCACCTCCACATTGTAGTGTTTTACCATATTATAATAACGGATGATGTTGATTAGAAAAGACTGGCCCAATCCATGTGAGATGGAGTATAGTGCACATGGTGAGCTGACCATAATAACGGATGATATTGATTATGCTAATTTGTGCCAATGTTAAATATTGTCTGATTAGCCTAATACAGGTCCAGTTTGACCCTAATCCACTAACGGCCAATTTTAGACTCGCGCGCATAACTCGAATTCAAGCAAATTAAATTCGGAGTAGAGATACCTCTCAAGATAGGTTGCAACGCCACGTGTGACAGTTTGATATAGTTTTCCCCTTGTACAATTCAGCATTGTAAATGTAATTGAAATTGTAAGAGGAATCTTAATTTTCCGTTAATATGTTTACAGTTATGATTTGGTAAAAGTGGAGATAAGGTAACCTCCAGTACCCTAAATTAGCAATATAGGATCATAACCCCGGCTTTTGGCTATACAACGATTTCGATTCTCATATACTCCCAGAACATATATTATTTTCATCCAGGCGATTAGTACATCTTTACACAAATACTTTGTGGGCTTTTTTCTGTAACAACCTTTGCATTAAATTGTTCATGTAGGCCTATCTGACATGAATGAGTTTCTGTATTCTTTTTATTTATTTGATTTGACCTTTATTTAACTAGGCAAGTCTGTTCAGAGCAAATTCTTATTTGCAATGACGGCCTACCCAGGCCAAATCCTAACCCGAACGAAGCTGGGCCAATTGTGCGCCGCACTATGAGACTCCCAATCACGGCCGGTTGTGATACAACCTGGAATCAATCGAACCAGGGTCTGTAGTGACGCCTCTAGCACTGAGATGCAGTGTCACTTGCTGTCGTTGACGCAATTATATACTGGCGTTATCATTGTCTCTCTATTGAGGTTGACTGGTATAGCGTGCTGAAATGATCTCAAACTGCTACTTCGACTAATTAATGTGCGTAATGTTACATGTTCCAGATTTCAAATTGGAGTCCATGCTGTATAATATGACAGACAATGTTAATGTAACTACATAGGAGCATGAATAACTTGTTTTGAATGTTATGAAGCACATCATCTCATTTACCTGTTGCATATTTTACATTCTGGAAAATATATATTATGACATTTTCATGAATTAGTTTGGGAAATCCATTTGATGACGACCAACCCTGGTGTAGAAGTGTGGTGTAGAAGGGACATTATCTTAATTGTCATGTTTTTTGGATGCTTGTGAGAAGAAGAAAAAAATCAAAGAAATATATTGTTGTTGTTTTTTAAATCAACGTTTCAGGTTAAGTGGACCTGGCTCACGTTCAGAAGTGAGTGAAAGCATGTAGGCTCAATCAAAACCATGTTTTCCGTTAAGATTTAAAATACCTTTGCCATGATCCATGATCAAGATACAACCAGAAACCCTATCTCGTTTTTTGCATGAATCAAATGAATCACTTTTTTCCACAAAAAACATGTATGTGAGTTTTCTATCAAGGTTCTACAGAGGTGGATGTTCAATAGGCAACTGTCACAACCAATGCAATGACCAAGCTTAGATTTATACTAAATCTCCACCTAATGTTAGTTGTTATAACTGGGAGAAGGTATATGGGAAAACTACTCTCTCCAACTTGACATGTGTTTCTGATACAAAAGATGTCCATTGGCCTTCGGGGGAAAGTGTCTGCCCAGCTCTATGAGGGACTCCAGCCAGCACTGGAAGCGAAAAGCATACCCACCCATGATAGGCTTACCTGGTTTGAACATATTGCCGGAAATAAGACTGAATAGCCCCTACTCATTCAGCGGCTTGGGTTTGTTCTTCAGTTACCCGAACTTTCATTAAATTAATCCTCTAATTTAGATGGCAGCAACATTGTATTGTTGAGGGTTCCGAGGTGGCTCTGCACAATGTTATCATTCGAATACTGCTGAAGATCAATGAAAAAATCTGAATCTTTACTAGGCCTTTGTTGTTTGCATGATGCCACGTGGATGTGAGACAGTCCATACTTTTCACCAGGCCTATCAATACATGTAAATAATATATAAGTGTCGGCTAGCTTGCAGCTATATGTAATTATGTGATTAGTAGCTTATGTGTCTTCTAACTTTAGTCCGCATGAAAGCACGCTATAGGTCTAAGACTGAAACCAACTAATATAATAAAACAAATATTGAAGCAAATCAGTAGGAGTTCCTCATTGGTAACTTCAGATCATGCTATGTCTTTTTTGCAGAAAATATTATCTCAATGAGAATATGCCCCTTGATGTTTTAAGAGTTTGCCTTTACAATTAGGTTATAACTGTGATGAGTTGACTCATTTTTGGTTCCTTTGACATTTCTAAACTTTGTTAACAATTTATGGACGATACAAATAATTAAGCTCTCACGGAATGCCGTGTACCCTGCATAGCAACACTTCTCATAAAACAATCTAGTATCGTGTTCCAATCGCAGGAAGTGCTATTTATGAATGGACCTCGGGAATATTGCCCCAAAATTTACGTTTTTTCGTGGTCCCATTTTTGATGGTATGCACAGCTTACAGTGTAGCTTTAATGATTACATAATGTATATCTATGATATTGTAGCCTATAGACCTATACCACGCTTGGGAGATAAATATATATTTTAACTTTAGTTAGTCAGCAACATTTCAAACAAGTTCAAACAATCCAGTCGGGCTATTAAATAAACAAATATTAATAAAGTAAAAAAATAACAAAAATGAAGTGTGTTCTCTGTAGCTCCATAGCATTAACAATTAACATTAATAGCAAAAGGACCTCTGCAACTTCCCAAATTATTATAATAAAAAGGGTTTTACTTGTTTTGTTTGTTTATGTTTTATTGGAAGACAGAATACATATTTATTTATTATGGACTGTACAATGAAATTCAGCGCTAAGCTAAAGTTTTTAACATGGAAATTAACTAAACCTTAGGCTACGATATATGCCTTTCAAGTCGTGAATTTTGAATCACAAAATTGTGTCAGACTTTTAACATCCATGGATAAAGAAAAACACGTTTAAGTGTATCTTTCGAAATACAACGTGTCTTAAAGATGGCAGACTTATGTTACACTGTACCTTACAACTTTTACTTATAAAATATAGACACATTTCTGCTATACCTATGTCTACTGCTTGTAATTTAAAATAAATCCCCATGTGTTCATTATATAGAATTCGTTAGCCGGTTGATTTTGTATCATTCTTACTGAAAATGGAAATGCAATTATGTTGTGTGTAGTTCTAATAGGTCTATGTGATCACAAAAACGGTTTAAGAGAATGTTTTGTTTTGCCATCTACCCAGATGTTGTTTCCATGATAGCTAAATGTTTGGTTTGATGTAGACTATGGCAAGACAGAACTGGTCCGTCCAGATTTTGTTTTCTGAAACTAGCTACTCGGAAGCGTCATTGATGGCTCTCCTAATTGGAACGAGTTTACACTTAAACTCCACAATGCCGGTGTGAAGTTCATTCTTGCCTGTCTAGACTTATTACGACAGTGTTTGTCCGCGTTCCCTACCTTGACCTTGGACTTCCTTGTGTCTGCCATTTTTGAATGAATGATCAATATTTGTGAGTTGCTCCGCTGGCCGATATGAGTTCCTATTTCCTGGGACAAACTGAAGAGTTAGTCCAACGATTTTATTCCCTGTATCGCTTCAATTCCAATAGCCTAGGCCAGGGTTCTCCAACCCTGTTCCAGGAGAGCTACCATCCTGTAGGTTGTCGCTCCAACACCAATCTAGCACACCTGATTCTAATAATTAGCTGGTTGATACGCTGAATCAGGTTAGTTACAACTGAAGTTGGAGAGAAAACCTGCAGGAGGGTAGCTCTTCAGGAAAAGGGTTGGAGAGCCCTGGTAGGCTATGGTTTGTTTCATGTTGCTTTTGACACAGCGCCCATACCTGGTGCATTTAGCTATACAGGACTGCCTCGTGACCACCGTGGTGTCCTTCTTGTGTTGTACTAAAACTAACTGGGGTTTTAGATGGGCTTACATAAATCACAATTTTTGTGTTTATAGGTGAGACTGAAACTACACGAAACACGTTCTCACCCAGTACATACACGCCCCCCAAAACACTATTCTTAGAATATAGCAATATCCTACATTTTTGGCAAATATAGGCCTACATTTTAACTAGGTTTAGCACATCGTCTATGCAATTATTACTAAACCTGAAATGTAAGGCATTATGGTTGGTCAATAATTTATTGTCCGACTAAATAATTTAAGTACAGGTACAAGCATGGCGTAAGACCAAGGTCTTGAGTCCCTAACACAGATTCTTGACTCAGATGACAAAAACGGCCAATACACATCTTTATTGTTCATTAGCCTATACCGGAGAAAATAATACATTCTGTTAGATTGAAGAATATGCATGGACCACTGCTTTGGAGAAAACGTTCATGTTATATTAGAGAATATGCATATTTAGGAGGGGTAGATAGTCTATAGCCTATGTTTTTCATATTTTCAGTTTTGCCAAAATTGCACCGCAATTTATGTTTAATACCCCCAAATTATAAAGACCAGGCAGTTGCAATGCTGCACTCTAATCTTCTGGTAAGATTAGACATTTTGAGTAAATAGAATGTTGTTTAATGTCATATGCTACATTTAAAAGGTCCCACAGCCAACAAACTCAGATTCTCTTTACATACATTGTAACTTTTAAAACTCAAACGTAGCCTATCCTTTCGCTGATGGTTGCTAAATGTTGTATTTCAAAACATTAGACTATACGTGATGTACCTTAGCCTAGTTGATTACATCCGAATATTGGTTAACCAAAATACGCCATTCAAGCCTAATCTTTACCTTATCAAGAACCGAAAATCTTCACAAGTATCTAAATAGTATCACTGGCCCGGCGAATTCTTCGACATCGCCAACGTTATGTGGTTTAGATTAAATACTTTTCCGTTTTGTAAAATAGGAAGATTATGGCCTCTTCCACCTTCAAGCTGTTGAGCATGTTTACGTCCCCTTTAAGGATACTTGCCTCTGACAACCCAAGCCAATGAGAGTATCCGCTGGACTTTACAATCAAGAAACAAACACCAGTGGTGGTTTAAAGGGATGAGCCTCTCGCCCCCACCCCGAGCACACTCTCGTGTCGGTCTCGTTATTTTATCACGTGTCAGCGGATCTAGGGTCTCAATAATGAACTGGACACTTGGGTATTGCGCATGCGTAAAATGTGCTTGGAGATGAGGTGTCAGTCTTGGAGTAGTCGACTTTTAAAAAGCTTCGGCAACCCGTGATATGACGACTTCGCTGGTTCTGCATCCACGCTGGGCGGACACCTTAATGTACGTATATGAAAAAAGCCCGAATGAAAATAATCAGAATAAAAACCAATCAATGGAGGGACTAGGCGGGAATTGTCCTGCTACTCACTGCAGGGAACTGATCTCGCACTCAGCGTTGGGACGACACTCCGGCAGCCTAAGCCACCAGGGTTCTGTGTACTCGGAAATACCCTCCCAGGACACAGGGCGACATTGCCCCGCTACCCAGACTTCCTCTAGCACCACCCTGGGTTATGGCTACCCGTTCGGAAGCCCTTATTACGGTTGTCGATTGTCACACTCGCACAACGTTAACTTGCAGCAGAAGCCATGCTCTTACCACCCTGCCGAGAAGTATACAGAACCAAGCGCGGCACTGCCCACGGAAGAGCTGTCAGGCAGGGCAAAGGAGTTCGCCTTTTACCCGAGTTTTGCTAGTTCATACCAGACTGTCCCAGGTTACTTGGACGTTTCTGTGGTTCCCGGTATTAGTGCGCACCCGGAACCGAGACATGATACTTTGATTCCCATGGATGGATATCAGCATTGGGCTCTATCTAATGGCTGGGACGGACAGGTGTACTGTTCTAAAGAGCAAACACAGTCAACACATCTCTGGAAATCTCCATTCCCAGGTATGAAATATTTTCACTTTTATTAAAATGCATGGTTCATGTAATGTTTAATAATACCAAGTGGTTTTTACGCTTCACACTTGTTAGTGTTACCTGCACTGCACTAAGACGAACAGGACCAGCAGTGTGTGTGTGTGCGCACGCCCGCAGTGTTTCCCTTATATTCATTTAGCAGTGGTAGCCCACCGTTGCTAAATTGTTGCCACCCCTGCAAAAAAATGTCATAGAAAATGTGTATATATATATTTTAAAAAATTGCAGGGGTGGCAACAATTTAGCAACTTTGGGCTACCACTGTATACGTATCTCTCTAAGAAAGGATCGACATTTCATGACATACATTTGCTTTTATTTATTCATTAATTTATTAATGTAAACCCCATTTCCTTTGTATAGCCTTGTCATATAAAACAGCTTATGACTATAACGCACTTGAAGTGCATGATATCACAGGGTAGTGAGAGTGTTTGTTTATGTTCCTCTTCGCGTCAATTCCGGAGAAGAGGCCATTTTTCAACAGCCGGACATTGAACTAGAAACAATGGAAAAAAACAACACCTTTGATTTTATAGTCGCTACAATGAGGTTTATGGATTGGTGCAGGGCACCGTTGCCCTCCCAGATAAAATAACAGATATTTGCTCATTGCAGTAAATCTAGTCATAACAGGGAGTGGTGCCTTGAAGCACGCGATTTTTACGCCTTGCGTTTATTCTCAATTTGCTATTGCGAGCACATTTGTTTTCAGTTTTTATCGTGAATATTTCAAATTGAATGCCAAATCAATGGTATTCAAGGGTGACTCCATATAGGGTGTGTGTGTGTGTGTGTGTGTGTGTGTGTGTGTGTGTGTGTGTGTGTGTGTGTGTGTGTGTGTGTGTGTGTGTGTGTGTGTGTGTGTGTGTGACAAATAAATTATCCATAGGCAATGAATGCGTTGAGTCAATTCATAGAAATATACATTTTCAGTTTTGTTTCCATTTTATAAGTAGCCTTAGAAACCTTTCATGTATAAATTGTCTAGTTCAACCGAATTGATCCGTTAGTTATGTTGTGACACTCCGTTATATATACAGCAGAGAGACAAGTAGGCCGATTGCCACTATTGAATAGCACATTCGATTTCTGAATACTACCTTGTTGACGAATCGCTCATAGATTGATGGGCTTGATGACATTTGGAGCTTGTATTACCTCTTGTCGTATGCCAATACAGTCAATAGCCTATTGTAATATAGTGTAGTATTGGGGCTATATGCCCAAAACACAGAATAGACTTACTGTGTTTGAACAGTCAAATATATTCATATGTACTGTACAGTTTTATTTTTTATTGCCCTTGGTTCGATTGACCAATTAACCATTCATAATGTTGTTCATGACCTCATTAAAATAGTCCTTTATATAATCTCTGCTGTCGATGCACTCCTATATTAAACAATCTGAAATAAAACTCAGTAGAATTAATAAATAGGCTATAATAGGACTGTTAACAAATCAAACTAATGAGCTTGTGTGTGCACATGCACAACCCAGCCGCATGATCAAATGAATAGGATGTGATGTCCTCTACTACATCAATTGAAGCTGCATTCAAGTTTAAAATCAGGGGCCATTAATATAGATAGGATTAGCTGCCCAGCCTATTCCCAACCTATTACAAGTGGGTGAACTTGGGTGGTTCGAGCCCTGAATTCTGATTGGCTGACCGCCATGGTACTGTATATCAGACCGTGTACCACGTGTATGACAAAACATTTATTTTTACTGCTCTATTTACGTTGTTAACCAGTTTACAATAGCAAAATGGCACATCGGGTGTTTGTGGTATATTGCTAATATACCAAATCTAAGGGCTGTATCCAGGCCCTACTTGTTCTGTCGTGCATAAGAACAGCCCGAGGTGCCTTCTTGCTAATCATAGCCCCAATTCAGATTATTAAGGCTTAATATTCGCAGTGTTTTCCTGTCACTATGCCAATTTCATTTTTATGCATAGGTTGCATATCTATGTTTGGACCACTATGGTCACCATGGTGTGCCTAGCTAGCAGGTCACCGTGATAGAAGTCAGTATTAGACATACATCCATGTCTGAGGACTTCCGGAGATGGGCTTGGTGAGGATGAAGTAATTTAAAGATTTAGATAATACACTATATATACAAAAGTATGTGGACACCCCTTCAAATTAGTGGATTCAGCTATTTCAGCCACACCCGTTGCTGACAGGGGTGTAAAATCGAGCACACAGCCATGCAATATCCATAGACAAACATTGGCAGTAGAATGGCCATTGCTGAACAGCTCAGTGACTTTCAACGTGGCACCATCATAGGATGCCATCTTTCCAACAACTCAATTTGTCACATTTCTGCACTGTTAGAGCTGCCGTAGTCAACTGTAATTGCTGTTATTGTGAAGTGGAAACGTCTAGGAGCAACAATGGCTCAGTGGCGAAGTGGTAGGTCACAAAAGCTCACAGAATGGGACCACTGAGTGCTGAAGCGCGTAGCACGTAAAAAATCTTCTGTTCTCAGTTGCAACACTCACTACAGAGTTCCAAACTGCCTCTAGAAGCAATGACAGGACGATAGCTGTTCATCTGGAGCTTCATAAAATTGGTTTCCTTGGCCGAGCAGCTGCACACAAGCCTAAGATCACCATACACAATGTCAAGCACTGGCTAGAGTGGTGGAAAGCTCGCCACCATTGGACTCTGAGCAGTGGAAACACGTTCTCTGGAGTGATGAACCACGCTTCATCTTCTGGCAGTCTGACGGATGAATCTAGGTTTGGCGGATGCCAGGAGAATGCTACCTGCCTCAATGTATAGTGCCAACTATAAAGTTTGGTGGAGGAGGAATAATAGTCTGGAGCTGTTTTTTATAGTTCGGTCTAGGCCCCTTAATTCCAGTGAAGGGAAATCTTAACACTACAGCATACAATGACATTCTAGACGATTCTGTGCTTCCAACTTTGTGGCAACAGTTTGGGTAAGGCCCTTTCCTGTTTTAACATGACAATGCCCCTGTGAACAAAGTGAGATCCATACAAAAATGGTTTGTCGAGATTGGTGTGGAAGAACTTGACTGGACTGCACAGAGCCCTTATTTCAACCCCATGAACACATTTGAGATTAATTGGAATGCCAACTGCAATCCAGGTCCACATACTTTTGGTCATGAAGTGTATATTTTGATATAACTATACCATAATGACTGCAATCTAACCGTAGCCTACCTCAAATATTTAGGCCCATATTTAGGCCCTTAATAAAGTAGCCTATAGCCTAGCCCTGCCCAATCTACGGGACCATTTTAAATGCAATGCATCAGAATCCAGTGCTGGGTGCTTTCACATTGTTCTGCCTGTAATAAAATATAATCAAAAACAATATTTCCAATTGTTTCTTCTCATTTTCAAATGTAGGCTAACAGTCGTTGTTTTCTCGGCCTTCCTTTCAGTGTGTTATGCCCTTCTTTTCTCAGATGTCGTCCCTTTGCAGCCAGAGGTCAGCAGCTACAGACGAGGCCGCAAAAAGAGAGTTCCTTACACCAAGATACAGCTGAAGGAACTAGAGAAAGAGTACGCAGGCAGCAAGTTCATCACCAAAGACAAGAGACGTCGAATATCTGCCACTTCTAATCTCTCTGAACGCCAGGTCACCATCTGGTTCCAGAACCGGCGGGTGAAGGAGAAAAAATGTGTCTGTAAATCTAAATCAAGCTCTCACATGCATGCCACTTGATTCAGTCCAATCTCACTGGCATGACAACTCAAATACTTTTTATCACAGAAACGCTCGATATTTATACATCGACAGAATTCTCACCTATGATGCATTGCACAACACAAACTTAATCTCACATCCCTATTTGGACATAAACTGTGTGGAAATACAGGAGATTGAATGGAAACTGGTTGGAACGAATGATCACATCCTTAAAGGGGCATCGAAAGCAATACCAGCATTGTTGGTATAGCCTCAGACCTAAATTACAAACTTTTGTGCCTGATAAAGTAAACGGAGGTCTTTGGGGATTTCATACAGTTATCTTGTACAGACATTGTCAGGTGTTGGACACATCAAGACTGAACTCACTTTTCAATGATATTGTATATGGCCGTTTTAGTTTGATCCCACGGGATTGAGCAAGGTTACTATTGTGTATTGTACAGTATCGTGCATATTTAATTACAAGTTGTCTCGTATAACAGGGGTTGTAAATTGCTACAGACTATTTTATGGTTCTCATATTTTGATCATTTTTGTCAGTGAAGGATATGTCTCTGTAATGCAACTGGAATGATTGTAATCCGTATAAGAATATTAAAAAGTATTGCAGAATCTTTTGCCATTTGGTTTGTATAGTGAGTTAGGTCTTATAGCATTCGGGCTGTGCATTCCGATTGTAAGACATTTTATTCATTTTATTTGGTGCAGTATTTGAACTGTGATGTGGTGCTCGATCGAAATGTACTCAATGGAGACATGTTTCATAAATAAAGAAATATAACGATCAAACAAGATCAAATGGACCTGTTTTCGATGGAATCTGTTTTCTATTTTATCGACATGAACCTCTATCTGAACCCGTCTCCCACATCAGGTTTTATCGCTTAATGTCTACTCTGGGGTGTCGTGCCAGGAAGATGACCTCTCGCTCAACATCAACAAAACTAAGGAGATGATCGTGGACATCGCCAAACCTGCAGAGGGAGCACCCCCCACCACCCCCTCCCTATCCACATCGATGGGACCACAGTGGAGAAGATGGAAAGCTTCAAGTTTGTAAGTCGCTCTGGACAAGAGCGTCTGCTAAATGACTTAAATGTAAATGTAAATGTAAGTTCCTTGGTGTACACATCACTGACAAACTGAAACCCTCACAAACTTTTGCAGATGCATAAGATAGAGCATCCTGTCGGGCTCTATCGCCGCCTGGTACGTCAACTGTATCGCCCACAACCGCAAAGCTCTCCAGAATGTATTGCGGTCTGCCCAACTCATCACCGGGGACAAACTTCCCGACCTCCAGGACACCTACAGCACCCGATGCCATAAGAAGGCCAAAAAGATGATCAAGGACATCAACCATCCGAGCCACTGCCTGTTCACCCCGCTATCATCCAGAAGGCGAGGTCAGTACAGGTGCATCAAAGCTGGGACCGAGAGAATGAAAAACATCTATCTCAAGGCCATCGGACTGCTAAACAGCCATCACTAGCATATCAGGGGTGGCTGCCTACAGACATAGATTAGGAATCACTGGCCACTTTTAGAAATGGATCATTAGCCACTTTAATAATGTTCTGTATCTAGCATTACTCATCTCATATGTATAAACCGCGCTCCACACTATTCTACGGTATCTTAGACACTTTTAAATTGTGTTTATATATTTCATCACCCATTTCGGATGTATATATTGTATTGTATTCTGGACTACACCACTGACTGTTAAACAGCCATCTCCAGCACGTCAAAGGCTGCTGCCTATAGACATAGATTATTACTCTGGGGCGGCAGGTACCCTAGTGGTTGGAGCATTGGACTAGTAACTGGAAGGTTGTAGTATCGAATCCTCCTGCTGACAAGGTAAAAATATGTCGTTCTGCTTCTGAACAAGGCAAGAGAATGTTCCTAGGCCGTATCTTAGTCACTTTTCATTGTTTGTAGATATTGCATCACCCATCTCATATGTATATTCTGTACTCTATAGGCAGTAGCCTCTGACGTGCTTAAGATGGCTGTTTAACAGTCAGTGGTGTAGTCCAGAAAACTGTATATATATTCTTAATCTATTCCTTACTTAGATTTACGTGTATTTTGGGTATATGTTGTGAAACTGTTAGATATTACTTGTTAGATATTACTGCACTGTCGGATATAGAAGAACAAGCATTTCGCTACACACGGAATATCATCTGCTAAAATGACAAATACATTTTGATTCGATTTGAATCTATCTATCTTTGTCTGAGGTCTTCACCAACTGACACACACTGGTTGAATCAACGTTGTTTCTATGTAATTCCAATGATATTACGTGGAACCAACGTGGAATTGACGTTGAATTGCGCATTGACAATTAGTTGGTGCATGAGAGCTAAGACTGTATACGCAAATGTTGTGCAAATCAGAAAAGCATATGGACTTTTGTTGAGATACCAAATTATGGACCACAATCCAAAAAAGGAAATAATAACCTATGATGATATTCTAGTTAGGTTATTATGATGCATGTTGGAAAATGTTCTTATTTGGTAAATAAACAGCAGTCCAACCTCAAATGTTCAAGTGGAATCGTTAATAAAAGTGCCGTAATTTGGCCACAGCCTAATTTGATAACATTACCTCTTTGAACTTACATGCAACCACCTTCACTGACGTTCAGCATGGATACTCCTGGACTAAATGGTTAAGAACCCCTCAACTGAAAAAGGATCCATGACTATGGTTTAGATTCCAGAATGATTACGCAATCCAGACTTTGTCCTCGTCATATCATTTTAATTCTGCTTTCAAGACCAAAAAGTCGATCTACTTCAGAACCAGCTGATACAAATGAACCTCCTTACTATCTTAATTCGATATTGGAAGAAGGTCATGCCAATTAAATCACTTTCAAAACTGGGTTTAGTCGGTCTATAGGTTAAGTGAAAATATCTCAGTGAAAACTAAAACTACATATTCTGAATATAATTATGTCAAAATGGAATGATAGGCTAGGTATTTTGTCAAAAGAAGAATTGTCTGTGTTGATTATTAACAAAACGTTTAGTCAGTAGCCTAAAAAGTCTGTTACGTCGCTTTGCCGCTTGGCTGTTTCAGTTTTTATTCTCCGCAGCAATGTGATTAATGAATTAATTAATATGTGTTCCAAGATATGGCATTAACTAATTTGAGATTATCATATGACTCTTATAGCCTACATTTGTAATATTATAATATATTATCTAAAGCCTATATATACCTATGTAGACTACATTTTCTTTTATCGAAATTCGACAATGGAAATGCCACACAGTTTTGAAACAATCGGTGAATAAATGGATAATATTTTGGGGGAAACTGGCCTTTTACGCACGCGTTTAGTTGTGCATAAAAAAAGTAACCCTCGTGTAGCACGTATTCCTTGAATATCGTGCATTTTACCCTAAGACATGTTAGGCTATAATTTCTTCATCAATATTCAAAATTTATTTTACAGGTTCATAATAATCCATATTTCAACTCTATTATCTTGCATCTGTGTCTCAAATTCACTTTTTTTGCGGAAAACCTTTAGTGAACATGCGAGCCCGCCATTTCAAAATGAAGGTGTAAACGGATACCGAGCTACTAGTTGCGTTCGAAGACTGCATGAAACATCTCCTATCTGAATTGACAGATCCTAATGGTTTCATTTTTAAATCTCGACTAAATACTCTATAGGCCTACGTGATAGTGCTTTTGGCATATTGGTAAGATTGCTTGTGGATGACGTGTGATTAGAGCACATAAAGAGGCTGTACGTATCTTTAAATATGCTATCTAAGGTATCTTGAGTGTTTCTTAATTTAATCGAGCAAAATTCATTAGCTGACTTGGTAGGCTTGGTAGTCCATGAGCTCAAATAGTAGCCCAATTTGCGCCATAGTCGTGTTGATTATTAATGTAGGCCATACTCTCTAAAACGCAACAAATCCGTCCTACTTTTAACCGTAGGCCTTGTTTGCTAGTATATTTTGTTAAATAAACTTTTAGCAAAAGTTTTTGGGCTTGTATCGTACCCTGAAATGCAACTGCGGAGCTCCTTGTCTTTTGTGTCTGTACGTGACTTCTTGGCTACCCTTGACCATGACTATGCAGTCACTTTGACCTTGACATAACAACAGCTCGCGCATAGCAAACTAGGGAAGGTTGTGCTTCCTTTCTCTGGTGGGATGGATGGTGGGCCTCGCGGTTTGTTTGCAAGGCAATATAATTGTTGTTCTAGTCTAGACAGGTTATCGCTAGCATTCCATAAAATAGTTTACTGTCAATGCTTATTTGATATCATCCCCGAAGTATAGCCATTTTAATCCGTTTCTGTCGTTCATTTATATTTCTTATTCTTAGTATGTTTCCTTATTTTCTGCCTGACGGTTTTACAGAATAATCTCGCCCCGGTCTCCAGAGCTTAAATTATACTGCACACTTACACAGTCATCATAGGGAGTGTGTCGTATTTTGAGCATGTGTAACAGGTAGACAGACCATTGACTTCTTGCAAGTCCATCAGGTTTCACACTGACAAGTTTGAGCTGTAGCGTTCTTTTCAAATCGAGATTCTAGGTGTGCGCCTTGCGATAGGCTGTGCATCTGCCTTAAAGGAAAACAGACGTGGCCCATGAACTCATTTTAAAGGTATGTAGGCTGTTTTTATACCTTGAGTTGACATAGATGTGCAGAACTGTATGGCTATATCAAGAGTGCATACCTGCTCCGTTTCAGATTTAGGACTTCAATAATAGGAAAGAGAATAGCGGCATGAGATTTGTCCTCTTAAGATGTAACTTCATTTATTTATGTGTGCATGCACACCTATGGTCGTATTTTTGCATGTGGGGAGTGCAGTAGCCCAAGGTTATGGACTATCACTCATTTTGCTTACACAATTTCATGAAGTAGCCTAGATGGCACTGGTAGAAAACAACCTTAAAGGTTCTGTAATAGGAATAACATGTTTTAGTGAAGACAGGCAGCTTCAAAACTAATTGGTTTGTTATTTTGTTTAATTTTAAATAGCAAGAAAAAACTATTTTATTGGAATATATTGCGAGATTTGTACAATCATAGGCCTATGGAGGCGTTTAGCGAACACTTTTGATAGACTGTACATATTGGAATAGCACGGCCTAATTCTTGCTTGGTTTCGATCACTGCTCTTATAAAACCAAATATCTGAAAATCTACAAATTCATTTCTAGAATGGAAATAAGTCACACACACAACCATTTGAAACAGTTGTTGAACAAATGGCAAACATTTTAAAGAAGTAGTGAGTGTTTATTTGTGTGTAAAATAGTGTAGCATTCACGTATCCAATGAAATATAATACAATATGGATTATATTTTCAGTTTAGATTGTTCATGTTTAGGCTTATGCATTACGTTTCTGAGCTGTGGGCAATCGGTATTCATTAGACTATCTGGAGTTTCAATTTCACATTTCGGTTTATCGAAACATTTGAAATGGCTTTTGACAAATATCACTTTCTGTAAAGCACGTAGTTGAGCTGCTTGTTTACATTTAAAATCACTGAGCATCGATACCGTAATACTGTATTATTTTGTCTCACTTGTAGCCTGCCTACATTTGAACAGTGTTCCTGAACTAAAAAGTCCACAATGTAGCTCGTTTTTGGATAACATCTTAAAGTATTAGGTTATATTTCTTTGTTGAATATCTTGTCACATTATGTCTTCAGTTTTATGTTTTATAATTTACATAATTTACATGATATAATTTAGCCTACATTAACACAGGGATTTTGTCCACTCGTGTGAGTCAATATCTTACATTAGAACCGTGGGGACCGATCTGGGGAAAGAGCTCAGAGAGAGGAGGCTTTCATGGTCAGTCGACCAGAGTTTAAGCCGGAGTATGAGTGAGTGAATATGTGCAGTCCTGAGTGGGCATGCTGAACTGAGAAGGAGGATGACAGCCTCTGGTGGTGGATGGATGGAAATTTCAGGAAGTAGTGGATGGATTAACCCTTGGCAGTATATAGGTGAGTAGAATTGGAAGAAGAACAACAATGTCGCGTTTTAGATTTTTTTATCAAAAGATTTGTCTTAATGATCTGAGATTTTATTACGTATTGCCTTACTCTAATCCAAACAACCACCTCAACCACCCACCCAGAAATGTTTTGTTTTTATCAATTGTAGTTGATAGTAGTAGTCTAATTAAACTTTTTTTGAATTGAGGTTTTTATAGCATGTCATGTTGTATGATTTAAAGCTAGTTTGTCAGCCAGAAGAACTGCCTTTATCCTGAACAGCTGAACTGTGTTCGAGTTGACATTGCATCAGCAAAAAGCTGCAGCCGTTCCTTTCAGATGACGCATTCACACGCAGGGAAATTACATATTGTAACATATTATGGCAGATGTTTATTTTAAGCAAAAATTATTGGCGACGAAATATGATTAACAGTTTTTATTGTTATAACTAATTCTGGATGAGTAATTTGGTAGGTAATCGGAAGTCTTTATGACACACAATCATACACACACACACCACACACAGACAGATTTATGAGATTTGTATCACAGTGCAAAAACCACATGTGGGTCAGTAATATGCGGTTGTGCCTTACCAAACAAATCACACGGACTGTTGCAAAATAGGTCATATATCCTACAAATAGAAAACACAATTCCAAAAGTATTTGAAGACATCCCAGGTGATGTTTTAGGCTATGTATTTGTTGTATATATTCAGGGTTTAGGGTAAACAAAATGTGGCCTACCAAATAATGTAGGCCTATCGATTGGAGTAAAGATGCAATTGACTCAGTATGAATATTTTCTTAATCAATGCCCATGAAGTATATAATGTGCCCATGAAGTATATTATGTGCCCATGTAGTAGCCTACTATATGCCCAATATGCTACTACATGCCTATTATGTGCCCATGTTGTAGCCTAAATTTCATATTACGAATTGCAGATGTCTTGTAAAGTAAACCTTATAAGCCTGATTAAATTGAGGCTTGTTTATTTTATCCAACTCTCTTATTTTTGTTTACTTTAGCTGTCTTTATACGATAATACAGTATACGTACATTATACGTTACCATTTTGTTTAGATCAAGCCATTGATTGTGGGGTAAATTGGTACTTAGGTTTTTCATTTGAATTTGACTGAAGTAAAAACACGTTCTGTTTTTATTGAGTTGTAGACTAATCAAACGTGGATTACATTTAAAATAGCCTTGTAATCTGTGTCGAACTCAGATTAAAATTGTACAAAATGATATCGATGCCATGTTGATGAGTTGTTGAAATAATGAAGAAACAATCAAGTGCTAACATGTGCTCTGATGAAGGCGCCCCGACACGCGTCAGCATTAAACATTGATGAAGGAGATTAAGTTGCAGTCCTTAGTTTCTTTTATATTCCAGTGTCCAGTTGTGTTTCTAGATTGCCAATTTAATATTGCTATTGGTGTTGCCTGTACAAAACCTATAGGCTGTAGACTGAATAATTATATAATTTCATTCTCACGAAAAAACATTACAAATTTCAAAAACATTATTATATTGATGGGACAAATATAATTAGGCTACTCAACTATTAGATAACTCAAGTGCTATACTTTTTTATATGCTACCATCTAAGAATGAGCTATAGTGGCCTAATGAAAACACGTCTGATAAATATTTGGCTTTCAGGATGATTTGGGGGGGGGACAAACGAGTCTCATGAGTTTCAAAACGGTGCTGTAACTTTGACAACATGTTGTAACGAACTCAAAGGAAGGAAACGCTCTTTGTTGACGCTATTGTCCCTGCCTGGACATGGCGAGAGATTCCAAGACAGTTGTGTCAATGAGCCAGCAGACATCAATGCACTAGACAGTGACCTTGAACTGCCGAAGCGCCAATTGGTAGGCCCATTGCGTTCTAAGTTGTTTTTTTTTAAACGTAAAGAAAGAACTTGAGTCAGAGAAACGCGGAAGTTCCATCACCTTTTTACAACTAAACTGTATGTTAAAATATTGTGTTCAATATAAATATAAGCGATCTTGTTGTTTTTTCTTCTTCCTTTCCAGGCGTCAGGTTTTGTAGTTATTCTTTTTGTTCAATGGTTGTCATTATGCGGCATGGGTAGGCCTTATCTTCTCTTTCACCAAGGTAACTTCCGTGTTTGTCAAACGGACTGTTCTTTAACTTCATAACTTGTGATAAGCACTGTGTGCGCTGAGAAATGGATAGGCTACATTAGCACAAACATCAAATATGTATTGGTCTGTGTGTTAGGGATCCTAGATATCATAAACTGTTGTTATGAGATTCCCCTTGCTACTTTGGTCAATACCATCCTAGTACCCTAACATTTAAATTGACTGAAGCGGTGAATGACTGGAGGTCGATGACTGATGGTGTCTTTTTCTGATAATAATTATAATATGCCAACATTTTGTGAACTTTTGCAGCATATAGGCCTACTCCGCGTAACTAGTTGCGGCAGGTAGCGTTGTGGTTAGAGCTTTGGGCCAGTAACCGTAAAGTTGCTGGATCGAATCCCCGAGCTGACAAGGTGAAAATCTCTCATTCTGCCCCTGAACAAGGCAGTTAACCCACTGTTCCCCGGCAGGCCTTCATTGTAAACAAGCTTTTGTTCTTTATAACTGACTTGCTTAGTTAGATATGGCTTCTTTTTTCTTCAATTGTCTTTTATTATAGGTAAAAAGGGGACAGATTGATTGACAGCTGAAACAGGCTATGCGTGCTCTTTGAATATCTATCGCATATTCAGTTTAAGAACCGTGTCCCAAAAATTAAAGATTGCACGTATTGACCTCAGAAGCCTTCCTTCCGTAGCTCTAATGCAAAGCTTTCGTTATCCCATTTAAATGTTCCATACATAACAACAATCTTTATTTTGAGACTAATGTAATATTTTCTTTCTCACAGAAGTATGCAAATGCACATTTGTTAGTTATAAATGTGGCATTGTATATTAG
Organism: Oncorhynchus masou masou; assembly: GCF_036934945.1. Classification (NCBI taxonomy): domain Eukaryota; kingdom Metazoa; phylum Chordata; class Actinopteri; order Salmoniformes; family Salmonidae; genus Oncorhynchus; species Oncorhynchus masou. Next base: position 29,495,125 of record NC_088217.1, on the reverse strand, counting down.
GCCTTTTTCCATCCTTCTTGTTGAATATGAATCCTTACAGACACTATCATTTATTTTTTGTTGCATCGCAGAAGCTGCTGCAGAAGCCAATGCTTCCATGAATGTGATATGTATGGGCAGGTTTATTACACATTGATAAAATAGCGACTCCTCTCTTTAAGATGTGGAGTATGCACACATAGGCCCACTATTGCACTGTAACAAGAATGGCAATCCATTAGCAATTTCTTAATATGCAATGTTTTGTTTACAGCTTACTTATGGTTGTTAGGAATTTCGAGAATAGCAACATTAGGCCTACACGAGTAATGTTAAAATGAAAAGTGGGTAGTGGGTAGTGGGTAGGCCTATGTCTAAGCCAAAAATTACGTCTTTGTTCAATTTCATTTCATACACGTTGTTGTGTGGCAATGGAGCACTTTCCTAATTGCACCAACCAGTCTCCTCATGGAAATGCGCACGGCTCAATGCATGCCTATTTTGCCATTTCTTTCCATGAAATATCATTATACTCGGTGAGCCCTTGTTTCGCAGTATCATACAGATATATGTTTAGTTACCTTACTCAATTTGTTTGGGACAGGGGCGCTCAATTGCAAATTATTGAATAAAAACGCACTGTGATGAATTTAGACTGATGACGCGCTTTTAGACTGCTTTGACCACCTTGTTAAACCCACATAAAAATAATAGTTTATAACAAGCTACGAACGTTTAATTGGATAAATGTTGAAGTTGTTCCTTGGAAATGCTCTTAAAATAACCTTATTGCAGATCATCTTTTTTTACAGAGCCAAAGGTTTCAACTTACTGACCCCGCTACTGTAAATACGAGAGAAGTGAGACTGAGTATCAGTCGTTCCCTAAAATAGACCCGTAAAGTGGAGCATAACAGCTTTATATGACATTCAATTCGTCTGTAATTTGCTCTAAAATAAAGAGTGATGCATGTACACCCAACAATGGTAGATATTTGGTGGTGGGGGGGAGGGGACAATATAACACTTACAGGCCTTTGTGCAGCTGCCTTGTAACCGTTAAATGACATATTAAAAAGAAAAAGCAGGCTCTGGGAAAACTTTACTAAGATAAATATGGCCTGTAGCCTAATATTAATGGATTGGGTCATCACTTGAAAATTAAAGAGTAGAGTATTTTGAAGCAATAAAGATAAATAAAACAAGCAATGAAGAGAAAACAACCCCAGATTTTATTTGGCATAAAATGTACTTTAAAAAGCATATAAAACCCATAATACAGAAGTGAATATTTGTTTGGTCAGACATGGACATAGTGGGTGGCACCTTCTGTAACGCAAGTTGGTGAAGACATGTGACTCTATTCCGACCAATCAGGCGCGCCGCTCGTTTTCACTATGTTAAATGTCAGATCGCTATAAACTAGAAGCTCTTGGTCGGCCCGCCGAAATGGGCGAGCATAATCTTCTTAATCCCGGTTCCGGGTTTGTGGGACCTTTGGTAAACATCCACACTGGAGACACATTTTACCTCCCCAATTTCAGAGCGTCCGGGGGACAACTGGCGGGTCTAACCTCTCTCTCCTACCCAAGAAGGGACAATGTATGCTCGCTCCCTTGGACCCCTTCGGAGCCGTGCAATGGATATCCTCAATCCTACTTTAGCAGTCCCATGCCCATTAATCCCACTTTCAACCGTGCATGTGAAATCACCAGACAAGATGAAAGCAAATGTTTTTACAGCAATGGTGTCGGCAACAGGGAACCCTGCGCTGAAAGCGCAAACCTCAAACGTGAAGAGAGGGCAAGAGGAGACTCCTCTTCCTCCATAACGACCGAGCATGGACTGCACAACGGGATGGGCAACAATGGTACATTTTCCAAGTACGACTATGGCCCCGAGCAGTTGACCCAAGATCCGCCATCCTGTCAATCCCTAGAATCTGACTCCAGTTCATCGCTGCTCAATGAAGGGAGCAAATCTTCTGCAGGCATCGCTCAGGCGTTGACATCCCCTGGCAATCACGCACTAAGCACAGCAGCGGGTGGAGGTGAGTTATTTGACATTAACAATGGAATGTAATGCGCTTGTTTTTGTCATTGGAATCTTATTTCTTGATTTGTTGATAGTCCTGTTGCTCGTCTTTATAAATTCTTAGGATGCTGAATTTACACGAGGCTTGCATGTTGTGGTGAGCGCCGCTAGGGGAAGCATTCAAGGAAGGGTACATATTTTCGTTTACACTCAGCCTTTTACACACCAGTAAACCCTTACAGCACCATAAAAATTCGATGTTGTTTGTGGTAAAAATGAGAATGTCTTCTGGTAAAAATTAGAATTGACACACAATATTTTGAACAATTTCAACCTATAGGATTTCAGGAAAAACATAGACTCAAGGTATTTGATAGTTTGTTGCAAATAAAATCAGACACCGAAAGAAATACATGCTGTTATTCACACGAACTCTATCTTGCATGCCTTTGGCAATTCGATATGCTTGAGAGTGAGACTATCGTTATTGACGACCTTAACTGCCACTGTAAACCTGACACAGACTAATGTGAATTACAGCGTATCTATCCACAATCAAATTACAAGATGTCATACGTCCCACTGTCTCACCACACATTCTTTGGTGAAATTCAAAATTGTGAATACCTTTTACATAATAAACAGTAGTAGTATAATATAATTTGTTTGAGTGTCCATGTTCTACTCTGAACGTTAACTCACTGTTTTAAATGAGTCTGTTTTAAGACTGGGCCAGGAACTGCTCACACTGATGACAAAAGCTTTCAAAATACGTTTGATAACCAGCTCTATAGAATCAACTGATGCAGTGCAGGACTTTTACCTTAGCTTGGCGATGTATGCCAAACTATAGGCTATAGAGCCTATACGTTCATCCATGCTCACCCATCCACTTCTTCTCCCCCTCTCCAGGCGCCCCGTGGTATCCAATGCACACCCGAACCCGAAAGAAACGTAAACCCTACTCCAAACTCCAGCTGGCTGAGCTGGAAGGCGATTTCATGCTCAATGAGTTCATCACCAGACAGCGGCGGAGGGAACTCTCTGACCGCCTAAACCTCAGCGACCAACAGGTTAAAATATGGTTCCAGAACCGGCGGATGAAGAAGAAGAGATTGATGCTTAGGGAGCAGGCCTTGTCCTTCTTCTAAAAGGGAGAGAGAGGCGAAAGAGAGATTGTGAAGAGGAATATAAGCAGGCAGTATTTTAAATTAAACGTACTGTATTTTGGTGTAATCGAATTCGATCGCATAGCATGCACAGTATGAAGTCTGATGTCCTTAAGAAGAAGGACGCATCTGGTTTATCACTACATATTTCGAAAAACAAATTAATAGTCCAAATATATGTTTATCTGACCTTGAGTTGCATAAAACGTTACTAAAGTAACAGTGCAAGGGGTTAAGTATTCCCTAGCCTGTATTCTGTGTTCGTTGATAGGCCTATAGAAACATCTCATTAGTAAACGCCCTGGAATGAAAGGCACAGTAATTTGGGAAAATATAATTTGTGATTTGTACATTTTTTGATACACGTATATTTGACTTTGTAGTTTCCCATAACTTTACCAATACAATACCTACACACTTGTGGCTCACTCGCTTGGGCGGAACGTCCTAGATCAACCATGGTCACAATCATTGAAAAAATGTTTTGGAACTAATCAAAGTTTATCTGGGGTTTAAAAATGGATTTGATTTAAGATATGAACAAGTAGCCTATAGTTGTGAAGAATATGAAGCTAACAGAAAGTTACGGATTTCATGCTATTGGATTCAAGTCAATAGTAGGTATCAATTAATAGATCAGTTCAATTCACGAATGCATAGCAGCCTGTATTTATAAACCATTTACGTCCATCGCCTGAGTTTAGTGGAATTATGATTGAACTGACCACGATTCTGTTTCATAAATCAGAGTTTATAGGGCTACTATAGCCTATACGCCTATATAAGCGACGGTGCATTATGGCTATGGCGCATAATAGTTTACATCTAATCTACATTCCACCAGTAGTCTATTTAATAAGTCATGACATGATATTTTTCCAAAATCGACCCCAGAACCTATAACAATCATTAAATTACAGAATCCTAAAACAATTACAATGGTAATGCAAGGCTGAATTTGGGCTATGGTCTAAATAAGCATAGGCCTATTATTTGATAGCCTATTGTCTTGATCGTATAGTGGACAATAAGACAGTTTTGGGGCATGTAATTGAAATCCTTAGTTGTGTATTTTCAATCAGTCACGGGCTCTAGGGGACGTGCATGGCCACGGTCAAGGACAACAACTGGCCCTACACCCTACTGCTGTTTTTTAAATTGCGTTTCGATATTGTTTGTCACACCACTTTTATTTGCCAATATCGGTTATCTGGTATTACATTTCTCGTCCCTCTTAAACACACAAACACACACACACGCATTTGCTGAGTTGCAGTCTTTAAAGGCTGGGGGGACTGCGATATGCTATTTGAGGGTATTTTGGGACGGGTGGGCAAGTGTCCATGCTGCTATTTCTGTGCGGAATGATCCGCGGATTCTCTCGACGCTTGAGCGCAAAGTAATAGCCTATGTACCGTCATGACTATTTATCGACTGCGATCTGTTTACTGCAATAATAATTGGCGGCTTGTGTAGACTAATATCTTTCTCCGTAAACACTCGGACACATCCCTATTAGATCCCTCTTTAAAACGTGTATTTCCTGTGTAAATAACTGAGCAGTTGTCATGGAGGAGGTGAAAATGGTCTGGATTAAGGCCGTCCCTTACTTAGCCCCACAAGGGCATGAATGAAGGCAGTGAAAATGGGTCCTAACTGCAAACGGCTCTTCTTTTGATTGGATTGATATTAATACCAAAAAGTCTAATACATGTTTTGAGAAGTACATGTACTGTAGGCTTGTATAGGATATCCACTGTAAGATGTGAATTAGGTAGAGAAACTGCGCAAAAAGGATTTCTTGTCACGCAATTTGGGCCTATCAGTTCCATCACCAAATACTGAAATTCACTTACCTTCTATGCATTGATGATTATTGCTTGTTGTCTGCTACATATTTTCTATTATCCTTATAGTCATTATCATATTGAAAGCTTTAACTAGGCTATATTTTAATGTTATCAAATGTAGTCAGTAGCTGTATTATTGTCGAAGTGACAGTGTTTGCAAGGAATTTGGAATAAGTTCTCCCCTATAGGAATTTCGTTCATGAAAATACAGTATAGATGTCCTGAATTGTTTGTGCTGCGCTCTCTCTCTCTCTCTCTCTCTCTCTCTCTCTCTCTCTCTCTCTCTCTCTCTCTCTCTCTCTCTCTCTCTCTCTCTCTCTCTCTCTCTCTCTCTCTCTCTCTCTCTCTCTCATCTCTCTCATCTCATCTCATCTCATCTCATCTCATCTCATCTCAGTATTATTCAATATGTTACCCGTTTGTTGTCTCCACGTAATCAACTCACTTGCGAGTAGGCATATGCTATATTGTAAAAAATAGAATGTAGATAACTGCATTTTAGAATGTCCCATGTGATAAGATTTTCGTTTTGTCTGTGTTGTTATGTAACATCATATCCAGTGTATAGAATACATTGGCGATTGTGTGCCCTGCCCTATACCAATATGAATGTTTCAATGTATGTGTAAGATTTATTATGTCTATTAAAACATGTTAACTTTTATATTATTATCATATTGTTAAGGTAATTATGCAGATTTTTCCGAGTTACAGTTCATATAAGGAAATCAGTCAATTGAAATAAATGAATTGCGCCCTAATCTATTGATTTCACATGAATGGGAAAACAGATATGCATCTATTGGTCAAAGATACCTTAAACAAAATGGGCCTCACAATGGGTCTCAGGATCTCGTCGCGGTATTTCTGGTAATTCATATTGCCATAGATTAAATGCAATTTTGCTCGTTGTCCGTAGCTCATGCCTGTCCATACCGTAATTCACAAGGTTGACGTCACCAAAAACTGAAATTCACTTACCTTCTATGCATTGATGATTACAGCTTGTTGTCTTCTACATATTTTATATTATCCTTATATTCATTATCATATTGAAAGCTATAAGTAGGCTATATTTTAATGTTATAAAAACTGGTCAATATGACGCCATACACGGTCTGCGGTTGTGAGGCCAGTTGGACATGCTGCCAACTGCTTTTAAAATGGTAAAGAAATTAATGTTAAATTATCTGGCAAAAGCTCTGGTGGACATTCCTGCAGTCAGCATGCCAATTGCAGCTCCCACAAAACTTGAGACGTCTGTATTGTGTTGTGTGACAAAACTGCACATTTTAGAGTGGTCTTTTATTGTCCACAGCACACGGTGCACCTGTGTAATGATTGTGCTTTTTAATCAACTTCTTGATATGCCACACCTGTCAGGTGGATGGATTATCTTGACAAAGGATAAATGCTCACGAACAGCGATGTAAACAGATTTGTGCACAAACGTTGAGAGAAATAATATTTTGTGCTTATGGATGTCTGGGATCTTTTATTTCAGCTCAAGAAACACGGGGCAAGCACTTTACAAGTTCCGTTTATATTTTTGTTCTGTGTAATTGGAGTTATGATTAACATCAATATTGCTACAAATGGAGGGGTTATAGACGTTTCTGTGTGCATGTAGGCTAAACATAAAGCACATGTAGAGTACACGCCATTCTGTGCATCCTAACAACCAACATAATACTGCAAATGCATTCACCTTGCCCGAGGCGCACTAACAGAGGTAGCCTGACGCCTTTTTGATTCTCAGCCACTCATTTCAAGTAAATCATTTTATAAGGTATAGTGTGAGTGGTACGAGAGCTGATAGCAATGAATCCAGTTATGTTTCCTTTTATAAACAAGCTGGACGTAGCAAGCTATGCTTTTACAAGGCTGCGAAGAGGATGCAATAAAATAATATATTTGCTGTGTAACACTTTTGCCGCTGCTTGCACATCCGCATAACAGTATGGTTAAGCAATGTAGGCCGATTATCGGAAATTGCAACACGACGATATTTTTTTAGGAGCGCATCAGTCTTTGTTTTGCTTTGCTCTTGAAATGTGTCATTTATCTTCAACCATACACGTTGCTTAATAGATGTAGTTTTATGAGAGGAACTTTAATTTGTGAAAATGTTTGTTTCTCAGCGCAGGTTTAGAACCATTGGATCGGGCCTTGTTACAGCTCCAGACACCAAAAACATCAATAGCAACTACCACCTTGTGTTTAGAATAAAACAGCTTATTCCATCATATTCATGCGTTTGCATAACTGGATTTGTCGCACTGAACTTGAGTTAACTTAATGCTTTATTTATAGAAATGCTTTCAGATTCCCACATTCACACGTTGGCCTGCCTCTGATCACACATAGCCTACCTCTATTCAACTTGACATTGGGTTTAGCGAAAACATAGTATAGTGTTAATTTCGACCACTTTTAACTTTAAAGGCCATCCATAGGCTCTCTAGCCTAAATTAATTTAACAAATAATTTAAGCATTATCCAAATGTCTTGTCTTGACCATATATCTGCGTTAAAAAACATGTATTTAAAAGCCTTTTTGAGATTTAGCTAATTATTTGGATATTAGCCTATCGTAATCGGTTTTTAAATCTAACCTAGATATTGTATGTCTGTGAAAAAGAAACGAAAAGTGAATTAGGCTGCACTTAAAGGTAAAATTCACTAGTTTTGGCCATGCATGTTTAGTGGGGGGGGGGGGGGACAAGAGTCACAAATGTTAGGCATTACTCTTTATACAGAGCTATGTGTCTGCACTGATTATACTCATGTTCTTGCTGTCAAACAACAAGTCGTGTGAAATTTAGATTTAGTTTCAGGGTTACATTTTATCAAGTTGGCTAGCCACAATGTCTTATTCTAATTATTAATGCGGTTAAAGTACATCTTCCCATATGCACGGAGACGCTGAATGTGTTTTTCACCTAAACCTTTTGGTCAAATGTGTCTGTATAGACTTAACCTCCCTTTGCATCTGCTACGTCCAAGTGGAGCTGCTGAATGTATCATGTATATTGAAAATACAGATGCAAGTGTATGACATATATCAAATTGGATAACCAACAGCTAGTTTTGACTTTGAGACGGTCTGCAGGCTCTTTTATGGCGGCTTGTCTGTGAAGCTCAAAGGTCAGAGCTGTCTACGTTGACGCAGACCTTGAATGTGAGACCAAGGCCTCCCTCTGCGGAGAGAGTCCGGCTGGGAGATTCTGTTTGTGAAGTCTCTGCGCTCCATAGAGTTGTGTCACATCCAAAAGGACCTAAATTGCAATTTGGCCTCAAGAACGTTGTGTGCATTCTAGTTTTAGAGTTGAGTGTACTGTTTCAATAATTATATATATTTACAAAAGATAGGATAGAAAAGGCCAAGATAGCCTTCTTCCGGTATTAATTATGCCACGAATGAGAACTTAATAAATGTTTTCCATATTTTGGGATGGTTTTACCAGATTTGTATGAAATTTTATGTGACCATTTATGACATTGTTTTTCCTTACTTTAGTCTATTGAGAAAATGTATATTTCAAGTAGATTTTTTATATTTTCCATGTAAACGTCATAATTGATTTATTAGGTGAAGCGTAGGCCTAACATACATATTAAATTGACCTCGGTCCAGGGATAAACAAAGAGAAAAGTTTTAGGCTAGTTACAAGAAGTGAATATCACTGTTTTACGCGTGAGGTTTGTGTGTAAAACCAAAATACATACTTTTTTGCCGTTTTCTGTTATGCCTTTTGAACTGTGCTGTAAGCGAAAACAATTTTAGGTTTCCCAAAAAGTGTTATTGTGTTCATTCAGCATCTTGATCGAAAAACTACGGGATGTAACATTTGAGCGCTTCAGTATTAGCCTATAGTCAGATCACTAGTTTTTAGACGAGTTAATAAGGCCTACATGTCTGGAACTTCAGGATGGAAAAGCAATGGCATACCTTAACGTGAAGAAATTGTGTTTCTTTTTTTTGCTGGTACGTTTCCTAACCGATAACGACTATTTAATAGGCTACTCCCCTCAGTTTTCTTCTTTCGAGTTGATCTATTTACAACTTAATGAAATTATATAATAGCCTATGCCAAGCAGCATATGCAAATAGTGTTCGACTGATTGTGTGTAGTCGTTATCCAGGCTTAAGTTAATAACCATGCCTTGATAAAATCTAAAATTACATAATATGCCTACATTATATACAGTAGGCTATAAGCATGAGTATTACAATGTTAATACCAATTATGTTTTCTATAATCAATACGCAAAAATTTTAGTTTCTAATGAAACACAATAGTTTTTTCAAACCAAGTAGAGAAAAATAGCCTGCTCCTGGATTTTTTAACAAACACGAGGACTGATTATAGGTCCATGTGCCTTTATTTTGCTTACAATAATGTATATTTATATCCACTAACCTGTGGGTCTAGATTAATCACTGGAAAATGCTTCTGGATACGTTGTATTCTTAAAGAGGAAGTTTCCATTCATTCTTAACCCCTTTTTCCACCATTTGCTTTTCACTTCCAAAGCCAATTGCCAAGTTCAGTCACCATTGTTTGTTTGTTTGTTTGTTTGCGCGTGTGTGCGTGCGTGCGTGTGCACGTAAGGGGGAAATAAAGAGAGAAGAGAGAAGAAAGAGAGAGAAGAAAGAGAGGCCTACACAATTTAGCCTGGCGTATTCACTGTCTTTTATTGTCATAGCACTATTTAACGAGTTTCAAACCTTAGTTGTAGCCAACTAAAGTCTAAGGATTTTTCCCACTAAATTCGGTAAATCGGTGTCAAGGTCATATTTGGAGCATGTGCTGCTTATTTACAGACACCGTATCACAATTCTCTATCAAGCAACCGATAGATCTTCAAATATGGCTTTGTGAACAATATATCAGTGATATCTGTACAACGAATCTAACGTAATATTGAATTACACTTCATATCCAAACCACAGACGAAGGTGTTGTTATCCCACCTTCTTCAGTGACAACAAATTAATTGAGGTTTTGTTTCAAAATCTATATGGGCGATGCCATTTTATAGAGTGTTTAAACACAATTAAAACAAACAAACTAATCTAAAACGATTTTAGTTGTATCCGTTTGTATAAACTATTAAATTGTAGTTGGGCAATTTGTTCAACTCGGCAGATGTTGGTGTCTGTTATTAAGACTCTTCCAATGGAAGGAATTTATGTTCACATTTTCCGAGATGGCCCCAGCCTTATTCTTCGTAATTAAAAAAAAGTGTATTTACACAGATATAATGTAAACAACAACTGAATTGGAATAGGCATGTGAATTTATACGCCCCAATATAATATGGGAGCATGGTAAAACAAAAAGGTGGCCTATGCCAAATTAAGATTAGACCCTACATTCTTTACAAATGGTTTAATTTTTTTAATTCTGCTTAGATTCTAAGTAAGTTTTATGCACGCCATTTGTCTATTCTTTTTGCAATACTGCTGTTTAGACAGACTTTATCATGTGCGTCTCCTCAGACCTTTACGACCTTTACGCACGCTAAGCATTTTGACTTTATACACACTTATCAGATAGGTTTAAGTTTTACGCACACATTTTGTCTATTCTTATATTCAAAGTAGGCCTGTTATTAAATTGCCTAATTAATCGCCATAATCTATTGATAACTAAAACGCTTCACCTGCGTGTTTTTTAGAGTCATTGTCATCACTATACTGTATTTGGTATCTTGTTGGGCTGTTCAGTATGCATGTGCTAGGCCTTTCGACATAATCCTTCGTCATATTTGCCTTTGGGCTATAGGCCTACCTACTGTATGAAGACCTACATGCTTACTGAAAAATGCCATGCGCAAAACTATTTCAGAGGTGGATATCAAAGAAATAATTGTTTCCACATGAGTGCATCGTACAAATGGCAGTGTTTTGATGTTCAAGGTTTCCACACATCTGCCCCAGAGGACGGTGCGGCACATCGTCCCAGTGTTTCCTGCCGTCTATGTGGGCGGGAACCCACATACAAATTGAAGGTCAAGTTAGCAAGCTCCTTATATGGGGCTCCACTGTCCATCGCAAATGTTTTGGGAAAAGGGCAAGAAAGACCGGTTAAAAAAAGAGGGGGAAAAACTGTTCTTTAAAGTCGTAGCTATATTGTGGTTGTATTTTATTTTAAAGTTCTCGTTGAGTATAAAGAAAGACTTACAACTTAGGTGGATAGAGAGAGACAGGAGAGGAAAGGTTCCAGGGCTCGTTTTGAAAGAATAAATTGTTTCTCAACAAGAATAGAAGATGTAATATATCCAAAGTGATCGGGATGCCAACTTCAAAAGCGGCAGTCTCCGCTAGATCTGAAGGCAGCAGTGTCTTGAGTTGGAAAGGAAATTAAACATCATAAAGAGAGAGGCTCAATTAGGGGCCCAATGCTTAAGCGCTACCGAATCCTGTAGGAAACAAAGACGGATATTCGGTAAGAAAATACAGATTCTATTTCCTCTCTCATAAATCTACTTTACCTTTCAGATACTTAAGAAAAACGTTTTACCGCGTTTTTTCTGTTTGGTTTTAGATAGTCAAATGCCAAATGTCTCAAGTCAGCGAAAGTTCATCGTGTATTTTGGACATGTCGTGATTTTTAACCCAGGCTATTACTAAAGCAATGTTATCCCATTTATTAATACTATAGAATCGGAAAAAGACTACCTTTTAGTTTGCGCTAGCATAGTAGCACGCATAATCTGAGCAACGCTATTTCCCTTTTTTTAATGAATAAATTCACACATTTGTGGTTACTTGGGTTCATGTTTATTTTCACAAAGGTAGCACGGGATTTTATACGTTTTGTCAGAACATTATCAAAGTCAATGATGCATTACAATGTAGGCTTTCTTGTTGATTCGTGCATTGGTACGCACTGATATTGTCATTCTATCCGTTGATTTTAGAGTATGTCTATGCAAAATGGAGACATTGGCTGGTCCTGGGATATCGACCACATGACTTGTTATCCAAACTCCATACAAATATATGAAGATTATTCTCAATTCATGAAGTTTATGACGCCTCTCGTCAAATAGCTAATGGAACGAACAAATAGACACGATTTGGGTTCAATTCCATTGAAACTCGGGCAGTTCAGTAAATGAATACAAATTAAATGAGCGTTTTTGATGGAAACAATCATTCAAAATATAATAGTACGGTAGTCTAAGTATGTTGGCCATGCGGGAATCAAATATAGGCCTAACCAATCCTGATCTTGCAGGAACCATGTTCAAACCGACTGGTTCGTCATAACCCTCAAATTTGACAATTTCCAGTTGAATCTCAGCTAATTAACGGAATTGACTGATGAGGCCTTGGTGCAGCCATCACTTGCATGCCCATAGTGGGTTTGAGAGCTCCACGGGACAGGGCACATGTCCTCTGAACGATAAAGACATGTGGGTGCAGCCATCACTTGCGTGCCCATAGTGGGTTTGAGAGCTCCACGGGACAGGGCACATGTCGTCTGAACGATAAAGACATGTGGGCCTCATTGGCTTATTATTGTTTGTCGTAGTGACATTATAGTGGTGGTATATAGTACTTGTATAGCTATTGAGGTTATAGGTTGTTGTTTTGAGGGGGAATGCTTTCCACTGGATGTCCGTTTAATATTCCATTTGATCAATATTTGTTTGTTGTTGGCTCAATGCTTAATTACCATGTGACAGACACTACTGCATGTCGGTGTATTTTTGAACCAAGACAAGTGTGTTTTGTTAGTTCGTTTTTAATAATCTAATTGGATTTCAACGTTGATGAGACCTAATCACCTTGACGAGTTTTGTCTGAAGTATTACTGTTTTTGACAAGTTGATTCTTATCATTAGGCCAACTGCACAAACGTTGCATTTGTTCCTGCACATGGAGGTACAAACGAAATCTAGACACTTGGATGAATGTTGAATCCTTTCCAAATACGGTGACATAGGCTAATGGTTATTTGGGCTATATTAGGATTGAAAATATTGATACAATTCGGCGTATTCATGCTCCAACGTATGTTATTTGAATAATGGATCAGATATATTACTAATCTATACAATGCAGATATTGCAAATGTATATACAGTATACAAAAAAACGGCTTTATGATTGGCTTTAATCGTCAACTTTTGATAGGCCTATCATGGCTAACTCGAAAATTGCTTATCGCTTATGGACCCACTTTATAAGTATTTGTATTTAAAAAAAACATTTTTTTTTTAAATAAGCTGTGCCTACTCAAATGTTTTCATGAATTTGTATGTAGCTTATTTAAGACAGAGGAAACGCAATTAACCACAGCTTTGGTAATAGTAGGCTATATTAACTTGTTGCTGCTTTTGGGATCGTAACAAAATAAGTATTTGGTAATGACTGACTATACGTCAGATGCCCATTTCCATATTTAAAAAACAGTGTAAAAGTCGCACACAAGGGAAGACAGGCAACCGACCTTAAGTTTAATTATAACGTTTTCAGTGTTTGTTGATACTAGTTTTTCCTGACAGCATCTATCTAGACACATTGCTGTGCACAAGGTTTTCTCATTATTTTTGCCCATTTCCTCTTTGTCCTAAGAGATGATAGTCCAGTAGGCTTGACCACGCCAGTCGTGCCGATTCAACCGACAAATTACAGACAATTCTCACAAATACATCTGCAAATTGCAGCCTATTCGTTTTTTTCTTCTTCGTATGATGCAAAAATGCAGTCATTGAAATAACACTCAATTCTAAACCATACGCCCACAAATTACTCTGCCACAAGGTGGAGAAAATTGTCCACTAAAATCAATCCACATCCCTTAATTGTTATATTAGACCATATTGGAAGTGACAGAAGTGCTATGAATAAACAATGAATGAAGAAAAATTCGTTATTATATATTTTCGCGGGTTTGGTGTTTATTGCGCACACAAGCATAGAATAAATATATTTCGTTCGAGGAGCGATATTCTTTCAACGCTGACTCTCCCTGGGTTAAACCATACCTCAGCCAACCCTCCAAAATATTATTTCATAGCACATTTTGGTTTGTTATATCTATGAGTGGGCTACCCTCTACAGAAATTATCCCACCAATAACGAGACAGAAAAACCCACACATTTAACGTCGGGTACTGTATCGTAAAGTATTTTATTCATTGTTTATCATTGTTTTAGGCTATATTGTAGCCTATGTTTATAGCCTATCATCTATTTGGCTAATTTCCATAATCAATAGGCTATCACATGATAAATCCTCTCTTCTTCAATTATGGTTCGCCAAACAACTTGCACACCCAAGGCCTACTGTTGTGTGCTTCGGCCTACTGCACAGTTAACTTATGGTATCTTCACGTAAGGGCCTATGTGTTAAAAACCTGTTTCCCATTTTCAGTCGCTGTGGCTCATTGCTTTTGCCAGGACGTCAGTGTAACCATGGCCTTTTTTGTTGATGCTTGAATCTCTTCACAGCTCATACAACCGAATTTAATAGGTTGGCTGACATCCAATTAAAATTATCTGGGCCATGAGGGGACAATAATGTTATTTCACACGCTTGCCACATTGAGCGCTTGTTTCAGCTCGAATTTATGTAGGTATATACATTTGATGAAGCTAACTTGTCTTGAGAGAAGATATAGCCTATCCTCTTCTCCCTTTTGTCTCTATTTTCATGATTTTTCTTTGGATTAAAAATACTCAAGGTCTATAGTTGTTGGTTTACTATAATGGGTGGTGTTGCCTTACGTGGATTTCGCGGACAGACACTTTGTCAAGTCTTCTCCACAACAGTGTTATTTTCAAGCAGCCAATTGCAAATATTTACAAAAAATATCGAGTTCAAGTCTCATGACGCTAGAGACAATTGACGCTTTTAGGGATATTAGGATACCCTCATCGAGATTATATTTGTTGCACACAATATTAAACGGTTGAAGAGAGACAGACAGATTTAGGAGAAATATCTTAATTCAAGTCGAATGAATATCTCAATTTGTTTTATATCAGTGTCCTATTGTGAACAGGCTTGAGCTAACCTAGCTTTCCAAGTGCACGCAGGCCTTCATGAAAGCAATGTAGCCACTCATATTCAGATGCTATAGGCTACATGCTAATCTGTATTGAGAAATAATCTGTAGAAATAATTTGTATTGTGCCTAAAAGAAACAGTATAGCCAGTATGTTCAAATGAACACTGTATAGTGCACTTGGCGTCCCTGCAGTTTGGAAGAGAGCACTTAATGGCCATACACGGCCGACTGTCCCAGGAAGAGAATACCATTTTTATGGCAGGCTATTTGTTTATTAGTTCTACTGCTCTCCGGGTGCAGTTTATGCGTACCGATATTCAATCTTATCTTTTGCTGAATGTGACAAGAGATATACAGATATATTTCAAAGCAAACGCTATTGCTAACATTATATTGTGCACACGTCGTATCTCTCTTTTCTTGAATTTCAACAGCTTTAGAATGCATGCATGTAGCCTATGAAATATTTAACACAGTAAGTAAACACAATGATGTATAGTCTTCTTGTAAGTGTCTGTTTCGGGTATGCTGCATTTTGTGATTGTGGTCGAGATGCAAGGAATTAAAATGGCACAAATCTTTGTAAACTTCGCTCCATTCAACAAAAGCCTACTAGCCAAATAGGTGAAGAAAAGTCAATTTAGTGCAGCTCTTCCGCCTTTTATGGTGGTTGCTTGCAGGATTTTGGTGGTCAAATTCAAGTGCTGTGTCTGGACAGCTGTCGGATTTCTTTGTACTTGATTGCAGGCTTCTTGCGCCTCGACCTCAGGTCCTGAACATGTTCCTGTTTTTTTACTTTTATTTAACGAGGCAAGTCAGTTAATAACTAAGTCTTATCTTCAAACTTTTATTTAAGTTGGCAAGTCAGTTAAGAAGGAATTCTTATCTTCAATGACGGCCTAGGAACTGTGGGTTATCTGCCTTGTTCGGGGGTAGAATGACTGATTTTTACCTTGTCAACTCGGGGATTCGATCTTGAATACTTTCGTTTACAAGTCCAACCACTAGGCTACCTGCTGCCTGCCGCATGAAACTCAAACGATGAAGTATTTATTTGTCCGGACAGCATAACGCTGAAGCTTTAGTACTTTCTGTAAGAAGTCTGGCATTATATATTGAACACTATTATATATTAACATTATTTATTGAGCGCTTTTCCTCATTTCTAGTTCAATGAAACTATTTGGTATTTGTTGGTGATGGAAAACTTGTGTTTTCATTTAAGTCATTTCGAATATGCATAATGGCTTGTCATCCCGGGTTCTGGTTGATGCAAAAATACATGGAAGAAATCTAATGTGCTTTAGAGAGCTTGCATTCTTTTTATGCCTTCTCCCTTTTTAGCCTATTCCCAACGTGCAAAGTGCAAACGTAGGGACATCTGAACACGTGTAGGGAAATGTTATGGTAAAGCCATATTTATATTTGGATTTATCTGGAATATAAATTAAATAATAAATTCAAATGAGTAAAATGTCACAGACCGAGCATTTATCCCATAAATAGATGGCCAATATACAAATACAATGATATTAAGTGGTTTGTATAATTTGTCGAACGTATATAAATCTCGACGAGTAGGCATATAAGCTAAAATCTACATATGTAAAGCCGGGTTAATGTCTAAACATATTCATATAGGGAAAAGCATGGGTGCACACACACACGCACACACACACACACACAAACACACACAAACACAGGTTATAAACTCAAGAACTATGTTTTTGCTCTCTGACTTCCTTGTTTCCATCACGTCGCCAAACACTGGCCTAACAAAAAAAATATATTCAGAATTTCGATGCAAATGTACATTCATGTTTCTTTCTTTCCGTGATCTTGGTCATGGGGGTAGAGCAATGACCCGCGTTAAAATTGGGTTCTTAATGAGATCTTTAATAAACCAGTTATTACAACAGGTTTACTTGGAATTCATAGATGATAATAAACATTTGATCTACATTTTATTTGCTGAAATATCAGGCTATATGGAAATTGGGCCTTCATGCAAATTCATTCACAAAAGACGACTGTATGAAATTCTAAGTGTTATCATCATTTATTTGTAATAATTCAAGAATTTGTAGAATATGTTCAATATTCACTTCAAGTTTTTTTTGATAGGATAGAGGATTATTTGAGGTCTTTCATTGGTAGGAAAATAAATTGGGGAAAGGGGTAATCTCAAACACTGCACGCTCACGTGGTCGAAATTCACTAAGGGCAGCAAAATAACCATTATAGCTGACATTTGCATGGCCTCATAATAATAATAACCATAATAATAGTAATAATAATAACATTAATAATCATTATTATTATAATCAAAAACCCGTACCTGTTAGTTATTTACTATGCATTGCATTGCGCGTGTACTATACGGTACAAGAGTTTGAATTATGATTATATCGTTTAGAGACTAAAGCAAAAAATGATAAGATAGCTGATATTGATTTTTATGATACTCATGCGGTGTTGGAAAACCAATTGTTTGAACCTTCTATATTTTACCTAAGTGAACCACTCCTACACATGTAAGTGTTCCAAATTGATATATGACAATATCTACTTTCAATCACGTGTCTTGGGGCGACTTAGACGGATAGCACGTCATCTCGCCTTCCCAAATGTTCTCCTTCTGCAGTTCGAATCCAATACATCTGTCTATAGTGCAAGAGGACGGGGAGAAAGATGTTTAACTCGGTTAATCTGGGAAACTTCTGCTCACAGACGCGAAAAGACAGGACTTCCGAGTTCGGAGACAGAGCGAGCTGTGCGTCCAACCTTTACCTCCCCAGCTGCACATATTACGTCCCCGAATTTTCTGCTGTCTCTTCGTTCCTGCCACAGGCCCCATCTCGGCAAATCACCTACCCGTACTCCACGAACCTCTCCCAAGTGCAACCGGTTCGGGACGTTTCTTACGGTTTGGACCCCTCAGCTAAGTGGCACCATAGAGGGAACTATGCGTCCTGCTACTCTGGGGAGGAACTGGTACATAGAGACTGCCTTCCGCCATCGTCCACCATGACAGAAATGCTGATGAAAAACGAAAGTGTATACAGTCATCACCATCATCACCACAACCACCCAAGCTCCAACCACCTATCCACGGGCTTTTATTCGGGTGTGGGGAAAAACCACGTTCTACCGCAGGGCTTTGATCGCTTTTTCGAAAGCACACACAATGGGACCGAAAACAGCTCGACAGAGAACTGTGCTCAGAACCGCGAATCCAGTAAGCTGGATTCGGCGTCTCAGCCGCCTGCCGTCCTCCTCCATAGTGCCACAGGCCCTGAGAAAGACCCAGAGGATGAAGAGGAAAACGTTAATTCTGGTTCTTGTGCTTCTTCATCGGGCAAGAAAGACGACAGCGCCAACAAAACAAGCCACTCGAGTAGGTACCGAAGCTGTAAAAAAAAGGTTAAAGGACTAGCCCGGTATTTTTGTCGGTCAGATTTTATGTGGAGTTTTATAAGCATTCAACGGATTTTATTATAACCTACAAAGCTCTTTCTTCCAACAAGAAAACATTTTACGATGGGAAAGCGCTTTGAAAAAAACGATACGTTACACACAGGCAGCAGGCAGCAGCTCTCCCAGTCTGTGAAATTTTAATAGCCCGCTATTGTGACAAACGGTAACTTTGGTCATGAACTTGCGCTGGGCGATGTTTCACCAAGTTGTCGAGGGTAAAAAGCAATTGAGCAGAACACTGTTTTTGGGTGTCCTTTGATTCCCCCCCCTCCTTCTCAGCAGCCTCCTGTAAAATGCAGAAATGCTACTGTGTTGCTTCTCTGGACAGGTTGCTTTACGCATTAACAGCAGCTAGCATATTTGTTCGATCGAGATTGCATTTAAAAAAAATAATAGCCTAATAATAGTTGTGATAATCATATTGTTTCTTTGGGACCTATGCTCTTCTCAAAACGTGCAAATATGTATTGGTAACCGTGCAAGTAGGCTAGCCCAGTATTTTAGTTTGTAGGGTAATCAACTTCCAAGCGTTGAGATCTTACTCTAGGCTATTCCCCAATCACCAACAAACTCGTTCGGTTTTGTTATAGTCCATGTAGAATATGATAAACCAATAAGCAAATAGCCTAGATATAATTCACTCATATTCGTTTGAGACTAATAAACAGTGGCTCCCAGCCCATAGGCCCAAGCGACCCCATAGAGGCATGGAAGAATTTGTCTCTAGCCTATAATTATATCCCACCTATTTGATTGGCAGTAATGCTATCTAGGTATGCAGTGTTAATTCGCTATAGATGATCGCATTATGATATGAAATGAAGGTTCATTTTTGTCCATGATAGCCATATATTCCCATTTATTATGGCAGTGTTGAGTGGGGAATGTAAGGCAGGTAGTGAGGTGATGAAGTGCAATGTCTTTGTCGTTTAGTGAATAGCGTTACAAAACTCGTCAAGAGATTTTATAGAGATGGTTGATTATAGGTGTATGTTACAAGAGGATGGCACTGGGGGCCATGGATTTAAGGATACAGAGAAATAAAATGAATGTGCAGGCTTGTGGGTAGGCTACGTGTTTAGGACACTTGCATTTTATCAAACTTAACATACCTACATTCTGAATCCCCATACGTTTCAGCGTGTATCGTAATGCTTGTTTTATTTGAAAAAACACTCGACCTTACATTCTCCTGATGATTTGTTTTATATTGCTCTAAGGTACACCACGCACCAGGAAGAAGAGGTGTCCTTACACGAAGTTCCAGATTCGGGAACTGGAAAGAGAGTTCTTCTTTAATGTTTATATCAACAAGGAGAAACGGTTGCAGCTCTCCAGAATGCTCAACCTCACTGACCGTCAGGTCAAAATCTGGTTCCAGAACCGCCGAATGAAAGAAAAGAAATTAAGCCGAGATCGGCTGCAATATTTTTCTGGAAATCCCTTATTGTGAACTAAACCCTAAACTGGTAGTTTTGGTGAGAAATAATCATCAATATTATCATCTCTAAAACTGAATTGCCTTTGGAGGACAAGGCCGGACTCGACTGGCCAAAAACAAGTGTTAGGTCATTCATGGAAACGCTGGGACTGGAAAGAAAATAAGTTATCAATATGTTTTACGTTTCCTTGTTTTGTTGAACCAATAACATGAACCAGCATAAAACAAGACATTAGAGAAATGTATCTCTGACAATAGCAGAGCAATGAAGGTAAACTATTCCATTTTTTTCAAATGAAAGATTTATATTTACCGTTTGTCACATTCGGCCAAACATTTGAAACATTGTAATGGCAAGTACAACATCAGTATTTATTTTTGTTTGATTATATTCTATTTCGATTCACTTGTGAAATTCTGTCTTTCCAGTGACATTTCTCTCTTTAACTCTGTATTACATCATTATCCTTTCTTTGTGAAAATGATTTTGCTACAAACTGAACCGACTTGAGGACAGCCGCACAGACTTCTTCATAGATATGCAGATATATATTTTTTTTTTGCAGCAACCAAGAACTTCGACACGAATCATCGGTCCCAAATGAATCTCCTTTGACTATATGACTGTATATATATTTCATTTGTTTATAAAATGTTATCACTTAACCTAATTATTATATTTTCAAGAATTCTGAAAATAACTTAGCTCTAGGGCTACAAGCTCTTTGACTATAGCGAGCTTTTTGTTGATTGCGTCCCATTTACATGTTATGCAGTATTATGATATGACGTTGCATAAGCCTATATGCATCAAGTGAAAGAATGTAACATAAAAATAAACGAATAGTGATTCTTACAACAAGCCATTCTTTGAGAGTTTTATATTATTATTTTTTACTGGGTCTAGGTCTGTATTTCAATGAACAACTACCAAGAACGTAATATTATACTTTGTGTATTCATGCAGAATGCTTGGTCTTTTGCAGAATCAGTTGGGCTAGTCCTCAATGCTTGTAGAAGATCATTGCAAGTTACGTTCTACTTGACTTCTTAAGTAGGCCCTTAATAGCACAGTATACAAATAAAACGCTGTGAAACCCTATACATGTCCCTGACAAATCGTTGAGATTTCATGTTAAGATTCATGGAAAATAAGTATAGGCTCTTTCTCAGAACTCAACTAGGTAGGCAAATTGATACAAATCAAAAATACTTGTCTACACACAAATCAATAGGCTAAAACTAGGTAAAATGTCAGATTAAAATATTGGGAGTGCTTGTAACATAGTTAAACTATTTGTCATGAACATGAGGGTGCTACATTTGTCTTAATTGCCCACTTCTCTTATTTTCACGGAAAACTCTGCAAATAATTAGAGGTGCTATAATGTTGAATTTGTTTTCGTCCATGTATGACCTATAGGCTATATGTAAAGTAAAACACAGTTGCGTGTGCGTGCATGTGTGCGCGTGTTAGTGATGTTGTTGAGTGAATGTGTCAATGAGCTGGCCTGGTCTAGACACTGTCATAAAGACAGGGGCACTAAATAGCTACCTTTCTCTTAATTACACCGTCTGTCCATAGGAGAGATTCCTTCCATCGTAAATAGAGAGGTCGAGTAGGCTATAGGTGGCCGTTTAAGTAAAAACATATAAACATCCTATTTGAAACATGTCTGATTTAGATAACATCCCGAGCGCACTATCTTCACGTCATCCACTTGGCCAATATCTTTATCCATTTGCGCTTGGGACAACAAAACGACGACAACTTGGATATCCGTTTCTGGAGAGAAAAAAACTCAAGTTTATCGACCATTTGGTTTAGGCCTTTACCTCACCACTGATGTCCTGCGGCTGTGACATGTTTTTTACTCTGTGGCTGCCAACGCATTTACGCATAGGCTACATCTAATGTAATTCATACCGATGCGCAACAATTTACAGATATGGAGGACTTTGAACGTTTAGGTGTATTTTGATGTATTGCGAGAAAGAAAGAGATATTGTCTTTGAACTTTCGTGAAGTCAAGGCCATCACCTTTAACCCTACGCAATAAAGTTGAATCCGAGACTGGCTTTGCTCTCGAAAATGCTGGTACCAACTGGTGAGCCAGCCAATGAGGGTTGCAAACGAAAGAGTGTCGGGGGGAATGGGGGATGGGGTTTGAAGGGGGATGTTTAGAGAACCTACCATTGACCTCTTGAAAACTGACGCAAAATAGGCTAATGTTTTTTTTTCAACCTGTTATGAATGTGTTAGATTTTTGAAAAACAATTTTCCATGTTTTGTTTGCTATTGTTTAATATCTGTTTAATTTTAGGTATTTGTGAACCCAAAATAAGCAAAACAGTTAGTCTGTATTGGATACGCTTTATATGCATGATCATATTATTATAATTAATTTGCTGTAGGCTAATCGAAATGGAAAAGCAGCCCCAATTTGACATCTGGAGTGTAGCAATTTGACGTCCTCAAGCAACTGAATAGTGTAACATGTATTTTGTTAAAACCAGATTGGACCTTTGAGGTCTAAGTGTATAACACTGTCCAACACTCCAAATAACTTTTTGCATTTTCCATATTTTCATGTGGCCTCATATGGGCTACTTCAAAAGTCTCATACATACAGAATGAAATAATAGTTAGATATAGGCCTACACATACTGAGTGTACAAAATATTAGGAATAACCTCTATTTCCATGACATAGACTGACCATGTGATTCCAGGTGAAAGTTATGATCCCTTATTGTTGTCACTTGTTAAATCCACTAGAATCAGTGTAGATGAAGGGAAGAATGATTTTTAAGCCTTGAGACAAATGAGACATCAAATCAATCAAATGTATTTATAAAGCCTTTCTTACGTCAGCTGATGTCACAAAGTGCTGTACAGAAACCCAGCCTAAAACCCCAAACAGCATGCAATGCAGGTGTAGAAGCACCATGGCTAGGAAAAACTCCCTAGAGAGGCCAGAACCTAGGAGGAAACCTAGAGAGGAACAAGGCTATGAGGGGTAGCCAGTCCTCTTCTGGCTGTGCCGGGTGGAGATTATAACAGAACATGGCCAAGATGTTCAAATGTTCATAGATGGCCAGCTGGGTCAAATAATAAGAATCACAGTGGTTGTAGAGGGCGCAACGGGTCAGCACTTCAGGAATAAATGTCAGTTGGCTTTTCATAGTCAATCATTCAGAGTATCTTTACCGCTCCTGCAGTCTCTAGAGAGTTGAAAACAACAGGTCTGGGACAAGGTAGAATGTCCGGTGAACAAGTCAGGGTTCCATAGCCGCAGGCAGAACAGTTGAAACTGGAGCAGCAGCAAGACCAGGTGGACTGGGGACATGGTCCTAGGGCTCAGGTCCTCCAAGAAAGAAAGAAAGAAAGAAAGAAAGAAAGAAAGAAAGAAAGAAAGAAAGAAAGAAAGAAAGAAAGAAAGAAAGAAAGAAAGAAAAAAGAGAGAGAATTAGAGAGCATACTTAAATTCACACAGGAACCCTGATAAGACAGGATAAATTCTCCAGATATAACAGACTGACACTAGCCCCCCAACACATAAAATATTGCAGACATGGATTGTGTATGTGTGCCATTCAGAGGGTGAATGGGTAAGACAACAAATTTAAGTGTCTTTGAGTCGGGTATGATAGTATGTGGCAGGCGCATTGGCTTGAGTGTATCAAGAATTGGAACACGTGGGTTTTTGACGCTCAACAGTGTTCGGTGTGTATCAAGAATGGTCCACCATCCAAAGGACAGATATCCAGCCAACTTGACACAACTGTGGGAAGCAATGGAGTCAACATGGGGCAGCACCTCTGTGGAATGCTTTCCACACCTTGTAGAGTCTATGCCCCGACAAATTGAGGCTGTTCTGAGGGCTAACGTGTGTGCAACTCAATATTAGGTAGGTACTCCTAATGTTTTGTACACTCAGTGTATTTTAAATATGCCTTTTCCATTTAGTTCCAAATACAAAATGTATTGGCTGATGACCAAACATGTATAATTTTGGTTTACAGCTCAAGTAACCCCCCCTCAAACTAATTTAGCATAATATGCCTACCGGGTGATAAAATACATATGGCTGAGGGAAGAGGAGTAGGTTCTGGATCAATGATGGAGATCAAGACTCTCACACTACTGCTCTCACACACCACTGAGGGACCTTGGGCCTGAACTGGAGTTTTTCACAATTCAGGGTCCCTCTCACGGCATCAGATTGCCTGCTCTTCTTGGCTCTCGCCTCTCCCTCACTTTACTCTTGTGTGCATGTGCCTATGAGACCAGCGGTCTCTGGAGTGTCTGGTGGTGTCCAACGTCACTCAAAGGTGTGTCAGATCTCTGTTTACAATATTGACATAATCAATACATGCTCTCCTAATTGACCTCTTGACATTATTAATCGGGTAGGAGTCGTGGCTGTGGTACAAACAAATAAATCCCGACCCCCACACAAATCCAGGGCCCCACAAAAAACTGCGCTTTATTTGGTGTTACGTCAATTTTGTTATGACCACGAGGCGACGCTTCCGCACCAGATAGACAATTGTTGAACAAGGCCATAATGGTACGATAGCCCTCTATTGAGAAGAGAACCACAGGGAAAGAAGAATAGCTACTTTGATTATAGCCTACATTGCTTGTAAGCTACAGGCACAACTGCGATACCAGCGTGCTCTTTTGAAGGCTTTTGAAGGCTTTGTTAGTATGGGTCTTAAAAAAAACAATATTTAGCCTATAAGCTAGCTAGGCTTATGGTATGAAGGCATGCAATTGGACGAGAGGATGCAGTGATGAACATCTTTAGGAAATCAAGGTCAGGTTTCCAAAAAGCAATTGTTTGTGCGTAAAGGTCTTTCTGGTGTATGGTGTGCATAATGGTGGGTGTGTGACAGAGATAGACTGTGTATATGCCTATGTGTGTGAGTGCGCATTATTTCAGAGAACGATATTTCGCTTAACCCAGCAAGGCAAGCCTATGTGCAGTTTGGTAAATTGTTTAAGATTTTTTACGATGTTCAAATTTAATATTATGCTGACTTATCTTGTGGGTCTATATCACATCTGGCAGATTTATAATTTGATTTAAGGCAGAGAACCTGCGTCGAGCGGGCTTCAATTGCAAAATAGGTCAACGTTGTTTCAAATGTAATATTATTGTACTGTTACTTTGATTACACGAAGGAGGACTCCATTTTAGTGTGTGTTGTGGAGGATTAGCTGCGTGTTACACCATCAAGGATTTAGGTTTTTATTTTACTAGGCGAGTCAGTTAAAAACAAATTCTTATTTTCAATGACGGCCTAGGAACAGTGGGTTAACTGCCTGTTCCGGGGCAGAACGACAGATTTGTACCTTCTCAGCTCGGTGGTTTGAATTTGCAATCTTCCGGTTACTAGTCCAACGCTCTAAACACTAGATTACCCTGCCGCCCGTTTTCGGTATGATTTTGACTTATATTGTTACGTTATGCTTCGTGACGCATGAAATAGTAATAAGTAGCCAAAAACACATATATAATTAGCCCGTATAGTAGTCTAATCATATTAAGCTAAAATTAATTACTAATATAGGAATGTGAATGTGAAGAATAAGAACATGGATATAAATAATAATAGTCCATTTAATGTTGGCAACGTGTGTTTAACCATTAAAACGTTTCCATTGATGCAACTTCTTATCATTAAGATTGCAATTTTCAGAAAATGTGCATGCTATTTTTCAATTCAGACTGGTATTTTATGTGCTCGTGTTTATATTCTAACTTGTAAACTTTCTATGCAGGTCAAGACCCCTGGCCCGTTCAGCGTACCCGCGCAGGTAAGCTATCTGTGTGTATGGGTGTGCATATGTTAAGGTCGTTCATCCTGGGGTATTGGAATGTCACAGGATTTGAGCACGAGTGTGTGTTTTGTGTAATAAGATTCTATATTTTAAGGTTTTGGGGTGTAGTGAGTTGGCAGCAAGGTGACCTAAAATCAATAAACATAGCCTACATCTGGCTCATACCTTCATATTTAAGCAATGTTTTTTCAGATGTGTTGAATTCCATCGCGATACCCAATAAAACCAATAGATTTAGAAATATGTTAAGGCTACTGTATTAATCGAAAACCCTTTATAGAAAGCCCAGATGTTCATATGTTTTGCCTACTGAAAACATCTGAATGATCCAATGTTTTTCTACTGATCTTATATATGAAATATACACGTATATTATGTTATAGTGCTATTAATATGTTATACAGATTATGAAACCATCGTAATCCAATGCGTTTCATATAAAAATTAAGATAGTTGCACATTCTGTCCTCCAAATAATAAAATGGGTATAAAACACTAACATTTCAGCACACTGTACCTACTTCAAGGCTTTTTGGAATTATAACGCTGATTTTACTGAAAGCTGACGGGTCTATTCATTTATTTAATTATACAAGAGCCAACAAGCAATCACAATGCCTTGGATCAGTTCTGTCTAAACACACCCTTATAAAAAATGTTAGTTTTGTTCCTAATGATATAGGCCTACTGACAATATTTTGTTGATATTCACAAATGTGTGGAAGATGGGTCGACCAGGTGCTACGGACAACACTCAGTCACATAACTTCTCTTGCTCCTCACCGTCAGCCCATCCTCTTTAAAAACGTCATTGATATCAAGTAGGCCTATGCTCCAGAAATGGGCTACATACCCTTTTTTGTGATCTTAAGAACCAACATCTGAATGTAATCCAGTTCCTGCCATGTATTAAACTCACATAGCCTCGAAGCCAACTCGCCACACTGAACGAGGCGGGATCTCTTAACAATCCTTTTTAAGATTGTAAATGAAGCCTCTGTGCCCTATAGACAGGCCAGCTATAGGCCTAGCTGTTTTGTTTTATTTCATACAAACACAAGGACGCGATATTATCAATTGTAACATGGACAGCCACATCACCATTTTGTATTGCTTTGAAATCAAGCTCATTCTCAAAGGGCTGAATTCTTATTTTAGAAATGGCCAAGTACGGGATGTTTCGCATAAATCATGTAAGCTATTGATATAAATGGGCGATTTAAGATGCGAACAGATATAGCCTAGCCCTACCGTTATAGGATTCGACCAGCATAGCCTACATTTACTTTCTATCCCCCTGATCCGTGTTTAAATCGTTAGGCTACACCATAACATGCTGTGAAAAGGCTGGATCATTGTCAGTGACCTCCCCGTCGGCGCTATTGAGGGCAAAAGTCGCAGCAAAACAAACCAGTTTTTCAATAATTCTTAGATGGTAGGCTATAGTTTACTAATTTGTGGATTACATTTATTTTGAATTGCAAGGCTCTCTGGCAGATTATGACAGCGACACGTTAACTGAGAAGTTAGATCAAATATAGGCTTATATGCATATCAGTTATTCCAGTAAAGGAGAATGTAATGGTATGTTGTATTTTCTAAATCACCATGGATTATGTAGGCTAGGTCAACAGGAAGATAACTTAACTAAGTAAAATATGAACGATTCGGATGCACATCTTGTATAGTTGACATATATAATAATGCATGCCACTAGCAAACTAGGTTTTCTCATGCTATGGGGAAACAGATGACTCTCTATGAAATTGACTCTCAAACATTTTTTTTTACCAATATATTGGCATAGAAGCCTCAAACAAGTAATGGCAGTACGTTTTACAAGAAAATAGATGGAAATAGGAAACCATGATAAAATGGGTTTATTTAAAGCAACAAGGCCCGATGGGGTGTGGTATATGGCCAATATACCATGGCAAAGGGCTGTTCTTATGCAGGATGCAACGCAGAGTGCCTGGACACAGCCCGTAGCTGTGGTATATTGGCCATATCCCACAAACCCCCAAAGGTGCCTTATTGCTATTATAAACTAATTACCAACTTAATTAGAGCTGTAAAAATAAATGTGTTGGCATACCTGTGGTATACGGTCTGATATACCACGTCTGTCAGCCAATCAGCATTCAGGGCTCGAACCACCCAGTTTATAATTAAACTGTATAATGAACATTACGTTGGTAGCCAGTTTCTAATAGCAATAGGGAACCTTGGGGGGTTGTTGCCAATTTACCACGGCTAAGGGCTGTATCCAGGCACTCCGCATTGCGTTGTGCTTAAGAACAGCCCTTAATCTTAGTATGTTGGCCATATACATTTACATTTACATTTAAGTCATTTAGCAGACGCTCTTATCCAGAGCGACTTACAAATTGGTGAATTCACCTTCTGACATCAGTGGAACAGCCACTTTACAATAGTGCATATACCACACCCCCTCGGGCCTTATTGCTTAATTATGTCATGGCATTGATGAAAAATATTTCTGTTTGGCTTGAAGAGCATTATAGAGTGCTCGTTATTTCCTTGTAACGCACGGTATATAAGTTAAATTGTTATAGTTAATTCTTACATGTTCTATTGAGCTGCTTTTGAAAGCTAAAGTCGAATTGAAAACATTTTCTGGTATTGAATTCGATTTTCATAATAGCAAGCTCGGATGGATAGTTTGGTTAGCTATACTAGCAAGTCTATTTGGTTACCAAGGCAACTGCTGTAGCTTTCAAGTAAACTTGCTAGCTGCTTCAGTGGATGTTGACCGCTCACTGGCGCTAGCTGGAGCTGAGTACGGGCACCTCAGGGTGTCTACTGCTTGAGCTCCTGTTTCTCTTATAGAATCAAGTGTAACAGTATAACTTTAGAGCGTCCACTCGCCCATATCCGGGCGCGAACCAGGGACCCTCTGCACACATCAATGACGGTCACCCTGGAAGCATCGTCTATTTAGCGCGCACCACCACTAACTAAGCTAGCGTCTCACATCCGTTACACAAGCACAGCTTGAAAATGAACATATTTCTAGTGGCAAATGTGTTAAATTATAGCCATTATAGCCAAATTATAGCATCCTCTGGAAAATATTGAAACTCCGTGGAAGGTGAGTTTAACTCCCGTAGCGCATAGTGGAACACACCTTCCACGTCGTTCATTGTTTTCCAGAGAACGCAGTTGATTATCCTTTACATAATTAAATAATATCATTATGCAAATGTTTGCATCACTATTATAGCCACTATTGTAGCCTATAGCCTATATGTGGTTCAACTATATTGATATATGATTAACGCAAGAAAATGGACAGCAAAATGATTTTTTTTTAAACATAAACAATTAAATGGTTTAAATCATTTTAATTAAAAAAGGCAAACAAAAGGGGTAATAGCATTTTGCTTACTTTTGAATTACTTGTCAGACAACGACTGTCTAAGTGTATAAAAACAAATGTAATGGTTTGCACACAAAAAAGGACAGGCTTTTGATAACAGGTTAATGCATAGTAATGAGAGAAATTCTCTACAACACATTCATTACCTTTTGGCTATCGATAATAGTGTTTATAAAGCTGACTTCCCTGATACACTTTCTCATTCCACTCCTCTCTTTATCACCGGCACAGCCTATAAACAAAGCTACTGCGTTCGTCAATTGTATTGTTCTTTCTCTTTTATTATACCCTACGTTATTACCTTTAGAAAACATAGTTCTAATAAGATCAAATCATACAACTACTGGGCAGTTGATATTTCAAGAATCATTGACAAAACGTTTGTTTTTGCTCTTGATGCATTTAAATGAAATAAATAGCATGAAATAACAATAATCTTATGTTTTTGGAGTGCATACCCTCTACACAAGAATCAAAGACAGCACTTATCATGATGTAATGTCAGCCTACATGTTGTGCAATTTACATAACATATCTTCTTTAGGTTTACCCTCTTCTTTTTCGCCAGCTCCATTGCTCACTTTTGTTTTCTAGAACACATATTTCAATAGAACACTATTTGAATTAGTCTCTACTACTGTATGTTCAGGAACTTGCGTCTGTACCCTATCTGTATCTGTCCTGCTAGATGGCGCCCTTACTCTGTCATAGAGCTCGACAACTTGACCCTGGTGTCGTCATGGCAGTCTGGTGCATCAAGGCCACTTTCAAACACCTATTGGTCTGAAAGTCACGTGGCGTGCCTCGTACATCCATAATTATGTTGATGAAGTTTTTTGATGCTCCACGTCCCCCGACACGAATATGTCAGCTTCCTACCCGACTATAATCCTCTACGAGGGCTCTGAACAGTGGTATCAACATAAGAAAGATAACAATACAATGGAATTTCCAAATAGAATCCCAGCTTCTAAATTCCATGTGGAATAGTTGGTAGGAGGATCCTCTGTGTGCGGAGATAAGGGCTATTTTGGCAGTTCCGGAATGTAGGTTCTTAGAGGTTTCGACCGAGTATGACTGTTCGACGGTGAGAAATGATGGAATCGCGTCTTCGCCTCTTTCCAAATGACCAGGTGCGCCATCTCTGACAAAGATGGCTCTCACCACCTACCATCACCAACATTACCTAACGCAGCTAAATTGGCTGAAGATAAAAATGCATCCCAGGTAACACAGCCTGTTATCCGACCACTGTTTCCATGTTCTTTCCCATCAGAAAGTGTGACGGAGGACTCAATGTGCTTCCTATATAGCGGGGATCCAAACGGACGCACGGAGACTGTTTCACCTTGTTCCTACAAAAGGATGGCTGACAGACGCCATCACAGACAAATGCGCGAACATTCTCGTCCAGAATCGCCTACAGCCAGTCAACGGTACCCGAGAAAGGAGAATGTGCATGGCTTCGGCCTATATAGTATCTTCTCTGTGGTCGAACCTGGGACAGAGAATCCAGAACCATTTAACTACACCTGCGAAACCAATCAGGAGGCGTATCTGGCAGACAGTAAACTTGAGGAAAATTACAGCTCAACGAAACAACTGTCTGAGAAAGAGATTGTCCTCAAAACGGACGGAAGCACAGACAACTCAGACAGTGAGGTTAAAGGTAACACACACGGATTATATCACATAAATAAGCATTATCATCCCACGCTGATTAAGTAGACATTTCCCCTAAATTGAGTAGCCTAAGCCATACACTGCCCTCCCTACGCCATCTTTATAATTATAGAATATTCGTTCCTTATCTCTTTCCTAAACATCTCCAAATAACATTCACACAATACCGGTTAACGCAAAGGCCTGCTTGTAGGCTACTTTTCGTTGTTTATTTCACTGGACTACGAGGGTGATCTGGAAGGGTAGACTGCGTATGCTCTTGACATAGCCCATATTTGCCAGTGCCAATTTTCTGGGAGGAACATAATCCGTTAACCATTGAACTACATTTTTGATTTTGAGAAATGAAATTGCACACTGCACAGCCTCAGATACTTTGCAGTTGAGATGGAGCTCATTTATTCTTATTTTGAGAAGGTTTAACAAATGAGATTTGTTATGTCTAATTGGTGGTCATGATAATAATAATAATCAGATTGGATAGACCTACTATAGTCCCGATGTCTCGCTTGGATTTATTATAATAAAGTAATTGGCTACTAGTAAAATGGGAGGCCTATCCAAATGTATACACAGTAATTATATAGTTAATTAATAAAATAAAGCATAATTCACGATGTTATGTGCTTCTAATGTAGCCTGGTTTATATCTCATTGGATTTAAACAGATGATGCTAGTTTCCGAGACACAGATTCCTAGACTAAAAAGCATGTTCAATGGAGAATCACTGTTTAAGCTGTATTTAATCTGTACCCGGGAAACCGAGCCGAGAAGACATAGCCTAAAGACAAACTGCGCAGACAAAAAAAAAAAAAAAAAAAAAAAAAAACATGTAGGCTTTTGCTTATGAAAGTTTCCTGGAAGATGAAGGGTAAACGGAATGGGTGTTTGTATGATTGCTTATGTTTTTGCAGCTTGTTCGCTTTCGAAACAACATTTTGTAGATACATTGTCGGTAACTACTTTTTCGAAGTATAAAACAACAAATCTAAAACACATACAACCTCAAGTTATGACGTTTTACTTAGTAAGTTCAGGAAAGACAAATAGTTATAAAAACAATTGTAGGACCAACTGGTGAACTTTAGGCTGATGGGGATTCGTTCATTATTATTATGAGGACTATTATTATTATTATCATTATTTATGTATTCTTCTTAGGCCTGGTATTGAGCATATGTGACCACGGCATGTGCATCCGAAATTCACGCCAATGCTTACGCAATGAATGCTTTATTTATTTAACTCTTGTTTAAACCCGGCAGATATGAGGCTTCTATTTCCATGTAATTAAAAACAACGTATGATTTAGGGCGAAATATTAAAAGTTGCTTCAGTCCCTAATTTCTCTCTTCCTTAAATCTGACAAATTCGTTACAATAGGCCCAAATAATAACTTGCTATTAAAATATAAGACTTTTATCCCACATTCTAAAAGAGTAATTCATCAGTAATTCACTGAAAAAGTATCAAAACAGTGCGCTGCATAGAATACTAGCCTTTATGATTTGCGGATTGTTTCCCCATGTGAACAGTGTGATTCGCTTTATTATTCGTGCCTGCTGCACCATGTAGGCCTAATCAAGACAGAAACTCCTCCGGACTCCTTTATGGATAGACTCGACTATACACCCCGGACATCGTCCGTGGTATCCATCCCTCTTACCAAGACCTGTATTGCGGTATTAACTAATATCTACATTTAATGTATATCTTATGCTATTTATGAGGGGATTGAAATAACATAATGTAATTCTTATCGCCAAAAATACACAAGTTACTCATATGAATTGACAATGTATTTTTATTAGCCTATTTGCCTGATGAGATCAACTCACATTTTTCGTAGACCCTGTGTTTCTATATAGTTAATTGTTTCAATTGGCCTTGATTGAGCGTAGGCTTCTCCAGATACGCAAATAATGGTGCATTAGTTAAGCTATATTCTCAAAGAAGAGGTAATTTATCATCTCACTAAAGACTATGATTAGGCTATACCTCCGTGCATTAAGGCATCATAGACAACGACATGTTATGACCTTTATTTAACCTTGAAAGAAAACAATTGGAGTTTAAATTATATATTAGCATCGATTAGCAACTCCATTAAGCTATAGGCCTACATTGCAAAGTGAAATTCTACTATAGGCCTACATTGCAAAGTGAAATTCTACTATAGGCCTACATTGCAAAGTGAAATTCTACTATAGGCCTACAGTGCAAAGTGAAATTCTACTATAGGCCTACAGTGCAAAGTGAAATTCTACTATAGGTCTACATTGCAAAGTGACATTCTACTATAGGCCTACATTGCAAAGTGAAATTCTACTATAGGCCTACATTGCAAAGTGAAATTCTACTATAGGCCTACAGTGCAAAGTGAAATTCTACTATAGGCCTACACTGCAAAGTGCAATTCTACTATAGGCCTACAGTGCTGATTTCCTGCTATTCTACACATTTTGCAAAGAGGCTGAGAGAACATTTTGAAAATGTAAAGCTAGTTTCCTGTTATTCTACACATTTGCCATGAGACTGTGAGAACATTTTTCACTTTTACAGCTAATTTCCTATAATTCTGAACATGTTTGCCATGGTTTATGACGTGTGTGGGTGGATGTATGGGGGAGGGGGGCTACCTCCAGGGGGCCCCAACCCTAAAAGCTGCGAAGGTGTGTTACATATGCCAGTGATTATTATGTTCTATCACAAATTAGGATACGTTTAGGCTATAAACGAATAATTATGTTAATTCAACTAATTCCTTTTTTACAGGGGACACCAGATTGGAGAATTGCATTGGAAACTGGATCATAGCTGAAAGTGGACGGAAAAAGCGTTGTCCTTGCACCAAACATCAGACTCTGGAACTGGAAAAATAGTTCTTGTTCAACATGTATCTGACGCGAGAGCGCCGCCTGGAGATGAACAAGAGTATTGACTTATCTGAAAATCGACGCATGAAACTCAAGAACTTCCGCAGGGAGAGTCGAGTGAGAGCGCTAACCTCTGCTTATGACTACACCTTATTTGAAGAGAAACTTCACAAAAACTACACTTAGGCTACACATTAGCTAGCAGACTAAACTCCACTCCATTGTTAATGAAGTTTGCTACACATAGGCAAACAAGGTCCAGCTTTGCACACGCTACAAGCATGCAGGAGAAATCATCTGGAGCAGGTTATAAATTGAGTTCATGCATGATTTTGTCAAACGTTTCAGTTTTTAGGACTTGACAGTGAAATGATATGAACCTCTCCAGACGCACATTGTTTTAAAACGCTGGACATGAATTATTTAGAAAAATGTCTTAAAGTGACAGTAGTGCGTTTGAATTGTTTTCCATACACTTTTGATGAATTTTGATGTATTTACTTGGACTCTGACTTTCTTTCGTTTATGTTGTTTTGTTTTTTGTTGTTTTTTGTTCATCTGAACTTGATGTCCTGTGCATTACAGCATCATGAAGTCAATGCTCTTCCAAATAATTATCGCAAACAGTATGTCTGGACGTTTTGTAAAGATATAAAATAAGCCTATACAAAAATAAACAAAATGTGTATGGAGCATAATTTCCCCTTGCTGTCCTTCTTCGTTTCCTTTATGGCTTGCTTTGAGAAAGAGAGTTGAGAGGGAAGGGGCGCAATAGTGGGAGTTTTAATGTGAGTGGAAAGACCAACCATATAGTGGTGATTTAAATAGCCAGGTGACCACAATAATTCAAGGTCATAAAATAGTAACGTCATGATGGTCGGAGTACAGCGCTAGAGGTGGTTTTTATGATCTGCAAGTATAATATGCACCGCGCAGTAAAGATGCGTTTAAAGGTGAGAAGGAGGAGGTCTATACCCACGGAGCCGGGGTAAAATGGGGTTGGTTAAACGGGCGCACGCCACTTCTTTCACCAGATGAGGGAAATGTGACCTTCTCCAACGGATGATGGAGCAAATGATGGAGCAAAAAGAGACCGGGTGATAACTTTAATGGAATGGATATGATGGAACAGTCAGCAACTACACGACTGCAGGAGCATGGCAACGGATCCCCGCATGCAACCTGCGTTGAAGGTAGGACTAGCCGCTGGCATTTCCCTTCTTTGCTTTGGACTAGATCACGTCTGGCTCTGTTCATTTGTCATATTTGCATCAGGCAGCACATTCATTTCCATAACACCGAAGGTATCTCGTGTTTTTCTGTTGCTGTATTTTAACCTCATGCAGACATTCCAGATCCGACCAGTGATGGTTGTGGGGGTTTTCTATGTTAATGAGTTGCTCCAGATTTGCAAGTGGACTTTGGATTACGAGTTTTGTTCAATTTACCACTGCCTTGGATGGACAACGATATTTTGTCATAGAATGAACAGACGACTGTGAACCTGAATGTGTTCATGGAGCATGCTATCCTATCAACAAAAATAGAATATTACAAAGAATCTTACAAAATGTGATCACTCCTTGCTGGATATGCATTCAAGTCGTGGACATCATAATATTAGGCCTATCTTTCTATTTTCAAATATGACTAATATGCGAAACGAAATCAAGCATATATATCAAAGGAGTCATTAGTCCAGTATCCTATTGACGAAGTTTAACAGGTAGGCCTAGATCTAATTGATGAACATGGAAACGCAGCATAGCCTAGGATTGTTAGTCCTTGTCTACATATGCAGCATTTTTGTTATTATTTTATTTTCTATAGATTTTTTCCCCCATCGGTACATAGAAAAACATTTGACTATGAGATACGTTTGATATTGTCTCTAATCCTCAATGGATTGACCTTCAGCTGTTCACGTTCAGCTGTTGCGTGGTTTAGGTAGTTTCATGTTGTTGGGATTGACTTCCTGGCTCGGCAACAAGAAACTGCCTTGATTACGTCAGTTAGCCTTCATCAAGGGCGTCCATTTCTGCAAGATTACACACTCGGCTCAGGAGTCGCCGCAAATGGCATCAATATCCACGAAGAGACATTTTGTCTTAGCTCTTTGGCTTTATGTGGTGGACACTAAAAGGTCTATTGCTGCAGTGGGAGAATTTGGGTTGTAAACATCACGGTGTAAAAAATCCTTTTCAACTTTGTGTTGTTGCGCAGAGACTTTAGAGGTCTAACCTTGTAGACGGGATTATTGACCGGAGGTATTTTAGGGATTTACTCAGCATTCCAAGAGAGTCTCCAGGTGCCATGGGACATCTGCCAAGTAGTAAAAATCCCGGTCTCATCTCTGGACTCATGCTTTTGTTGTAATAGACATATTTTATTATATTACTTGTATGATCACTGAAATAATCAAAAAACATCGAAATGACCATTTGAGATTATAATGGTTTGTTTTTGGCCTATATTGTTCGTCATTATGGTGGCTTGCTTTCTCTTTTGCACTTTATATCGGCTCAAATATAGCCTACACAAAATGTTGAAATTTTACATGGATTGCAATATAAACCATTTTGAAACATTACATTCAGTCGACATCACAAAACAGTATACTGAGTTTAGCTACTTATCTTCGTTGAATATGCCAGTAAATTTAGGAGAAGCTAGAAAACAATATGACTCATTTGAATATTATTAGTCCTTTACTTAATCCGCCGTGTATGGTGGCCATCTCCGATGTCAAATATTTTTTAGCAAATGTATAGTCTACAAATTTTAACCCTCGTAAGAGAAGGTATAGGCCTAGGCAATACTGCTGTCGTAATATGAATGCCTTTACAACCAGAGCTTTAATCAATCGTTTCCAGTCAGTAAGGCCTTTAAGTGGTCTTTAAATGTGTTTACGAGTTCGCAATGTTACTCCAGTCCACTCCACGAAATTAACGTCTGTAATAAACAGCATTCTTCCAATCCGACTACTCTCAATTTTTTATCCCAAGGTATGTTATGCACTCTATTGCTAGCAACATTTTATTTAACTAGGCAAGTCAGTTAAGAACAAATTCTTATATTACAATGACGGCGTACACCGGCCAAACCCTCCCCTAACCCAGACGACGCTGGGTAACTGTGCGCCACCCTATGGGACTCCCGATCACGGCCAGTTGTGATTCAGCCGGGATCAAACCAGGGTCTGTAGTGACGCCGGGGATGCAGTGCCTTAGACCGCAGCACCACTCGGGAGCTTAGTCCCCTGAGCCTTGATATCCAAGAAATAACGTAATATTTGTATTTATATTTTTGGCTTTATGAGAATTTATGAAAGCTTAAATCAATATGGCTGTGTTGAATTAGGATAGGCATATACAATTGCATTAACGGAGAAATAGCTTTATCTTATTTTTTACATCCATTCTCACACACGTCAATCACCTTCAAGATTCATTTTAAAACCACCTGCTTGCACACACTGAGCTGTCAGTCTCTTAGCTAATTTCTATTCCTGTTCTTAATGTTATTAGTAATGGAATATATATTTTTTTATTGGCAATAACAAGAGTATTGATGATGTTATAAACATAAACAACATTTTTTTCAATCCTCTTACACCCGATACAGGTTTTGTGGGCTGAAACTTCTATATTTTTTAGTTTAAAAAAACCCATCAACTTTTAATTAACTAATGAACGATAGTACCGCCTATCTTTGCAAATAGGCAGGAACCTAGGAAGAAACCTAGAGAGGAACAAGGATCTGAGGGGTGGCCAGTCCTCTTCTTGCTGTGCCGGGTGGAGATTATAACAGTACATGGCCATTTAAGACCAGTATGTTTTTTTATGTTTTCAATAACGTTTTCAAATGGCTATAATGTTTTTTTTATTCATTAGAACATTATTCAATGATCAGTCAGTGTCGCCTATACTTTACAGCTTAGCTGAAATACAAGTAGGCCTATATACTTCACATTAGCCTACTGCTGGCAGTGATGATGTCACCTTAAACTAGGCCTACAAGGCAAATGATGAGCTTAGATTGCCTAAACTTGGATTGACAAAATAATAAAGCCAATATAGCTGTAACATTGAATAGAAGTCAAGGCCTCATGTTTACATGTCTTGCACTAGACTGTGGAACAGTGATGTCACCGGAGTGGACCAACGTTGCATGCAGTGTGGCTGTGTCATTTCCATTTTCTTAGCAACCGCATGGTGCTCAAATGCGCTTGAAGTGGGTGATTAATCAAAGTAAAGCCTCCTATGTATTTTAAGTATATTGTTGTTATGTAAGTCATGAAACACGTTGTAAAAAATAAATACAACAATATCTTAATGGAATCAATCAGTTGCAACTGGTCTACATTGTGCGTGTGTGTACGTGTGTGTACGTGTGTGTACGTGTGTGTACGTGTGTGTACGCGTGCGTGTCTGTGCGTGTCTGTGTGTGCGTGTCTGTGCGTGTCTGTGCGTGTCTGTGTGTGTTGGTTCAATTGGATCTGACCAATATTATGTCAGGGTTGTTTATGTCAATTTAATTTCAGATCCAGATATTTTCTTTATTCAATTAACTGAAATGTAAAATATACATCCCTGAAACGTATATTTTAGAGGATCTAGGATCTTTTATAATGTGAGTTGTTTGAAATAGATTTAACACCTATTTTGATTTATTTCAAGAAATTACAATGGAAACAAATGCTCAATCATCATTGTTTATTTGTTCAGTTTAAAGGTAAAACAAAGGAAAAAAGCTGGCATGGAAATGTGACAACAATCATTTGAAGGCTTACATTGATGTAGATTCGTCCATAACTAGAATATGGATGATGTTATATGAGTGCAAAACAAGTCCTACACCGTTACAACTCAATAAAGCCGTAACTAGAACACGGTACCCAAATCTCTCCAAATACGCCCAGGAGCAGAACGTGTAAATGTGGGATAGGCCTATGTACAAACATCTGTAATTCTATATCCTAAGTAGCATTCTCAAATTTTACACACATGTTGATTGGCCAATTTAGAGAACATACAATTATAAAGGTTGAATCATGATTTATATGTAACCTACTGTACACTGACTAATGAGATGGTAATCACGCTGATTCCTAAGAAAGATTGTTCGATTTGGCTGTACCGAAATTAGAGATGGAATTTATGGATTTCTACGGAAGTGCTTTGCTATAGTTGGCTCTAAAATAACAAAACAAAAAAAACGATATAGATAAGGATTGCCACTACAATAGAAACAACTAATCAAAGAGAATGGAAAGATAAGCATGCAAAAAAAACGCATAATGTATCCTGTAAAGTTTAGCCTAGTTTGAAGTTGTAATGTGTAACGTCAATGTGTAACCAAATTAGTAGACACAAAAACATACAGGTCGCAGTCTGGGATATATTTTCATAATTTTGTTGCATATTGCTGATGCAGAGGAACGTATGGATAATTTTCAGTATATATTTGCTTACCACCTATTCATAATTTGACAAGTATATGTTTATAGAATATCTGAAATATCCCTACCACCATGATCATGAGACAATGAATATCATGATAATATAGTCAAAGCTTAAGCCTATAGGAAATGCAAATAGCCTAGTATACTTTTACGCATGACATAAAGATTTTGCGCACACGAATAGTAGCACAATTCAAAACCAACGCTCATGTTAAATGTTTGGCTTTGAAATACATTCTTGTTTATTTATAAATTAACAGTTAATCCAGATATTTTGATGTTGTAAAAATACATTTTCAAAACGAGCAATTAAATTATCGATAATAACATAAAATTGAATATAGGTCTATCAAAAGTTGCATTTTGATTAACTGTAGACGGTTGCATTGAGAATACTTTTGAGATTATCTTATTCATAAAAATATACGTAGTAATTTGTTGTCTGTGTTAGTGGTTGGGTGTGTAGGCCTACTGGATGTCTGTTGACATTAATATTGGTTCTCAGACGCCAGCAAAAGATAGCAAGAAAAACGATTATCAAGGCTATACAACAGACAAACCCTATCGCCTCTTGTTATAAACATTTCCATACTTATCCATTTGCAGATAAAGTCATGGGCACCCCATTCCGTGACCTATATATTCGAGCCCATGTATACGTGCAATTTGGATAAGAATCTAAGCCAAATTCTAATGTGTAGGCAGGCCTACATTTTATTGTGATTGATAGGTTCACCAAATGCTAATAGCCTACAGCCTAGACCTACTTTCCCCAACGTTTTGTGTTTTACATACCAGTTAACATCGCTTTTTGATGTTCAGCATGGCACAAGGCTACATCATTTCCAGCAAATTATATTTCAATAACATGGATCTTAGGCTGATCATTTAACAAAGGAGTTTGATTCAGTTTTGGATTGGAGAAGGCGCAACAAGCAGTTTATTTGTTTTCTCAACAACAGTCAGAGTCATGTAGCTAGTCTGTAGTTGTTAAATGTATTGAATCGATTAATCGAAGTGGCTTAATTCAGTCAGACATCTTTTCCATTAGGTTTCAAAAGACAGCATTGTAAAATCTTAAAATACAGGTGTTATTGCATTTTTAGTATATTGCATTTGTGAATAGAAGGTGATTTGAGCCTTGGCACCCTATTCTCAGCGAAAAGAGAAAAACGCAGGTTGAAGTGTTGTGGCAAAGGGCTTAACCCAGACTGAAGGACAGAGGCTGCGTCGAGACAGGCAGCAGAATTCTGATATTTTCCCACGAATTGTTATTTTTATCAATCAGATCAGCTCTGAAAAAGATGTGACGTTAAAAGATGTGATGTGATTGGTCAAATGACCAACTAGTGGGACAAAAATGACAAGTGGGCTGCCTGTCGAAATGCAGCACAACTGAATGACAATGGCTGGTCGTCCGACGCCCAGACACTGCACTGCACTGCAGAGTTCCCTAGTACTCCATGCATGCCTCTTCATCTTTGGAGAAGTTATATATCCAATTTCGTGAGCCAATATAGGCTATACTTATCCCAATGGATCATCATGTTACTAACTTTCCAGATTTAGGTTACCCATACCAAACATTTCTTAAAAGAGATAATGTGGCTATTGTAGGTTTATTATTTTGGTAAGGTTATTTAATTTACTCTTGTAAATTGTTTTTGTGCTTGTTTTTTATATGAGACGATTTTACGAGTTTCCCTGATGACCACAATTGAAAGTTTGAGGTTGGGGGATGGATAGAGCATGCACAGACTTGTGGGGAGGTTGTTCTTCTAAGCTGACATATTGTTTTAAGGTGGTCATACTATGGATCATTTAGCTATTTGATTTTAGGACACCTGTAGGTATCCCCAAAAATATAAAAACATTATTTGATAAAATATTGAATTTGTGCTTTACTACTATAGCCCATAGAAACGCATAAATAAATGGAAAAACAGACAGGAAAAAAAATCATAAGGAATGAGCTCAGGAAATATTTTAGTTTTTTTGTACACATATGTAACCCTTTTTTTGTTGACACAAAACTACCTCCATAATTCCATTCAGTTTTTAAACCAGTACATGGTTACCGTCAGACTAGCCCCGGGAGAGTTGTGGGGGGTCGTAGAGCAACACAGACAACACCATCATGTTCGTGTTCATAGTGGGGTCGCGTTAGTTTGTAACCCAAATGGTTCAGAAGCTACAGAGAGAAGTTGGCATGCTTTTTTATCTTTATATTTAACGAGGCAAGTTAGTTAAGAACACATTATTTATTTACAATGATGGCCAACCCAGGCCAAACCCTAACCTGGACAGCGCTGGGTCAATTGTGCGCTGCACTATTGAACTCCTAATCACGTCTGGTTGTGATATAGCCTGGAATCGAACCAGGGTCTGTAGTGACGCCTCTAGCACTGAGATGCAGTGCCTAACACCATACCCAGACCGGACGCGCACTTGCTCTATCGTGCGACGTCGTACGCCATCGTGCGCAAGTGGATTTTGTCCCCACACACCAAACACGATCACAACACGCAGGTAGAAATATCAAAACAAACACTGAACCAATTATACTAATTTGGGGACAGGTCGAAAAGCATTTATGGCAGTTGCTAGCTAATTTGTCATCTTTAGCTAACTTGCTTTTGCTAGCTAATTTGCCCTGGGATATAAATGTTGAGTTGTTATTTTACCTGAAATGCAGAAAGTCCACTACTCCAACAATTAATCCACACACAAAACGGCCAACGGAATCGTTTCTAGTCATCTCTCCTCCTTCCAGGCTTTTTCTTCTTTGGACTTTATATGGCGATTGGCATCCAACTTTCATAGTATTACCACAACGACCACAACCTCAGTTAATCTTTCAATCACCCACGTGGTTATAACCAATGAGGAGATGGCACATGGGTATCTGCTTCTGTTAACCAATGAGGAGATGGGAGAGGCAGGACTTGCATCTGTTCAGCGTCACAAATAGAACTGACTTCTATTTTGGTGCTTGGCAAGCAGACGCTCCATGGCAGTGTGGGTACAATGATTGAATAACATGTATGTGTACATTTATTTTGCAACGGGAGTGGTGTGGTCAGCATGTTAGACTTGCTGCGCCAGGAGCCATGTGTTCTCAGTCCAACTTCAGACAAACGGCATTGTGTTCCTGAGAGTCTCATCATATTAGTTTGTAGGCGGTTCAGTCTCCAGACCGATTTTCAGGATGTCTCCTGGTCTGACAAACAGTGCTGTAGCTCTGACACTTTTCCACTGCAGATGCGGAAGGCCAACATAAGCGGGACCAAAAAAAACATATACTGTATCTCTAGCTTAAACTATTATGTTAATTAGTTTGAAGCGCGGGTGCATCAATAGACTCTTAAGGATTTGTGCACACCAAACTAAACTGGGTTTACTCCACATGGCAGTTTGTCATATTATTACTAGTGCAGAAGCACGAGACTGGAACATTAGAGACTGGAACATCACTCAGTAGATGCGCAATTAAAGGGGAATTCAAATCGTTTTTTTTTCTGGTCTTCTGATGTGATTTAAGTATTAACATGGACATCCAATCTCGTTGTTTCTCCAGGAACAATTGTAATTTTGAGAGTGAAAAACTTTTAAAAAAAAATCTAAAACCAGGAAAAATAAAACTAAGAAAACATAATTTTGGAGAAAAATAAAACAGAATTTGGGAAAGACATCACAGATTTTATTGGGCCCCCCTTAGATTTGTTTATTAACAATTATTTCCCCAGGTGTATTGACAGAAAATATAGTGCACTACTTTCTCTTGTACACTAAGGACCCAGGAAGAGTTAAAGGTGAGAGGAGAAGAGAAGAATGTGCCAATTTGAATACTAGAAAAAAATTGTAGCTCAGATAAGTTACATTTTTCTAAATGTAGCACTCATGCTAGAAAAGGTTGGAGACTCCTCGAGTCAGAATTAGACGTTCATCCACGTTCCTCAAACATAACATTTTGAAGTTGTTCCAATCATCAAATTTCGAAGTGTTTAAGGTTAAGTTTAGGCATTAAGTCCACAATTTTTAGATTACAGTTAAGTTTAGGCATTAACTCCGAATCCTATGGTGAGGCATTAACTACGAATGATTAAGGTAAGGGTTCAAGTTTGGGATAGGCTTAAAACAACATTTTGAACCTTTTGAACCAGAGGCAGATGCTAAAGCCCATCCGCCATGCCCATCCACAAAGCCCTAGCAAAACAGCGCTCACTGTTGCCTCTAGTGGGCGGTTTCCACGTCATCTCCCGACATTCTGAGACATGGATGGACGTCGAATACTGACTTGAATCATGGGTGACCTGCCTGGTTATAAAGAGCTTTATCCTTTAAAAAATATATATTCACCCACAACTATCCAACCAACTTTTCATTGTAGAATATGTTTATAGGCCTTTTTCTACTTTTGACTGTGGCTCAGACCAGTGATGCCCAATTCCATTCTGCAAAATAGGTTAAGCATGTTTGTTTTTTCCTGCATAACATTTTTGTTGAATGTTGTTTTTATACAACTCCTGCCATAGTTGTATTTCGCATCTTGTTCTTTTGGTTATATGTTCGTTTTATGTTTATGTGATATGAATAACTCGGTAGAGTTTTTTTTATTAACCACGTTTATGAACAATCAAATGGTTCTCGTAAACATTTATTGAGGGACATAAAACATGAGCAGCCTCTCCGAATTTAGCTGCAGTGGTGAGCAAGTGTTCCAAATCTCTACACAGTCACAAAGTTTTACAATATGCACCGTGTGTTATGTGTTTCTTCAATATAAAAGCCTCATATGAATCACACATTTGGGGTATATTATTATATTATTCGATATTTAATCTATTGTTGCTATTGTGCATGTTACAACAATGTTATACCCATCAAAGTCTATACAATGCATTAAGATTGGATAAAAACTCTAAAGGAAAAAGGAATTCTTATTTTCCAAATTGTTTTAACTTAATAATTATTCAAATTGTCGACAAAGACAAATTACATCGATAAAAAGTGCTTCATGCACTGTGATCAACGTACCTCATGCTCCAATACGAGGGGA
The DNA here is from genome assembly GCF_036934945.1 of Oncorhynchus masou masou. Classification (NCBI taxonomy): domain Eukaryota; kingdom Metazoa; phylum Chordata; class Actinopteri; order Salmoniformes; family Salmonidae; genus Oncorhynchus; species Oncorhynchus masou. The sequence continues at coordinate 29,450,812 of NC_088217.1, read as the reverse complement.
TAATCAGTTTTCCATGCTTTTAGGACAACAAGGAAAAACGAAAACATTATAGGTGGTGAATCCTTCTTAATGATTGATCATATAATATCATTCTTGTACATAAATAGCATTCAAAGGTCTGAGGTACACACACCCCTGACCTGTAACTGCTTGCGCATTAATCGAATGTAAAAATTTGTGGTAAACATAATCACGTGTTCAACCGTGGCCAATGAGAGTCAAAGAACCTCTGGATAAATAATTACTTGTCTTGATTGTTCTAGGGGTAAAATAAAAGTACACATACACTCCATATAATAATCTGATGCATGTTAAAGAGACCAGAGCATCGCCATGTTGACCACGGGTCCCATACGCAATTATTATGTGGATTCTTTGATAAACCATGAGAGCGAGGACGTGCTGGCGTCGCGGTTCTCAGAGCTTCCGCCCACCCGCTCGCGTCAGACGACAGTAGTACCAGAGTGCTCCGATTATCCCTCCTGCAGTTTTGCGCCGAAACCTTCTGTCTTTACCTCCTCCTGGGGCCCAGTTCACTCCCAATCCTCAGTGGTCTACCACCCATACACCCACCAACCTCACGTTGGAATGGACTCGAGGTATGTTCGCTCATGGCTGGAGCCCATATCTGGAACAGTATCCTTTCCAGGCTACCCGGCTAACTGCAGACACTACGGACTCAAACCCGATGGTTTCCCACAGCCCAGTACCGGAGACTGCATCACCTCCAACAGTCGCGGTTACCCAGACTATTTCTACAACACCTGCGTGGACATCCGAGACAAGGCCCAGCAGATAGTCCCTTCTCCAGAGTCGGATGTTTTGGCTTCCGGGAAGCACAAAGACGAAAAGACAGAATTCGACCCAAGTAAGTGGAAGCCATGCCAGTCTGCAAACGGTTATAGGAGTCTTGTGTGTGTGAGGTGGCGGTGTTCGTCATCCATGGGGGTTTTGCTCGTGGTTGTTGTCCCGCTATAAAACGAAATGGTCGTCTCTTTTCTCTTCCCTTTGAACGAGAAGGGAACTGGAGGGGCTGTTAGATAGTGTTAGACAGGACAAACGCCAATCCCCTTAAGGTTGTAAAATATGAATTAGCTATAAAACAGCTATACAATGGGGAAACTGGAAGCAAGCTTTTCATTGGCGAGATCAGAATCTCTAGTAAATTCCACTCCATTAAATTCTTACTTGGCCAAAACTTGTGCCTAAAAGAATGTTTTGTGCGTAAAAGCACATTTTATTTTACTTCTCGAGACATTTGATGTTGTTTCATTTATACACAAGAGGTGTGGCCTTATATAGGCTTTGTTTTATATTGGATTATTATTATTGTATTATTTGTTATTATAGCCTTCGATTGAAATGCACATCCAGAAGCCTAAAATCAACCAACAAGCTAATTCGGATGATCCATGTTTACAGAAAAGTTTGCAGAAACCACCAATAGTCACCATGGATTTTATCTCCAGTATGATTATCATGGCTAATTTCATTTAATTCAATGTAAACCTATACTTGTTTTTTCCCCGTATTATTTAGTCAATAATGGCTGATTTTTCACGTTATTATTCAACTTTCTGGTACAACCGAAACACAGAACATAACTTTGCTCAAATACAGCCGATTCAGCAAGGACCAAAACCATTGATATGGAAGTTTCTTCATATCAGTACTTATAAAAACATGACAACACCGAGCAAACGCACTACAATAAACACAGAACAGAATATTTTAGGCCACAACAGGATTACCAGGGTGAAATGCATCTCGCTGGCTCGGTTGCAGACCTGCCGAGACTTGAAGTTAAAGGCTTTTAAAATATTTTATGGGCCAATAAAGCAAACGGGTGCACTCACCATTTTATGACTCGGTCCTTTTCTAGCACTGTTGAAGACGATTCATGTCTATAAGAGAGATGATTGTTTCTAATTATTAAGGAAAACATTGATGACACAATTGACAATGCACATGGATTATATTGAACCATAGACTTATTCCCCCAAAAAATGTATAAGAGAGTAGGCCTGCTCTCCGTCTGGTCTATTGTTTGTCGAAGTGTTTATGATAATGATTTGGGTTATACACTGGAAAAGGTCATCAAAAGTGCTCAATGTATTAACTTTTTCTGATTTATCATTTTACAGGCAACCCGGTGGCGAATTGGATACACGCTCGTTCAACGAGGAAGAAACGGTGTCCTTATACAAAATATCAGACTCTCGAACTCGAAAAAGAGTTTTTGTTCAATATGTACCTTACCAGGGACCGTCGATATGAGGTCGCTCGGGTTCTTAATTTGACCGAGAGACAGGTCAAAATTTGGTTCCAGAATCGGCGAATGAAGATGAAGAAAATGAATAAAGACAAGACAGAAAGCAATGAGCAGTAACGTGCTGTATGGACAAATTGACTTGTACACGTTCAGAAAAATGTCACTCATGTTCTCTCCTCTCCAATGGTCGCTCCTCTTGAGAGCTACTGTTTTCCCCTTTGATCTGATCTCATTGAGATCTATAGGCCTATTCTTGAGTAGCACATTGCAAATTGGGGCCACGTCTTTGTGACAGTATGCAGCTTGTTTTGACTATTTATCCTTTATTACGGCTTCATAGTCAAGACGGGAATAGGACATTAGTAAATAAATGTATAGGGTCACGTTGGATAACTGTGTATAACAAAACCTGTGTATTTTTGTAGATGTTGCATCTTTGGCCTATTCAAGTTTAAATTAATGTTTTGTACACGAAGTACATGGAACGTGTGTCTTGTGTTTCGTCTAGACCTATGTGGATATAGATTTTGTTGTATGGTTTTTATATTATTTTCTCTCGACGCTCCACGTTTACGTTATACTGCAGATTGTGCTCATCTTTCTATCCGAAATAATCGAATTTCCTGTCTTTGTTGGGTCATTATTAAAACGTTAAAACCTTACATTGATCATAAATATTAACACTTGCAAAAATGACATTCTGAGATGGCTTGACAAGACAGTAGGGTACAAAAATATGTTGTTGGGATATATAAGTAATTCATATATAAGTAATTCAACAATTCCAATAGGCTACAGTCTAGCATTAGATACGGACTACTCCTTATTGAAAGCAGATGTGTCTTTTAACTCATTATTCTTCCTTTTCTATTTCCTTTTATAAAGCACGTTTCCTGACCAGTTCCAGCCGCTGTGTTTTCTGAATTGTGAATGGTTCTGGGGGGGAAATAACGTGACATTTAAGGCCTTGTGTAAACGTATTGCATCGCGTTGTTTCCTTTATACGTGTTATCCAATCATAATCATTGAATATTATTGTAACTATTTCAAGGAAAAGCTTTAGCGTGTTATTCTGGCACTGAAACGTTTTCAGTCCGTAATCTGTCCAGGCCTGGCCATATTTCTAATTGGTGGTCATTTCACAAAACATGCCACACATAACTTGATTTTTGCGATTCAGGTATAACGGAGCTGGGCATTGAGAGTGCATTTCGTGTAACAATGTGGCATAGGCCTATCTCAATATAGGCCTATCCGTGCATAGTTTAAAACAACGTAGGCTAGTTTACAACGTGATGCAGAGATTTTAGAGCCCAATATAGTTGAACATTTCCGTTGTGGTGCACAAAGAAATGTGGGGTTTTACGACCCTGCTTCGGGCAGCGCTGTTCGTCTTGAATGCAGTCTAACAAAGCAAACCTAGCAGAACTGGCTAGACGTCTAGGCTAAATTACTTTATTGTTTTATAGTTTTTACTTCGCCTTCTTGTAGCCTAGAGACTCCACTATCTTATAATAGAAATGTAGTCTATATGAGTGTTAACACTGGGCACACACTGGTTGAATCAACGTTATTTCCACGGCATTTCAATGAAATTACGTCGAACCAACGTGGAATCGACTTTGAATTGATGTCTTTGCCCAGTGGGTTGTTTCCATAGCATAAATCGCGAATATAGGGCCTAGGCTACACATTGTTGACGTTACCAAATAATTTGTAATAGACTAATGCATTCTTTCGGTCACTGATTTGAGGCTATTGTGAGCCGAGCAGTGCGCTATATTATTTCGGTCTAGCTGAGTTGGTGCTCTATGTTGTATTTTAGATGGGTCATGCTGGCTATGTGTCGTGGGTATGTAACCCACAGCAAACGGTGATACAAGTGTTCCCCCTGTGTCATGGTGCTATTTTTGGACACCCTCTGGACGCCACACTAATTTGCCGCGTAATCCTTTGCATCTTTTAGCCGATCAGTTCATTTGAGGTGTGTGTCTTTTCTGGCGTTTATTTTTCTTTCTTGGTCGATGGACTAAATTGGCTTTCCCCTTAAGTGTCAAAAACAATACTGACAGGATGCCGAGATTTTAGAGCCCAATATAGTTGAACATTTCCGTTGTGGTGCACAGAGAAATGTGGGGTTTTACGACCCTTCTTCGGGCAGCGCTGTTTGTCTTGAATGCAATCTAACAAAGCAAACCTAGCAGAACTGGCTAGACGCCTAGGCTAAATTACTTCATTGTTCTTATTTCAAGGTATGGTGTGCTGGTTTCAAAGGAGGCTTATTGCACTTGTTTTTGTCTGCTGCAAACGTGACTCCATCCTCCTTTATTTACCCACTTTGAATTGTGTGGCAGAAGGAGAAATAGGAACACATGAAAGGCCCCAAATTGAACTTCCTTTATTCCAAATCTATATGAACAAAAATATAAACGTAACCTGCAACAATTTCAAAGATTTTGCTGAGTTACAGTTCATATAAGGAAATCGACCAATTGAAATCCATAAATTAGGTCATATTCTATGGATTTCACATGACTGGGCAGGGGCACAGCCATGGGTGGGACCTGGGAGGGCATAGGCCAACCTAATTGGGAGCCAGGCCAAAGCCAATCAGAATGAGTTATTCCCCGCAAAAGGGCTTTATTACAGACATATATATATACTCCTCAGAACCCACCCCCCACCCCCACCCCCATCCCGGATGATCCCGCAAGTGAAGAAACCGGATGTGGAGACATACTGCCTAATTCTCTTATGGTAGAGAAATTAACATTTGATTCTCTGGCAACAGCTCTGGTGGGTATTCCTGCCATCAGCATGCTAATTGCGCACTCCCTAAAAACTTGCGATATCTATGGCATTGTGTTGTGTGACAAAACTGCACATTTTAGAGTGGCCTTTTATTGTCCTCAGCACAAGGTGCACTTGTGTAACGATCATGCTATTTAATCAGCTTCTTGATATGCCACACCTGTCAGGTGGGGTTATCTTGAAAAAGGATAAAATGCTCACTAACAGGGATGTAAACCGATTTGTTCACAAAATTGGAGAGAAATACACTTTGTGTGTGTCTGGAAAATTGCTGGGATCTTTTATTTCAGCACATTGTAGCACAGTGCAACAATATTCTCTTGGAACACTGGCACTGTCCCCTGTCAAATGGCAATCTCCATTACTCTAAAATAGCCTCGATTCAATCCAACCCATACCCACGTGTCTTTGTGACTTTGTCTTAGGCTATATATGACTACTGTATACATGTCCGTCATTTCAGGTTTTTTACTATTGGGGCCATATGGCAAAAACGATGAGGACCCCTGCGATTTACAGAGATTTTATTAGAGTTGTAACAGATATAGGTATACTCATTGCTCATTATTAAATGGTTATTATTTCAACTTTCGCTATTAGGCTATAGTATTCTTATACTATATCCCTTACGAGGATTGGCATTTTATCAAGCTAGCAGCACTAGCAGTAGGCCCAGTAGTGGCAGAAACATTCTATTCATATGATTCATAGTATGTATTTTAATTATTGGGTACTAATTAGGTCTATGGTTTAAAATCTATCGCCGATCCAATCTTCCACTATCACGATATACCATATGTGTAGGCCTAGCATATATCTCACGAAATAATAGCCTCTGATGGTTATGTGAAAGTACTGTAGGTCTAGAACAAGTCCAATTAGTGCAGTACAAATCACACAAAAAGGCCACTGGATGTCGCTGTTGACTAAGTATTTAACATTTTCGAGCCCATGTAGCCTGTTTACCTTTTGTATGGGAACCTTTGGGGGACTGGAGAGAGAAAATGTTCTTAACGGCTGTTCTAGGGTTACTAGTCACAAATGTAGAGATGAACAACTCATGCGTAGAGCTGAACAACCAACAACGTCCGTTTTCTCCAAAACTTATTATTAATCGTCTGCATATAACTTTTACGGATAATAATTATCTTTCTTCTCTAGCCTACACTATAGGCAGTAGTATTTCTGTAATATGGCAATATTGTATTATTTTTTTTAAGTATCGATATTCCAATTTATTTAGCCTATGTCTATCTCCAAAATGTATTTTGTCAGTGGGTCTCTATCTCTGTCTTGGTGTTGTTATGAAGAACAATTATTTTAGTTATAACTGATCAATTATATTTTACCGTTGTGTTAATCGATGTTTAGTGTTAAGTAGCATAAGGTAGTCTACATTTACTATGGGCTCAAAAGAACATCAGAACAAGTAGGCCTAACTTAATGTCAAAATGTATAGTCTGTAATTGTGAAACATATTTTCATCTTTTTATTATGTTTGCTCTAAGTAAAGACCAAAAATTCAACCAAACAAGTTTATTTCACTTTTATTTTCATGAATAATCATGTAAATCATGTTCAATAATTAATCAATGTCATCAACGACTATTAAGCATTATAAAATAATTCTGGGAACATAAAAAAACATATCAAACCAAATATCTAGGCTGTATTATTAGCAAATACAATTTTGCTGAATGTAAACATTTTCGATTAAAATATTTTAATTGAAATAGGCTAGCCTACAAAACATTTCACAACCACTGGGTGTGCGCGTACATGTGTGCGTAAATGGAAATCATTGACGTAATGCATAAACCTTGCCTTCACAGAGTCAAGGGTCGAGGTTTTTGTCACTTTCTTAAGGGCAATAAACGGTAGGCCTATTAACTAGGGAGGAAGGTGTAGAACACTACTCGTTCAAATAGACAATGTGTATAAGACTAAACAAAATGATAGTTGACACAGAGTCTAAGCTACATAAAATATTCAAAATGTTATTGTATTGTAAAACAAAATGCACAGTCCCTTCCCGCTTGCCTGTTTCATGGTTTAGACGTCCGAGTTCTCAATGAGAATGGGAGGGGGTTGAAGATTGGTGGTGAGAGAGGAGGGGGTCGATGTCGTGAAGGGGGGGGGGGGGGGGGGTAAAAACGAAACGCTCGTGACTGTGTGTCGGAGGGGCTAGCCGCTTTAGCATCAACCATGCACGACATAAGAAGCTGATTTGAAGCTCCAAAAGGAAAAAGCCAATAAAAACAGGGCAGTGTTTTAACAAGGGAGAGGTGGATAAGGAAACAGGCTTTATTATCTTATTCCTTAAACCTGTCTCTATGATTTCGTGGTTTCGTTCGTTGTATGTGTGGGGTTTGGAACAAAACTAGGGCAATACTTGGAATTGTCGTAAACTAAGTTCTTCCACTGTAACATTGTAAACTGTAACATGAGCTCCTATTTCGTGAACCCTCTCTTTTCCAAGTGCAAAGGCAGTGAAACGTTGGAACCAACTTACGACTGCAGGTTCCCTCAAGGCGTCACCCGGAGACACACGCTGGTGTACGGTGCGGGAGCGGCGGCGACGGGATTTCAGCACCCGCCCCATCACATCCAAGCCTTCTTTCACCATAGGACGCCGGCGATCTCCACACCAGGCTACCAGCAGAATCAATGCGCCTTGGCTTGTCATGGAGATGGCACTACATTGTATGGATACGAAGCCCTTCCAAAACAAACGCTTTATGGTACCCAACAAGAGGCAAGCGTGGCGCTATACCCATACTGTAAATCGTCGAATGGCACTAACCTCGGAGAAGGACAAGGCCACCTAAATCAAAACCAGTCTCCTAGTCTCATGTTTCCCTGGATGAGACCGCACGGTTAGTAGGCTACTTGTTTACATGTGCAATTATATAGGCTGTAACATTATAAGAGTAGGCTACAGTTAGGCTTCTTGTGTGGTTATTTTGTTGTAGTTTCATGGCATGTAGCCTACATCCGGTAACATATGATAACGTTTTCGGAGCTTCACTTATCACTCAGTAGAACTTCGTCACTTAACCGTGGCACAATGATTCGCTCTCATCAGATCTTAGCTACTTTGATTACAGGCGTATAAATACCAGTAGATCTGCGTCAGTGCTGTGCCATTAATGGCGGCTCAGTTGATCGCTAGTAGATGAGAAAATAAGCAGAGATTAATAACAACGGTAAAAACGAATTCAGTGAAAGTTCACCAGAAGCACTTGGCATGGCGTTTATCTTCACACACATCCGGACAGCTATCCAAGGGTAGAGGGTATGTATAGTCAAACACACACACACACACACACACGCACGCACGCACGCACACACACAATCTCAAACAATTTATCTTATATTTCAAAACAATAGTGAACCAGATACAGTCTTGCAACAATTCCTGCTTAATTGTATGTTCTATTTCCATTCTATAGCCCCCGGAAGACGGAGTGGCCGACAGACCTACAGTCGATACCAAACACTGGAGTTGGAGAAGGAATTTCTATTCAACCCTTACCTCACCCGTAAACGTCGGATCGAGGTGTCTCACGCTTTAGGGCTGACGGAGCGGCAGGTGAAGATTTGGTTCCAAAACCGACGGATGAAGTGGAAAAAGGAGAACATCAAGGACCAATTTCCGTGTCAAAGAGTAGAGACAGAGAACGAGGGTAATGGTGATGGTGAGGGAGAGGGCGATGATGAAGGCAATGATGATGGTGAAGGAGAAGAGGGAGACAAAAAGGAAACGGGAGTGGAAGAGGAGGCGAAAGAGTGATTTGTATTGCTCTTTCTTTTTATGGTTATATGGCTTAAAAGTTGAAAGATGGTCCCTGGAGAAGGAGATCACATTTTATCACAACCGTTTTACTGAGTCAACAAGATGAGAGAAAAATAACTGTTCTGGATTACAGCAAATGGCTCTCTCTATGAGGATAATAACTACTAATAATGTTTATGCAGTCTCCAAACGCTGCAAAGGTTCTCATAACATAAAGACCTGAAGCACTTGCAAATCATATTGTTACGCATATGTCCATATCACAGAATGCACAAGAGGATAGGATGGCTGGAAATGTTTAAATGTTCCATCAATGTTGTCATTCGAGGAGAAGGGTTCATTATTAATACAAATTCTTTGTACTTTTTATTCCTCGAGTATTTTTTATGTGGATTTGTGTGTGTGTATTGGGATGATCGGAGTTTTATTTTATTCATAACTGCCAATTCCAAAGGTGGGGGAAAAGGGTGGCAGTTGGCCCAGTGGTTAAGATCGTTCGGCCAGTAAGGGATATTTCATGTTGGTTGTTGTTGGTTGTTGTGTCTCAAATTTCAATCTATACGCCTATTATTTTCACAAATATAGGCCTATTATTGTGTATTGTAATGTAGTCTATATTTTGTAAACATTGTGAGCGCTGTCTGTTCTTTTGATCGCAAATGGGGAGTCCCGGGCCTATTCAATCCAATATTGGGTTGGGGCGGCAGGGTAGCCTAGTGGTTAGAGCGTTGGACTAGTAAAGGTTGCAAGTTCGAATCCCCGAGCTGACCAGGTACAAATCTGTCGTTCTGCCCCAGAACTGGCAGTTTACCCAGTGTTCCTAGGCCGTCGTTGAAAAATAAGAATTTGTTCTTAACTGACTCGCCTAGTAAAATAAAAATATCAAATAAAACAAATCGGTAATTCGACATATGTAGAATATTTCTTGATTCTTGACCTAATTCTGGAAAATGTAAGATTCTAGAAGGCAGCAATAAGTTATTTTTATGTGATTATTAGCCTATATTCGTTTTAATAGACCGGGAACTCTTTACTACCTAAGTAGATCTAGATGCACTTAGAGGTGATGTTAAAATCTACCAAGAAAACGGTTTTGACATTAGCAATGTTGATCTATACATTCTCACTGAAGGGACAAGCCAGTGCAATGATAGGCCTATAACACATTATATTGCACGATACTTATGGTGCTACTTGTGGCGGTACAGTAGGACTTATATTGATCTTCCTTAACAAATGTCTCTGCGCCATACTACCTAGTCAGCTTAAGAACGGTGTAACGAGAATTGGTGTCCCAACAACTTAAACTGCCTTAAGTAATGCACATTTATTTAACCAATATGTTATAATTGATCAAAGAATTGTACTTCAGCGTTTAAATATCATTAGCCTACAATATTGTGCTGATGCAATAGACTCATTTTTAATTGCACTGAATATGACCTATGCATGTCTTCGTATTTCTTGTTGTATAAATCAGCTTGATTTCTTATGTTTAAAGTTAAAGGAGGGTATGTTGGTTGCGAGTGCACACACACTTGATTGGCATGAACATGTTCAAATAAATGGAAAAAATCTGAATTTCCCTTCCTCATTCGTGATACAATTTCGCAATTTCTCTGAACTGCAATAGACCAACACACACGCACACACACACGCACGCACACACACACACACACACGGTAGACAATCTAAACATCTAATTATGGCTGTTTTGTAATTTTATGATGTTTGCCTAATAACATCAATGACTTCTAAGAACATTTAATCACAATATCTTACACCCAAACAAAATGACATTATAGAAAATGTTTTTTATCATGACTTGTTTTCAGTCAGACGGTTGAGGGAATGGATACGCCTGGATTGATAGTGGTTCATAAGCATTTTTAGTTTTGAGACACAAACGCTTGCATCGTAGTTTATATTTGATAAAGGAAAATATCCCAGCCCAATATCATGTATATAAGGAGTTATTTTACCAATAAGCAGAGTGGTTTTATGATGTAGAAGATCCCCCTTACCTAAACTATTTCGTAGGCCTACACTTCGAGTGCACGTAATTATGCGATATCCATTTGAGTACTTCCTTTATTATATTTATTTTACCTTTATTTAACTAGGCAAGTCAGTTAAGAAAAAGTTATTATTTACTATGACGGCCTACCCCGGCCATACCTTCCCCTAACCTGGACGACGCTGGAACAATTGTGCGCCAACCTATGGGACTCCCGATCATGGCCTGTTGTGAACCAGGGTCTGTAGTGACGCCTCCTAGTGCCGCCTCTAGTGCCTTAGACCGCTGCGCCACTCATACTTCCAAGGTGCCCAAAATACAGTATAAGTGATTGTACGTGTGTGCGCGCGCGCGTGTGCGCGTGTGTGTGCCGGAGGCAGTTACATTCTGTCTGGATATATGGGAAGATAAACGCCATGCTTTGTTTTGTTGGTATATTTTCAACATAGCCTATTATGGACGTCAAAAGCATGTATACTCTACATCTTCAACACATACTGTATGTGCACCACTATACGGCATAGACGTATAAAAGCACTAAATAGCTTAGTTATATATATATTTTTTTAACCTTTATTTAACCAGGTAAGTCAGTTAAGAACAACTTCTTATTTTCAATAACGGCCTGGGAACAGTGGGTTAACTGCCTGTTCAGGGGCAGAACGACAGATTTGTACTTTGTCAGCTCGGGGGTTTGAACTCGCAACCTTCCGGTTACTAGTCCAACGCTCTAACCACTAGGTTACCCTTGATAACTTCTCTCAATTAAGTCGAGTAGTATATTATGTATATTATGCTATTTGGCCTACAAGACGAGATAAATTGTATTGTTGCCAAGTCAGTTGTTACACACTAAATTAGTACTGTTTGACGTTATTTTTCTAGTTGTTGTTTGCCCAGTAACAAAAATGCAATCCAATATGTATTTTTTTATGGAAAGAGAAACAGGTGTGTAGGCTTCTATGTGCATCTTTAATCTCTTGTCGTCAATACGTTATTATGCAACGATTTGAGTATGCTACAGTGCCTTCAGTATTTTCAGTACTTTTTCCACATTTTGTTATGTCACAGCCTGAATTTAAAATTGATTAAATATAATTGTTTTACTTGCCTACACACAATACCCCATCATGTCAAAGTGGAATTATGTTTTCGAAATTTTTACAAATGAATTAAAAATAAAAAGTTGAAATATCATGAGTAAATAAGTTCTCATACAAAGCCTAAATGAGTTCAGGAGTAAAACATTTCTTAACAAGTCACATAATAAGTTGCATGGACTCACGCGGTGTGCAATACAAGTGTTTAACATGATTTTTTAATGACTACCTCATCTCAGTACCCCACACATACAATTATCTGTTAGGTTCCTCAGTTGAGTAGTGATTTTCAAACTCAGATTTAACCACAAACACCAGGGAGGCTTTCCAATGATTCGCAAACAAGAGCATCTAGTGGTCAGTGTGTATAAATAAAATAAATACAGACATTGAATATCCCTTTGAGCATGGTGAAGTTATTGCACTTGGTTTATTAATACAGGCGTTCTTCCGAACTCAGTTGCCAGGGGAAGGAAACCGGTCAGGGATTTCACCAGGAGGCCAATGGTGACATTAAAAAAGTTACAGAGTTTAAGGGCTGTGACAGGAGAAAACTGAGAATGGATCAACAACATTGTAGTTACTCCACGATACAAACCTAACTGACAGAGTGAAAAGAAGAATACAAATATTCCAAAACATCCAATCATATTTGCAGCAAGGTACTAAAGTAATACTGCATAAAATATGGCAAAGTAATACATTTTTTGTCTTGAATAAAAAACATTATGTTTGGGGCAAATCCAATACAACACATTACTGAGTATCACTTTACATATTTTCAAGAATAGTGGTGGCTGCATCATGTTATGGGTATGCTTGTAATTATTAAGGATGGGGAAGTTTTTCCCGGTTAAAAAAACAGAATGGAGCAATCACAAATAAAATTGTAGAGAAAAACCTGGTTCAGTCTGCTTTTCACCAGACACTGGGAGATTAATTCACCTTTCAACAGGAAAATAACCTAAAACACAAGGCCACATCTACACTGGAGTTGCTGACCAAGAAGATAGTGAATATTCTTGAATCACAGTTTTGACTTCATTCTACTGGAATTTTAAAAATATTTATTTGACCTTTATTTCACTAGGCAAGTCAGTTAAAAACAAATTCATATTTTCAATGACGGCTTAGGAACAGTGGGTTAACTGCCTTGTTCAGGGGCGGAACAACAGATTTTTACCTTGTCAGCTCTAATCTATAGCAAGGCCTGGAAATGGTTGTCTAGCAATGATCAACAACCAATTTGACAGAGATTGAAGAATGTTGAAAAGAATAATGAGCAAATGTTACACAATCCAGGTGTGGAAAGCTGGTAGACACTTACTCAAAAAGACTCACAGCTATAATCACTGCCAAATGTGCTTCTACAAATGATTGAATCAGGGGTGGGAATACTTATATAATGAGATATTTCTGTTTTTTATTTTCAATACATTTTTGACAAAAACATGTTTTCAATTTGTCATTATGAGGTATTGTGTGTGGATGGTTGAGAATTGTATTTATTTAATCCATTTCGAATTCAAGCTGTAACACAACAAAATGTCGAATAAGTCAAGAGGTATGCATACTTTCTGAAGGCACTGTACAAGATGTTTGCGATGTGTTACTCTAGGTTACTTAAATTCAATCAAATCATAGAGTAGGCGATGTTAGAAATCATATGCACATAGACCTATTGCAGTCTGCAGGTTACAGGAAATAAGAAATGTTCATATTTAAATGTTAAGTCCTTTGAGTCCTATCGGTCTTGTCTAACATTTTCCCGAAACCTTTCAGGGATTTGTTATTTTATGGAGGCTAACCCTTAAAATAAGGTGACCAAATATATTCGTAACCAGCGCAGTGTGGCAATTGGAATATGGTGCATATCCTATGCATATTTAACACCCCACAGGCCTAGCCTAGACTCAATATATTATTTTAAACCATATCTTGGATTAAAATTTAAAAAATGCCACATATAGCCTACATTAGGTCTACGTAACACGACTACAAACAACTCAAGAACATCTTGTACAATGAGAAATCTATGTTAAATATATCCCGAGTGGCGCAGCGGTCTAAGCCACTGCATATCAGTGCTAGAGGCGTCACTACAGACCCTGGTTCGATTGTAGGCTGTATCACAAACCGCCGTGATTGAGAGTCCCATAGGGCAGCGCACAATTGGCCCAGTGTCGTTAGGTTTTGGCCGCGGTAGGCCTTCATTGTAAATAAGAATTTATTCTTAACTGACTTGTCTAGTTAAATCAAGGTAAAATTCAAAAAAAATATCCTTAACATGTACTTTTACCGAATAAAACTCACCTTGTCAATCAATGCCGCCACAGTCAGATGTTCAGATGCCTTGTTACCTACACTGGGGCACCCTAGTAAAACTCACTTGACTTGAATGTCTCCGGTTAGATTTAGCCTATTCTATGTGCTATTTACTGCCGAAATTCCGGAAGTTTTCTGTAGAGTGACAATTGTCTGTGAGCATTGTCTACCCGTCTCCATTTGTACTTTATATTGTCATGAAGGGAGACCACTTCCGTAATAAGGTCGTAACCACCTGTTAACTTTATGGACGGCAAATAAACTCGACAGTGTCTCTGTGTTCTGACACACTATAGCCCTCAAGCTCAACTTTGGACCCCGAAGCCAGTTCCACTGCATTTTTATCGTTGTTCCCCTCTAATCACGGAACGATTTAGACCTGGGACACCAGGTGGGTGAAATTAATTATCAAGTAGAACAGAAAACCAGCAGGCTCCGGACCTCATAGTGTAAGAGTTGAATACCCCTGCATTAGTATACTGGTGCGTTCAGTGTAGGCCTCGACAAACAATACGATTGTCTGGTTTTCTCTTCTTTGACCAGTTGTTTTTAAAGAGGAAAACCTAATACACAGCCATATGAACAATTAAGTCTCATATTTGTTCTTTAAAAACTTTGTTTATTAGATAGCCCAACTTTAATGTATTTTACCGACTTATTTAAAGTGTACTGTGTATAGGCTACATATTCAATTGCTAGAAATCTTAAAAGGAAATGTATTAGGCTTACACGTTACAATGTAAATAATTCATAGAATTGAAACATCAATCGAGGCTCAACTCTCTAGGTATAGGCTATCCATTATTGTGTTAAGTATTGTGTTAGGTGTAAACAATGATGGCCAATCTTGAGTTATCCTCCATTGCTAATTAATTGTGCACGCCGAGAATGATCTCCATTATGGCGGACATTTTTTCCCAAAAACTAAAATGCAAAAAAATGCAATTATATTTTAGTGGAAAGAGGAATATGCATCATGTGAAGGTGGCATGCACCTTTATTCCGTTGTAGGCAAGTGATCACCCTCATTACATCGCTTAATAATAACAGAGCCCTTTCTTGCAGTCAAATGACCTTGTGGCCTCATTTGTGGAATGTTATTAATATTCTTCATAATTTAATAATTCATACAAAACTAAAATAATTAAACAGACGACGTCAAAGTTTTTTTCCAGTCTTCTGTGATGTATATACAGTGTATGCATACAAAAATATATATATACATTTCAACTCTATTTCTGACATGGTACAGGTGTCTTCTTCTTTTTAAGCCCATAATTATGTGTGAGAGGTGTATACTTTTGTTTCAAAGTAGATTTTTGTTCAAGACTCCAGCCACCCTAGTCATAGACTTTTCACTCTGCTAGCGCACGGCTGAACAGCTAATCAAAGGGCTACCCAGACCCCTCTTTTACGCTGCTGCTACTCTCTGTTAATTATCTATGCATAGTCACTTTAACTACCTACATGTACATATTACCTCAATTTCCTCGACTAACTGGTGACATTGACTCTGTACCCCTGTATATAGCCTAGCTATTGTTATTTTACTGCTGCTGTTTAATTATTTGTTACTTTTATTTTCTGTCTTCTACTTTTTTCTTCTTAAAACTTCTTAAAACATTGCTGGTTAAGGGTTTGTAAGTATGCATTTCACTGTAAGGTCTACACCTGTTGTATTCAGCGCATGTGACAAATAACATTTGATTTGATTTGTTTAAGACTACACCACAGTAAAATGTTAACAATATGCAGAATAAAACTGTTAATTTCTACAATGGGGCGGCAGGGTAGCCTAGTGGTTAGAGCGTTGGACTAGTAACCGGAAGGTTGCAAGTTCAAACCCCCGAGCTGACAATCTGTCGTTCTGCACCTGATCAGGCAGTTAACCCTCTGTTCCTAGGCAGTCAATGAAAATAAGAGTTTGTTCCTAACTGACTTGCCTAGTTAAGTAAAGGTAAAAAAATAAAATAGTGGATGAGTTTATTTTTCAATCCATGGTGCAACATGATCCTCTCTCACAGTGCAGTCAAAAACATGATTTTCCTGTTTTATAAATATAGGATTGTTAAACATTTACCTGCCAACAGTACTTAGCACCTCTGAACAGAGTTTTAGCAGTCAATCTCTTTTGTGTTCACACAGCAAAGATCTTGGAAGTCATCAGCCATTTGTTAAAATAGTCCAAACCACAAGGAGGCAGTAGCGTTGTTTGTTAATGCATATCCGTGCGTATTGCTTATGGTCTAGATTCCAAGCTATCTGCTTTAATGTTTCTATTTTTTAGAAAGCCTTTGTTGATACTAGCCAGATGGCCACAGCTAGTTAACTACCTAGCAAGAAGAGAAATAAACAATTTAATTCACTTGCCATAATCCCATACTACCAGTGCCAGCCCATAGACAAATGTTTAGCTAGCTAGCAAACGTTAGCATATTCACTAGCACAATATAACTAGCTAGCTAGCTAAGGACACTGCGCTAACTTGGCACCTAACACAGGCAGCTGTTTCATGGAAACTAGCTAATCCATTGTGATTTATTCATAATGTCAATACTAGGTACAGTGGTTCACTAGCTTGTAGGAAGTATTTAGTGTTGTGTACATTGTGTCTGTGTACTTAGCTAGCTACCATCCCATAGCCTACATTGCATATGAAGTGTGACTGGCTCATCCATGGATGTATGGAGAAAACGCCCTCTTTTCTCCTTTTTTTGTAGGGGTCCGGGCTCTCCAATTGGCTGGTGGCCACTGACAAGCATTGTGTTGGTTAATCACTAACGTGTCTGCACGTAGCAAGTACAGCTTTTGTTCTAGCAAGAGAAGGAACAGCCTCCCACTGTGATAAGTACCGATTGGCTGTTTATCGGCATTGAGATTCTCGGTGTGTTTCATGTTTTAGAGCTGTTTGAAAAGACCGCCTGAAATTTCAGCCTGTTTTGGTGGGATGGAGTTTTGGCCTTGGTGACATCACCATGCTGTAAATGATTTAATAGACCAATAAGAAAGATCGTTCCAAACCTCTCTGCCAGTAACAGCAAGTATTAATAAACAGCTCTATTAGACCATTACAAGCATATCATAGCCTATTACAATGTGCTCACATAGCCAACAACATGTAGAGAATGAAGGCAGGAATGAATACCAGGGCAGTCTTAAATTAATAAGCAAACTATGCTGTCATCAGAATTATTTTAAAATGGTATACAGACCATATGACAATGTACTCAATAGGATTAGAATCAAATCAATTAGGCTATTTCTATTGGCAGAGTTAGACAATCTCATCCTGTCATCTAATCAATTGATAACATGAATGTGTCTCTGTCTTGGAAATACATGTTTTCATGTAAACAAAGGTCTAAAACATGTTTTTTAGATATATTTTATAGCTGATCTCCATCATGTACAGAATAAGCTGCTGCTGCTGACCTGGGATGAAGGTACAGCATGCGCGCGCATATGTTTGGTGACGATATGTTTACCCGCATGACTGCGCATGTGGAGGAGTGGTTGGTTCATCTGCTGGATACATCCGCCGTGTAATTCCTGTATTACGCCCTGACTAAAATGTAGGCTATGTGACTGATGTTTTCAGATGCAGAAGCAAAGAAAAACATAACTATATTTATCGATGGAAATGTAAGTTGGCATATAGGACTCTACAATTGCGTAAAGGGAGGCACATCAGTATGGAAAAAATAACAAAATTAACTAGACTAGCTGTCATCAACATATACTGAATGAGATGTGAGTTTCTGGAGTTGTTGAGCTTATTCCATAGATAGTGAAGTGTCCTTATGCAAAATGAAAGATATAGAGAATGTGTCGGCCAGGCAGGAAGGAGGCGCAGCGCATTCCTGATTGTTTAGCGGGAAAGTTACAACTGAGTTATAAAACTTTACGACAGAATCGGAAATTGGATTGTCTGTAACTTGACATGTGACTCTCTCTCCATGAACATGAACTTTATACTGTTGTCTTCCCCTGATTACTATCTTTCTCCATCGGTACACGACCTGGCCGTTTAAGCGACAGCGTTCTATACAGAAATGTGTTTTCTTTGCAGCACACCTACATGTCTGCCATTCCATTTGACTGCTACTCCTTCTCCCCTCCCTCTCTCGCTCTGTGTCTCTCCGTCCCTATCCATTGCCCCCCCCCTCTCTCTCTCTCTCTCTCTCTCTCTCTCTCTCTCTCTCTCTCTCTCTCTCTCTCTCTCTCTCTCTCTCTCTCTCCCCTTTGCGCGCTCATCGCTGTTAAGTCAGAAGTGGAACCTGAGTAGATTACTCGGATCCAGGTTGTGGATTGTGTTATTTTCGTTGAACAGAACCATATTGGAATATGTTGGGTTCCTTGGTCCTTGGTTTTCATTTTCGTTTTACAGCGTTGAACAGAATACAAGCGACATATTGGATATTAACAAGTTGGGTTCCTTGGTCTGTCATTAGATTGGTTTGCACCTCCAGCAATTCATCTACAAGTGGGGCTGGGGCTTGTAGCTGCAATCATTTTGATTGGACCAGTGGATGTACGTCATTGTAGCAGCATTGAGCATGATTTAGAACGATCAAATTTGGTAAGTTTGTGATACATTATGTTTCTGATTCAGGAATTGTTCCTTATTGGTTTAAAATTAAAAATTCACTTTCTGCTACCATTTCTGCTACCATTTCTGTCAGTTTTGACACATCGTTCGATAAATCCAATGTATGCACCACACCGAACGCATTGCAACTTCCTCTGAACACACCGACAGTGTAGTGTGCAAAATATTATGCAGCATCGTCTGGATATGTATGCCACAAAAGTTAAAAATTCACTTTCTGCTACCATTTCTGTCAGTTTTGACACATCGTTCGATAAATCCAATGTATGCACCACACCGAACGCATTGCAACTTCCTCTGCAACGCAATGCTACAAGGCAAACGCAGCTTTTCATTGGAAATTCATGTAATTCTGGTGTAACAAAATGCAATATCACTGTCGGTGGGTTCGACGCGTAAGTCAATAACGCATCACTGCAATATAAAATCAAACGTGTGATTGTCATGCACAGCATTTGGCAATAGCCTACAGATTCAGGCTCAAACTTTGATTACCTCTTTTCCACACAACTAATATGTATTACAGTCAACACTGCCATCTAGTGTTAGATCGCAGCACCTCAAAATCCTGTCACTGCCAATACTACTGTGTGATCGATAATGCGAGAACATACATACACACAGTAGATCTATGTCAGTAGGGTGTGTTCAGTCACCTTGGTTTTATCTAATTAGATGTTAGCTTTGACACAATATAGGACAAAATAACAACATCATGTTGTTTGGATAGCCCACAGTAAGCTGCACGCGGTTTTGTTCGTAATGCTCCATATATATTTTGTGTCATAGTATGGTCTATTGCAAATATTCACTGTTAGGAACCTATATGACACGTGGCAAAAACCGTGTGACTGCAGCAACCAACAACCCACTGGCTTTACCGTACTAAAGTGCCATTCCTCGCCAACATTGAGGGTTGTAGACTTCTTTCTATTGAAGATGTATTATTATTATTATTATTATTATTATTATTATTATTATTATTATTATTATTATTATTATTATAGCTTCTGTTGTTGCTGCTTTCCCAGTTTTCTACAGTGAGAGTCAGGTGTCGCTTGGCTTTGTTTGGGATTTACATTTTATGGATGCATAGTCAACAAGTGAGGAAACTCTTTGTAGGCCTATAAGTGAACATCTATCATCACAAAAGGTTGGCATGCATGCCTGGCCTATAGTGAATTTAATCATAGACAACAGATGTGTAGGCCTATAGCCTACGTGTGAATAGCCTACTAGACTACAACATTTCATAAACATAAACATTCTAGCTACTCAAGCTCAATATGAAAAATGAAAATCAAGTACAACAAGAGTATATATTTGTTCGAGTCAGCAAATTTCATGCCACGATAACATTGTGGGTGTCTAGAATCTGTGCGTAATATTTGGTTGAAAATCAAAACGCTGCACCTAAAATGCACGGGCCTACTAGAAAAGCCATTGATTTTCTCTAGAAGCACTCTGTCTATACTGTGGTTGTTTTCATATCAGTTTAATGTTAATTTATTTTGCTGTAAAAGCAGGTAGTGGGTTGCAGGACATTTCAGGACATTTCTAAAAAACTGATGAGGGTTTTAGAGAATGGCATAGAGTAAAGTCACTTTAAAAAGCTTTTTACTTACAGGGGTAGGCCTTCGATATGTTGATTTATTTTGTGATACAACTCTTTGAAACTACAAAAAAAGTGGTTTAAATTATTTAGAGATTATTGGGCATATGGCAAATGTAGCCCTGTATCTCTTTGGTAGGCGATTGTCCCTAAAATTCTGAAGGCTATGTTGCACATTCTGCTATTGTGCTTTATTCAAATGTTAGAAATATTCTGAATAATTATGTTCTATAATAATAATATGAAAGTGCATTGAAACAAAAGCCTTATCGTTATAATGTGAGAGAGACTATTGTAGCCAAGTTATGTGATCATTTTAGACAGCTGCTTTTCTTAATTTATTTTAAATAGCCTACGTTTAGGATTGTTTTGCCCATATAAGATAATATTGTAATTTAATGATGTTTTTATATAATATCTAATCTTAAACCAGTTATATTGAATATAACCCATAACCCTGATACCATAATTTGTATTATTAGTGTAGTATAGTTATTTACTAACCTATTATCTTCGTGCTACTGGGGCATAAGACAGAGTTAGAGTTGCAATAGTTTGTTTTAGAATGCATAATTGTGCTACTCTTGTTAGACTTGCTGTGTCTGCCATAGAACACCATTTCAACATGATCAGGACGACATGGTTTTAGTCCGTTTTAGTTGCAGACCTCAAGACCTCCAAAGTTGTTTTTGCGTGCAAATGCCAGACTGTCTTCCACAAAGGGTGCAATAAAACACTTCCCCATACACTTCCACTTCCATAGTACAATAAAAAACACTCTCTACCTCTACCCCAACCCAATTCACGTTTCCTTCACAGATAGCGCATCAGCCTTGCAACAACATATGTTTTACGCGAGGAAGAGAGAAGCACTATTAAAGAGATAGATATAGGTTACTCAACGTGTTTAGTCTAATATTGTGTGTATGAGGAGGGGGGGGGCTCAATTAATACATGTATTAATTATTCCAAAGTTGTATGACAAACTAGGCTTACAGAGATAAAAAGGTTCCATGTAAGTTCTCTATTCAATTTACAGAAAGGCTCACCGATAACATCCCACTGCATTCCAACTGCTGCGTTTGTCATATGGCCCGCATTAAAAGCAATAGCCTTTTAAAGGCGTTCGGATTTAGAGATCAAAGGCTGTTTGGGGAACACCACGTTTGTATCCGACAACTTCTGCCAGACCCGCGAGCTCATTACTTCGATTAAACTGAGTGCTGAACTTTTATTTGGAAGGCAGAGTAGGATTGATTAGGCTATGTGGATATCAATCGAAATCATCAAACTTGTCATAAAAGTCGGTTTTACCTTTCCCATGTTACTCCAAGAGGAATAGTCTACCAATGTCTTGTCTTACAAATAACGTTAGATAGACCTACGTTGTTTGTGTGGAAGTCTAATATTTTGAGTTTGATACCGAGGCCAAGACAAAACGCAACAGACACATTTGAAACACATATTAAATATGTTTAGTGGATATTTGAAAATCAAGATGTTAGCTATATTCGTTTTTCATTCTTTATTTTGTATTGCATTGTCCTACAATATACCTATTCCGACAATGATTCATATGTTCATATTCTCTACACTGGTTTAGCTATTTCATCAACAAATTATCAACATATTACAGTTACAACCCTCTAATGTTGCACTGCAATACTGTAACTTAGCCTATCAATAAATGTTGCTCTCTTGCTGTTGCATTTTATGCTGTAAGGTTTAGGCCTGTAGCCTTCTTTGTAGTAATACACTTTTTTAAAGGCACCACTAAATGTCTTTAATTAAAGTGTATTTTCTTTCCATGCTCTAACGCTAAAGCCTTCCATTCACTCGTGCATTTAATTTATTTGTATGGGCGAGGATTTCCCACACGCAGATACACACAGTGCATGCAGGAGAAGAGTATAGACTAGAATCCGTCATTTGTCTGGTTTTATGACTTCTGCGGCTTTACACAGGCGTTAAGACATTCTTTCCCTCTAAAACTGCCATAAACCCCCCTCTTTCTGCCGAAAGAATAATTACTGAATAAAGGGGTAACGCAGCTAAAAGCCTCTTGTCCCTATATAAGACTTTTCTTAACTCTTCGAATAGGTTTCTCGAATTTTGTGCACCAGGTCTAATCTAATTCTTATAAAACGTTGCCTATATCGGGCAACCTCACACGCTATCAAATGTAGCCTAGACCTGTTCGCTTTTTGATGGAGAAGCCCCAAAAGACATGCCCGTCTATCCACAACAATATATACATAACTTATTTTTATGGGTAGCATTAGCAATAAGAGGAGGCCTCTCTTGCCGTAAGCAATAGTGAACCCTTTCCATTTTCGTGTCATACCAACTCTAATGAGAAAATAGGTGTGTGTGTGTGTGTGTGTGTGTGTGTGTGTGTGTGTGTGTGTGTGTGTGTGTGTGTGTGATGTGTGTGTGTGAGATGTGTGTGTGAGGTGTGTGTGTGTGTGTGTGTGTGTGTGTGTGTGTGTGTGTGTGTGTGTGTGTGTGTGTGTGTGTGTGTGTGTGTGTGTGTGTGTGTGTGTGTGTGTGTGTGTGTGTGAGAGAGAGAGAGAGAGATGTGTGTGTGTGAGATGTGTGTGTGAGGTGTGTGAGTGTGTGTGTCGCACACTCCTGTGTTCAGTTATCCTGCCAGCCTGTAGCCTTCAAACAAAGCCTGTTTTAGGATTTATTTTATGTCAAACTGGATTAACGCAATACTTCCTATGTGGAAGTATTAGATCATTGTGTTATGGGCCATCATATTATCAGTACATCAACATTTAGTCCATTCATATTAGGCTAAAGCATTCCCTATCTATCTGTTTGTTGTTTTTGTAAATAATATAATTAAATGTCACCCAAACACGTTTTCTTGACTCTATTTTAACATTTGGATTAGGCCCGCCTAATTCTCTTTTTTCAACATAAATCATGTTTTTTAATCCATTTAGAAACTATGTAACCCACACCGAATAAAAACATATTCATCGACTTAAGAGGGCAATATTGTCAAGCTTTTTCGAACTGAATAATTCGATCACACTGTATTGCGGTTATAAACCCTAATCATATTTTCTCAACCGCGAGGGGTATAGAAACATAACTCCCGTTCTTCTTTAAGGTCCAATCTTTTTTTTCAATTACAAGAGACTGGACTCAAGTCAAATAATTTAAATAGAGCGTGCTTGTCAGGCGATGGCATCTATTTCTCTCAATAATTAAATTCCACATTTAGGCTAATTCATTATTGTGAATGTTTATTGCTAAAGGCCCATCTGATTTAATTCATCCACACACTGAATCTTCTTTATACCTTTGTGAACAGGAGTGTTATTATGTTGCTATGGGATAGTACTGTACAACAAAGAATATGCGTTGCAGGAGCAGATTGGCAAGAGGAGACGTGTGTGTGTGTGCGTGCGTGTGCGTGCGCGCGCGCGTGTGTGTGTACGTGCGTGCGCGTAAATGCTCCCTATGTATGTATTCCTTATGCGTGTGTGTGCACGCGCATGTGTGCACGTGTTAGCTTACGATGGCGTGTGTGTGCGCGCGCATATGCGAGAGTAGTTTTGACTGAGAATTTTTTAAATGAAGTTACTTTTTCTCCCTCAGTCCCTATACTCCCTGCTTTTTATTGGAGCAAATTTGGTCAGCTGACATTGTCATCTTGTCCATCCTAGAGTGAAGGCTTTAGCGACAACATTCGGCGGTGTCTTGTGTCTTTATTGGCGTCCAGAAATACATTATAAAGAAATCATACAGAGTGCCTGTATTAAAAGATAGACTGACAGTGAAAAAAAGAGAGTGACTTAATGAGTGTGAGAGAGGGAGAGAATAAAAAGAGAACTGATATTGAAAGGGAGGGAGGGAAAGGGAAAGAGAGGGAGAAAGGGAGAGAGGGAGGTATGAATTCTTATTTCGCAAACCCGTCGCTCTCATGCCATTTAGCTGGTGGTCAAGAGGTTTTACCAAACGTGGCCCTAAACTCAACTACCTATGACCCAGTTAGACACTTCTCCTCCTACGGTAACGCTGTAGCCCAAAACCGGATATATTCCTCGCCTTTCTATTCTCCCCAAGACAACGTTGTATTCGGCTCGACCAGGGGACCGTACGAGTATGGATCCAACGTGTTTTACCAAGACAAGGACGTGCTACCCAGCTGTAGGCAGAGCAGTTTGGGACAAGGTTCACAAAGCTCGCTCGCGCAGGATTACCCGTCTGATCAAGGCAGGAACGGCTCACAGGAACAAAAGGGGAACATTCAGATCTACCCGTGGATGCAACGGATGAACTCTCATAGCGGTGAGTAGGCCTATTACAAACTCCTAGAGATGAATTAAACGAGCTGGTCCGTTTTACGACTGGGGAAGCTACTTTTTATCACCCCATAAACCATTACTACAGCAGCACCCTGTCGCATGCAATAAAGGCCTTTTATCTTCGTAGGAAAAAGTCTCAGTCACAGTTCATCCCCATGTCCCTCAAAACAAAATAGTTGATATATTTTAAGCTAATCCCTTTGTCACCCATATTAAAGAGTTCACGGTATTGTAAGACGAATAACCTATAATCTCTTCAAATATCACTCAGTGGACGGGGTTCCCCTGATAGCGATGTGTATGTGTGTTGCGTCAGTATGCACCACCACTGTTGTTGATTATTTAGATAATTGCAAAACATAGGCAAGCATGTAAGAACTGACACAATTAGGCTATATCCTAGACATAGATTATTTCCGTGTTTTTTTGTGATTATGTGTGCGCGTGTGTTCGGCTAGTGACATTGCATATCCTACGTAAAAATATTGATTATGCCAGATTATGATAATTCAAAATTGTGTTTCCATTCAGGAGTTGGATACGGTTCTGACAGGCGAAGAGGACGCCAAATTTACTCCCGATACCAAACTCTAGAACTCGAAAAGGAATTCCATTTCAACCGCTACTTGACAAGACGCAGACGTATCGAAATCGCCAATGCACTATGTCTCTCGGAACGTCAGATAAAAATCTGGTTCCAGAATCGCCGGATGAAATGGAAAAAGGAAAGCAATCTAACGTCCACTCTCGCCGAAAATGGTTCGGCAGGGGCAAGTCAAGACACAGGAAAAGAGGACACAGAAGAGGCGACAGAAGAGAAGAAAGAATGAACGACTTCATATCCTAGCCTACTATATGCATCAATCCGCCGTGATGTGAGAATAACTTAACTACCTAGCAAGTACCTATCAACTATTTTTTAGCACAATAAAAAACACTAGTGTATTCAAAGATATGGCTGAGTTAAATGCAATGTGGATGCAAGATATCTTCAGACGTCAATGTTTGCCTTTTTTAAAATTGTGTATGGATATGAACTTTTCACGGTGAATTTCTTTCCTTTACTTTTGACATTCCCTCATATAGCCTACACAGACTGTGTGTAACGCGAAGACGTTCATTATTGTATTTTCATAAATGTTGTTTGACAACGATGCAAAACACATGGTTCTCAGATGTCTGTACACCTATGACGAATATGTTTTTCCAAAAATAATTGTCAAAAGAATATGTGAATTAAACTACAAGCGTTACATCCACTTGTGTAACTTATTGATGTTTTTTTGGTTTTGCTGTTCTGTTGTACGAAGAAACTATTCTGAATAATAACGACCCACACTACCTAAATCGTTTATGCGTTTGTATATATATAGATATGTGTGTGTGTGTGTATCTGTTATACACGCCTTAGCCCTGTGAGAGCATTTGTGTGCAACCCGCAACTTTTTTTTGTAGTAAGTAGGCCTACTTTATTTATGTTTAGATATGTACCAGTAGCCTACATTGAGTATGTGGTCAAATAATAACTGACCGATGTAGCTTAGATTGTAGCGTTAGATGAAAATCTAAAATTAAACAATAACAGTGATGTATGACATTTACGTCAAGTCATATTTAATAAAAATGTTAATAAAAAAGTTGTCCATGTCTTTGCGCCCACCATACCAAGTTAGTCTCGTTCTCAAACAGCAGCATTATAGCCCTCCAGGTTAAATGTGTACACATGTCATTGTTCAAGTTTTTATTCGTCATATAATAGACCTAAAGCCAGCAACCCTTTAATGTTTTTTTGCCTTTCCTTTTTTTAATTCAAAGCTTTGTCACTTAAAATAAATGAATGTTCTGTGGCTCTCTGATATTTGTCTGTGGCTCTCTGTGGTAGGGCTCATTGAGATGTTAAAGCAATTACATTTATCCAAATTTTTTCAAAGCCATGCAGTGAAATCTTTGAATAGGCTAGTCATTTCAAATAGCTACAGAAATATTGGAAAATGTGGATGGGGAGGGGAGAGGAAACGCAAATCACACACAATTCGATAGAACATCACTGTCTGTGAGGCCTGTCTAATTTTCTAGTCTGAAGAGACTTCCATTTCATCGTACACTGTATGGTTTAAGGCTGTAAAATCGTGTTATTATGTAGGCCTATATGTAACGTAATACCAAGCATATACTAAAAGGCCTTCTTAGTCACACACAAGCCATTTAAAACCATTGCCAGGCAATGTTACCGTTGTTTACTGAGGACACTGTTTGCCCTTGTCTTTTCAGATAAACCAGTGATGCAACATCAATAAAGGGAACTTTGGGTTTCATTTACTCTTATGAGAATTATTATGTTTGCATTATCATAATATTGGCATTATCATTCTAAGAGTCGTTGTAGGCTATACAATTACTCAAACTTATGCACGACTCTTTCGATTTCTGCCAAACCTGCCATATCAAGCAACTTGTTGTTATGATCAGTCAAGCCATTTAGAAAACAATTCCAGATACAATTCAATATAAAACATATAGCCACAGTGAAAAAAATGCGAACTTACAGTATAGCGACCCAAAAAAGTAAGCTCAAGTATTGCTAGTACGATGACTGTATCACAGAAGGCCAAAGTCATATGCCATAGCACTGGATTGTTTAGCCTTCTATTATTATTATTATTATTATTAGCAGTTTATGGTGGAAAAACAATTAAAGAAACCCTTACTGACAATTGCTTAAAACTGTGGTCAGACATTATGTAGCCTGACAATTATATTATAAAGGAGGTTGAAAATTGACCTTGTATTGTTTGGAGACCGATTACCTGCTCTACGCTACACTTTTAAGGCTGAAGTTAAACCTATAGAGCAATTTTACTATTGTTGATTATGGTGGTAATCAATTAGCCATCAATGCAGTTGTATCCTACGAAATAACAATATTCTATGTGCGCGCATGCCTCGATGCTTATAACTGTGTGGTTGTTGCCAGGTAGATCAAGACATAGTGTGGCAGAGAGGAGAAGGAGAGGGTGCCCTATGCCCTTGTGTGTTTTATGCTCTTATCCGTCCCTGGCACCAGGTGACGCTCTCGGCCTTCCGTCCAGCCCTGCTCCGCCAGTGTCCCATCAGGGTCCTCGATGCCCGGATATCAGGCGTTTCTCCTACTGCCATTAATAACCTCCAAGTGTAATCTAGCCAAATTTATGACTGGCCGATACGAGCACGTGATTCCTTTTAGACGTCCCATATTTGGGCAATGGATAAAAAAAAGAAAAAAATACCCCACCTATAAATCGTTGTCATTTTTAGGATAAAACCCCATGAACTTCAAAAGAGCTACAAATCAAACGCAAACGCAATAACAATACCACACCGTTATAACTGCTATCAGTACATATTTTACAAGTATCGTGTTACGTCAAAACTTTAATGCAATAATTTAGTCCGTATAAATGCTTCCATTTCCTTAGCGTTTTCTCTTGAAATGAGCTCTTACGTAGCCAATTCTTTGTTTAAGCAAACTCACGATGCGTCAGCTTTCGCTTTGCACAACCATGGCTACGGATCTAACCCTGACCTCAACGTGTCCGGCTACAGTGGTTATGGAGGGCATGATCACCGCGGGTCATTTGCGTCTCCACGGTCCTCGAGTTCCATTGGCATGGGAGAGATGAACACTGTGCTGCGTGGCAATCCTGGCGACCTTACACCACCGCCAGAGTCTTCCACAGGAGACGCTACCCAGAGACACCTCATGAACGAGCAGACAAGCGGCCAGGGATCTCTAAATCTGGGACTGTATCGTCGAAAACCGGCGACGAACTCAGATTTGAGCGAAATGCCCATCCGCAAGACACAAACAGGAGAGATCAAAGTCGGAACTTTGCAACCCGTCCAGCCAGTGACACTAGCAAACCATTCGACTCAGCCACAAACCAGCGAGCAGCAACCGCAAATATATCCCTGGATGACTAAACTACACATGGGTCACGGTAAAGTTTGATGTTTCTTTTCGCTTTATTTTCTACAGAAGGGAGAGTGTCCCTCTCACCCTCTCTCCTCCATGTGCTCTATCTTTTTTACCCTCTTGAGTCCATTCACAGTTTTTCTTCTATGAGTTTTATAGGTCGTATTCGTAAATAATAAAACTCGCAGTCATAAATTGTATGACAAAGGCATCAATTGCTCGTAAAACTGTCCTGTTACAACGAAGAGGCGATCTGCGTCCAAATTTATGACAGGGTAATTGGATAAGGGAGACACAAGTCTCTGCAAACCCTCAACAAACAATGTGTGCGTTATATATTTGGAACCAAAACAACGTAGTATGATTAACGTGATCCTTATTTTCGAGGATATTTGAACTGAAGAGTGAGATTGTGGATTTCACTATATACGCTTTAACTGAACGTTTCTAATGTAATAAAATATGTATATAGGCTACTGGCCTTGGCAAGTTATTGTTTGTTATACAACAGGGCACGTAGGCTACTTTAGAGGGGGAAAGGATATTTCTGGAACTGTAATGACTCTTGCCCTTGTTTTAGTTATTGTAAAAAAAAAAACATTTGCATTGTAATAACAATACTATTATTAGTCATAGGCCTAATAGTGATACAATCACTGTAGTTTCATTGAGGAAACCCGAATGGACACATTTTGGTAACTCATACAGCTCTATATTGGTGATCATTTATCCAGCCATCCAGCCATATAGCTATCCTTACGTTCATTAGGCCATACAGTAACTTTAAAACGTTAAAGTAATCTATTGACATGGGGATATAGTCACAGAATAGTGACATACATTCGTATCTATTGGTAAACTACAAGTCATTGCATGTCCATTGACAAGTTAAGATGTATTTTAAGTGATAATGTTTACTCTGTTTTTATATGAATATTCACATTTCCAGTGCGGTCGCACATTTTCTCTCAATTACACCACAGAGGCTGACGGCAAAAGGTCAAGGACGAGTTACACACGCTACCAAACTCTGGAGTTGGAGAAAGAATTCCATTTCAACCGGTATCTGACGCGTCGTAGGCGCATCGAGATCGCGCATACGCTCTGTCTGAATGAGAGGCAAATCAAAATCTGGTTCCAGAACCGACGAATGAAGTGGAAGAAGGACTCAAAGCTTAAAATGAAAGAGTCCATCTAAAACAAGGGGGCATTTTCAAACGATATCTGTTTGTGATGACATTTTCAAACGATATCTGTTTGTGATGACATTCAAAGACTCTCATCACTACCCGTTTCCAAACCGTGACTTTTGTGATGCGGTGTTTCTGTGTGATAATAATGAACATTCTTCGATTATGGATCTGATGATGTAATATATCTGTCATGTTGTTTGAATATTGTACTGTTTTATTTTATACCTTGGAAATGAACTTGTTCAACAGAGTCCTATAGAACTTGTGAGAATGTAAACGCTTGAAATCGATTAATTATAGAAAATATTACTTTAATAATTTTAAGGTTTCATCCCTTCCCCTCTTTTTCCTTAAATTCATTTCAAGTTGAAAGTTATTGATATTATCGTATATTCCTGCTGTACTATCAACATTGTTTTCTCCGTGTGAGTTTTCTATTAATTTATATAAAACACAACCACGAAAGGTAAATTGATTGTAGTTAGCCTACTCTTCAAACTTCTTGTACATTTTTGTTCTGTTTGTGTTTTTTTTTTTTATCAGGCCCGTTTAAACATCCAGGGATCTTAAAATGTAACAGACACATTTTAGTAAATTGCGGGGACTATATCATTCTCAATGACGATATTGTATTTGAAATATTCCACGTAAAATTGTTGATTTTGGCAACAGTGTTGTGAGAACAGTGAGATACTCGTACAATCTAAATAGTTTCGATAAAACATTAAACCTTACTATACATCTCGTAGTTAACATCTATACTGTGAATGGTTTCCTCATATGAAAGGTATATTGGAATACATAACTTGCCAGTCGGCAGGAGATTCATATTTGGGGGAATTTGGAATCAAGGATTGTTGACTAAGATCTGACTCAATGTGCCAAGTATGATCATGGGATGAGTTATTTTAGCCTCAGCATTACAGTTGTGACAAATCATTATTAACAATTTAGAATACATTTTGTAAAACACGAACAATGCATGTAATAGAGGATTTCTGCTGAGAATTGGGCAATACATGGACCAGTGTTCTGGTCATCCTACATTTCCTGCAAATGTCCCATTATTTTGGAACATGGAAAAATATACATTCATTTTCCCAATGTTTGAAAGTGAAGAACACAGAACAGGCCACCAACTAAGGTGAGATGTTGAGTTCACATAAATGTTGTCATGAGGCAGGAGGCTCATGTCCACAATGAGTAGCTAACAATTAAACAATTCCCTTCTCACCCTCATTTCCAACGTCTGCCACAAAACAGTGTTATGTCAACCTTTTCTCATACTCTGCATGGTTATAATTGCTCACAAAGAAAACTTTGAAGGCCTTGTAGGTAAAACGATTTCACATATTACAGTTCACATTTTCTTGTCAAATCCCTGTTTCACTTTGTGGAAATAATCATCTATTCAGTGGTAGAATGGGGGTTGATCCTCTGGAACAAAATGCAATTGAATTATTTAATGGCCTATTCATTCATCTAGAACAGTTAGCACCATGGTAGAGCCTATATTTTAAATTGCTCACCTTGTTTAGATAGCTGAATGAAGTGTTGTCTTTGAAGTGGACTGAAATCTTGAGAAGAAAGGTATTCGTTAATGTTTGTGTTTTAATTAATGAAATAAAGATGGGTGAACATGTGCTTCATACCACTGTCTTTTGACGATGTCACGGGGAAAACGGGCTGTGCTGGGGAAGTATAAGGGTAGCCTAGTTGTTAGAGCATTGGACTAGTAACCGAAAGGTTGGAAGTTCAAACTCCCGAGCTGACAAGGTACAAATCTGTCGTTCTGCCACTGATCAGGCAGTTAACCCACTGTTCTTGGCCGTCATTGAAAATAAGAATTTGTTCTTAACTGACTTGCCTAGTTAAATAAAGGTAAAAAAAATATGTAAGGCTATAGGCCTACTTCAATTTTGTGCAGCCAATTCAGTAGTCGTTTGATTACTCCAAGAAGTGGCTGCTTTTTTACTCTTTGGCCCTTAGCAATTCTCAACGTGGTCTCGGGTTTTGATCCCGGTTCTCTGTCAGCCTCCACTTCCTCAGTAATTATTTACAGTACAGTACAGACGGATGCCTGTAAAGCTTTATGGCCCTGACGCATCATAAAACTTTACTGCTATCCCTAACACCTCTCAAACAACGACAATTGTTTAACTAAACAGATGCACATTCAGCACGACTCTTGAATCTGAATACATAAGAAAACGCTATTTCCATTGAATGTAGCCAATCTGTTCACTTAGATAAAATAATAAATGAATCACCCAAGGTTGATGAAATGAACATCATTTTCCCAAGGAAAAGTAAACTTTTAATCAAAATCCCAAGCTGCAGTTGAACTTTTGAAGTACTTTTAAAATACGTTCTACTCCTAGGCTATTTCCAGAAACATTAAACACAATATCTAGGCCTAACAAACTTACGTGATAATGTTTTCTTCAGTCGTTTTGAATGATCCATCAGCGGCAACCTTGTACCAGAAACGATCATTTATCCGTAATAATAAGTTCACACGACTACCGGTACTCAAAACAGGTCCAAACAGTTCTTCCACATGTTGTCCATATCTATGTTTCTGACAGAAATGTCTACACAACACACATTTAAGGAGCCACTTTGGATGGAAACGTCCACTAAACGTAACTTGTAAAGTTGAAACCGATGCATCGATCATTTTCAAAACCTCGGTTCATAGTGAATTTTAGTCTGGTTGAATTTTTAGGGTCAACTACCATGTTGTTCCTGAAATAGTACCTACATGCCTTGCTTCCATGATGTCATTGGATGTGTCCTACACCGGGAGCAGTATGAAACCAAGTAAATCCCCTTAAGAGGAACTCTTGGAGCCGTCATCACACAGCATCAACCTTACTGTCTCCTCCGTATCAACACAGACAGGTAACAGTGCTGGACAACCCCACCCCACCCCTCTTCATGCCCTTTCACTTTTAAAGTAGCCTTTCCATTATACTAGACTAGAGGGAAAACTATTGTCTAGCTACGCAGTCCTCTGCGACTTCTTGGTACAGTATTTCCCAAACACTATTTACACGTCAAAACCCCTGCTTCCACGTGAGAGAGAGAGAATGAAAAAAACATTACTCACCGCTGTGTTATTGTGGTTATAGTTCCTCAGGACGTCCTGCGTCTGACATCCCTCTCGGATATGTCAGTTGCAAGCTTACCGCATGGAGTAGGGTTGATTTGGTATTGGATACTTTTTTGTTTCCGTCTGTCTTTAAAAAAACTTTTAAACTTTTGGAGGTTGTGTATGCTGAAGGCCCTAGGGCGCTGACCCTGAGTGGCTCACGGAGAACACGTGATGTCATTAAAGTACATTTTATGGTTTGGGAGAGCTGACAAACCAGCCCTCAATATATTTACATCATATATAATCTTAACTGTCGTGAATCGCAGCTGTTGGGTCCTCTTATCTGAGTGGTCGGAGAGGTATGAGGCGTTTAGTGTTTAGTGAGGATTATCTAGCCCCCAATGCTCTGCACTCACATCGTTCGACTCCGGAAAATTGTTCCCAGACGATGCAGTAAGTTAATAATCTTGTTTATCTTGCTTTATAATGAAATAGACACCTGCCTCTTGTAACACCCAGCTAAGATTAAATGAATGCTGTAATTTAATGTTAGCCTGAGAAATGCCTTGGTGGTCTGTCGCTAATGGTTCTCAATTAGGCTCTTGACATGTTGGCATTTTCTCTAAACTCAGAATACCTTTAAAAGTAGACTAGTTGCTTGTGATATAGATGTGATGCTATGGGCGTTAACAGTTCAGTATAGGCCATGTGCGTTTCTTCAGTTAGTGCAGCGTGTAGCATATCGGAAGCCCCCTGTGTTCTCCTGACATGTGCGTATATGTGTGGTTGTCATTACATAATTAGACTTCAACATTGCAATGTATTTGTTGATCCGGCAGTCAATCAGCTTTGATTCAGCACTCAGCATTTATACTGCATTTATACATAGGCAACTTGAACATAGAACAAAATGTAATTAAACATGAAAGCATGGCAATTGTAGGCTATCAATTGTTAGTTAATTATTGTAGAGGGAATGCCAGGACTCCAGAATTTGGGCTAGTTATAATTTCTTTGCGCCTTCTGGTATGAGACAATAGCTCATACAATGTCGACTGTAGACTATTAGGCCTATATTATTGTACTGAATAATCCAACCCAAAATATGCTTAACATGTGTATGATAATGGTTCGAATGTGAATGTGAATTTTGCAGCTGACAATTTTTGGAAATATTTCATACTTCAAATTAAGTATTGACTTTAGTTGCAGAGTAGGCCTACGGCCATCCCCATCCACAACGCCCAAGCAAGAAGCAAGCATACTTGATGGTACTAGCTCTCACCATTGCCCCTAGTGTCGGTATTAAAGGAATCTCCTCCTGGGCGAATGTCGAATACAGCACTGGATCTGGTGTGACTTGGCTGAGCAGGCGACTCAGAGATAACAATTATTCCCTCTCAAATTGTTTTAGCGAAGATAACAGCAGGTTGGACCATTAAACCATGTGATGCCTGCCAGTATCGAGTGAACCCCATTCATTCATTAGAGACGACTATACTGAACACAGGAACAGATTGTGTAACTCAAATTTTCCGGACCTCTCAATTTAACTTTAAAAAGTTCCAGTTGTGTTGGCTTCGTGGTTTGCTTGTGTTTTACGTTAGATTGCGGCTTGCTTTTAGTTCAATAGACAGTTTTCACAAATGGTGATTTGTTTAATTCTTTGTTTCGTGTTTGTTGTGAATTGTACCTTGAGTACCATAGATTAGGCTTCACCAGTAGCCTACGAAATGTAGACACATGTTCCTAAGAGCTAATTTATGAATTAATTGAATATCAGCAAGCATTTAAATATTTCTGGAATTAAAATGTTACATGAGAGATACAGTCAGAGCCAGAGCCGGTGTACGGCTCAGGATATAACTTAGTTTAATTAGGTCACGATTGGGTCACGTGACGTCATGTCCGATTGACAGCTCTAACCAGACTGCTGCAACTCATGGCCTCATTGACATTACATTGGACTGGCACCTGTGATATTCAATATTATAATAGGTCTTAAAAAAGTCCACCGCTACAGGCCAGCCCTACAGGCCACCGCCACAGCTATACATTCGAGAATAATCTTGACTCTTAAAAGGCGATGTTGAGTGTTTTATGAGGTTTCGCAGAAGTGTAACCTTTGTGTTCATATTGGGGATGTTAGCTATAGTGTTGTAAAATGTAAGAAAAAAACTGCTGGCTTGATGTTTACTTGATCATAGCACTCAGCCTCAGTCTGCATGGCCATAATCACTGTTGGTCTCCTTAACTCTCTCTCTGTCTCTCTCTCTCTCTCTCAAATGTACCTGATTAATTAGGGTTATCAATTGACTGGAAGGTGATAACCTGGTAACTTAAGCCTTAAACATATGCTGATTGAATAGTAGGCTATGTAATGATAATAATAATACAACATCAGGCCTGAGACAATGTATCTTTGTTGCATGAGGTCAATAGTAGTTGGGTCACGTTTGATGAGATCTGGTAGGCCTAGCTATTCCATTGCTATTTGTGGGAGCTAAAGCAAATTTATATCGGATCTTGATAGCGACCATTCAACTGGAAGGAAAATGGCCTATGACTAGAAAGAATGCCTCCCCTGTAGGACGGCCTTTTTTTTTAGAAGTAATTATCTCGCTACTTGGAGAGAAAGATCCTGGAATTTCAGGCAAGCGGGAACTCTGATGATTGAAAAAAGGCAGAGTGTATCTATTTAGTTTGAAAATATGATCATTCAAATTTTGCAACACATATAACTAGGATATTATTTAGTTATCATTCCATTAGGGAACTAAATTACATTTTACAACAAAATCATGTTATCCACATTTTCAGAATCTTAATGTGGAAGCAATTAAGAGTATATATCAATGTTGTATGTACTTCAAATGCCTGGCTACAGAACCCACTTCTGAAATTATTATATTGCTGATCCCACACCAAACGTATGATTACTGTGAATCAAAACTATTGCAGGGAGCTGTAACATCCTGACTAGAAGAATTTGAAAGTACCTTAGTCTTCCAACTTGATCAAACGGCATCGACGAGAACTGAAAATACATTCCAAAACCTTGCCCTGGGATTTATAATCCATAATACGCCAATTACTTGCAAATGTCTTTGTTGGTTACCTTATTGTTTTTTTCTATCGCTGAAAGCTATGGCAACAGGTGAAGGACTGCTCAGTCAGCTTGTCTGTTTGATTGAATAAAATGGCATGTCGTTGATCTATTACTGCAATAAATTGAAAGTATCTTTCAAGTGGGTATCACCAGCAAGTCACAACGTTTTAGATAAATGGATAAATGTATAGTCCCTGCCCCGCACAGTACCACCCTACCCGGGGGTACTGTGGAGGATGCAGACAGAGTAGTGCTGATTTTTTCCAATAGCATGCGTTGAGTTGAAGTAGCGTACATATTGCAACAGAGCCCATATAGATTCAAGGAACGTCATTTTGCCAAATCTAACACGATTTAAGATTAGTTTACTCAAGGGGTTAATTTTTCCATCTCTACCTATACTCAGTTATTGAACGAGGTAACATATCTAAATGGCATTTGTGTGGAGACTCATTTCATTGGTGATTCTTCATCAATAACTCCTTGGCAGTGAACTATTGGAACGAGTCAAATGCAAGAGGTGAAACACCAGTCAATCTGTCTAACTAATATTAAAATGAGCCTTCAGCGAGAGAGGGTGAGAGAGAAAGAGGACGGTGGGGGATGGGAAATAAAAACGATAGTCTTCCCCCCCATAAGCCTATTGGAAGTAACTTCATAGTCACGGGACTCTTAGCCTATTCGTATCAAGCAGACTAAGGTTATCAAATATTAAATAAACACATTTAGACGACGGCATATTACTTATTTTTTGAAAATGTTGATTACTGTTATTCTTCATATTAATATTGTTATTGCTCTTGAGGTTTATATTTTTTAATTGTAGCTGATATTCAATGTATTTTTTCTGGGGAGTTCACTTTTGATATCTTGCATAGGCATAGTCTATTGAGTACGTTCAGCGCGCCACACTCGGGTTACCCAACGGTCAGTATGGTAATGAAGAACACAATATACCTCGGGGATAATAGAAAGTTATTTTTCATCTCTACTGTCACGTGGCCCCTTTGTGTCCTCCGTTTTTCCAAACTGAATATTTATGATTAGGAAGGGGTACCCGCAAGGTTATATTCAGGGACATGTTGAATGACATTTGATTATACATTTGACTTTTGCTACTTCTCGAAGTTCCTTTGTGAAGCCTATACATTCTAGGTGGAGGCCAAACATAGGACATTCAGCTAAAGGCATACATTTTGTGCAATGAAAGATTTAAGTCTTGCCTCTGCTTAGTAATTTATGGGTCTAATAGACACTTACCGCGTCTCACAGTGTGTTGCGGAAATTTCTCAAATGTTTTTTATTGTTGTGTGCATCATGTTTAGCTGACACTATGATGACAGAAATGTTAAATTCTATATAATTATTAACACTTTACCACCATGTGCACCCATGAATTAATAGCCTATAACATATTCAAGATATAGGCCACTATGTGGTGTGTTATGTGTATTGACGCTTCATAACCTATACGCTAGGCTGTGAGAAAGTTTCTACCAGCTGAATACGTGCTATCTCTAAAATATGCCCGCATGACATTGGCCTACTTATTATTCTGAGTGGGATTTATTAACAGTTATTTCCAGTTTTCACAATCACAGCTTGCAGCATTGGAATGCAGTTCAAGTCGTCTATATGCACCCTGTAGAACCGAATTTGTGTTTACAATTAACAACCGCAAATTCGCCTCTACGGGAATATATGGGCGATTTCAATACCTCTGTGTCAGATAGAACGTAGTAGCCAATCAAGAACATCTGATAATTATTCAATGGATGTAAGCAAACGTCTAACATTTGGAAGATGGAGAAGGAGAGGGAAGGTGGGGCCGCAAAGAGAGAGAGTGGGAGAGACGCAGCGAGATAGAAACCTGGAGAGAGAATGTTCTAGGAAACCATAAAGCGCGCGTGCGAGCGGGAATCATTTGAAGCAATTGATTTACTGCATTTACAGCCTAATAAAACTCAAACAACAAGGGGGGTTCTAATAAATAAGCCATTCTAACTTTTATGTGTCGTTTTTATTTTTATTCAATAAAAACTGACACGGCAATGATGCCTGTTATTTAGGAAGTAGACAGTTAGTTAACCTGGAGGTTCAGCTCTCAGTCTCTCTGATATAGATCGTGAAGGGGACTCCGTCTGTAATTCGCCAGGCCATTATCACTCATAGGGCCACTATACAACCATAACTGCTAATCCATTGCAACTACAGCTGCCAACTACTCCTTATTTTACCAGCAATACCACGACCTAATGCTATATTCTATTCTTCGGTTTACACAATATTAAAAATTGCAATGGCAATATTGTTGTTGTTATAACAAGCCTACAATAGGATAGTAATAGCCTAATAGCCTACTAAGCATATTAGTGTAATTATTGGCCTATTCATATCGTGAAAATTAGCATTAGATGTATTCTATTATCATATTCGTAGCATTGTACTGGTAGTAGCATCATCTACATTGGTTTAGGATGGTTGAATTGACCCTGTGCGTAATGGTCTCCAAACGATTGGCTTGTCAATTATCAATACGTGTGTTATCGTAAGAATGTTGTCCTGTTTTCCCTAAATCCTCATTTTCTTCAGATATCTGTTATCTTATATCATTGTTAGGGTGTGATTCAGAATGCATTCTGCTGTCATGGTTTAAGAATAGAGTGGTTTATCTGTACTTAACCGCAAAGTTCACACCAATTTATGCCATTGTTACTTTGTTCTGTTTGTTTTGGTGTATATTTTTCCGAGTCATGTCAGGATACCTTTGCTATCCTCAGTCCCTGCCTGAGATGTGTGTATATCTGACTGTCTGTTTCCTCACATAGCCTCCAACGGATCTTCGCCACTTTCTGCCCTATTCAATCATTTCATACTGATCTTGGTCGAAGAGCCGAGGCCTTGCCTGGAAAAAACACTCTCACACAAAGGCTACAAAAATATTCGAATAAATGTTTGGTTCCTTATCCGGTAACAACATCGCCAGCTGCCATTGGACTGCTGTGTCACGTGGTTAAAGTAACTTTACAGGGTCGCTTGCTAGTAGGAGGGCTTTATGGACCAGAAAAACGACAAAGGTAGAAAAATTATTTTTCACTCCAGAAATTAATGATCATGAGCTCGTATTTGATGGACTCTAGCTACATCGATCCGAAATTTCCTCCTTGCGAGGAATATTCACAAAATAGCTACATCCCAGAACACAGCCCTGAATACTACAGCCGCACGAGAGACACCGGCTACCAGCATCACCACCAGGAGTTGTATCCTCCGCGAGTGACCTACCAGGAGCGCCCGTATAACTGTGTAAGCATCCCCGAGCCCGAGCCCCAGACCGGCCATGGGCTCACACACTCGGGGAATTTGCTTGCGGGGAAGGCGACATACATCTCCATGTGAACCCTTGCCACTGTTACCCACATCCCCTACCACCCCACCGATTGCGCCGGCTGCCTGCATCCAAGCCGCCCCGGAGCAACCCACCAGCTCTGCTTTGGCTAAGCAGCCTGTAGTGTACCCATGGATGAAGAAAATCCACGTCAGTATCGGTAGGCAATCTGTGTTGTTATTCTCTTTACTCGCTCTCCCTACCTCTCGTGCTCTCTCTTCCTCTCTTTCACCCTTATTTTACCTATATTGCCTGGCCTATAACCGGCTCGTGCTACGTACGTTGAGAGAGCAGCCCCTTTGAAATGGCACATATGATGTAGATTTACGAGTCAGCATTGGCAATTACACCCGCCATAAATTTTATAGCGGAGGCACTAGTCTGGACAGTTGTATTGCCATGTGGCTTTTTCTGTTATGTATGTGTCAGAGGGAGGAGAAAGTGAGCGAGGAAATGAGGGCTAAGGAATTTAAAAAAATATATAATGTAGAATAAATAATTCAGCTGATCTCTCGCAGTGGAGAAAGTGCTACCCATTATAGAGCCCACGAGTTGAGTCCCTGACTGTGAAATATTTGATTGGGGATTAGATAATAGTGATTTCATTCTCCATTCACATCGCTATTTCTTTTCATATTTCAATTCACGCCAATCTTGCTTCCCTCCTATTTCTCCTTCTTTTCCTTTCCCTTTCTCCTATCTTCTACTGACCTCTACAAACCTCTCAGCGAATCCCAATTACAATGGAGCAGACGCAAAGCGGTCCAGGACTGCTTACACTCGCCAGCAGGTCTTAGAATTGGAGAAGGAGTTCCACTATAACCGCTACCTAACTCGGCGAAGACGCATCGAGATCGCCCACACCCTGGTTCTCTCCGAGCGCCAGATTAAAATTTGGTTTCAGAACCGAAGAATGAAGTGGAAAAAAGACCATAGGCTACCCAACACGAAAGTGAGATCTTCCTCCTCATCCAACACTAGCGCGACCTCCGGGTCCAACACAGCGTCCACAACAGCCAGCACTCTCTCGCGTGCTGTGGGCTCCAACACCATGCCAGCTTCCCAGGAACTCTCTCGAGTGTCCGTAGTCGAACGAGACCAGGATATTACAAGGTTATAGACACAAAATAGTATGACAAAGAGGATGAAAAAACAACGGATTATTTATTTAACAAAAATATTTTCTGTATATATATATATATATATATGTATATATATATATATATATAATTGTTCCTATAGTGTTCTTGTGCGTAAACGGGTTTTTCTTCTCAGTCCACAGTTATTCAAGTATGCATGTTATATAGCATGGATTACTGCAGATACTGTGCCAACGGATTATTACGGTTATCAGGGTTTATTTATTTATTATATAATTTTTTGTTATTTTTTAGTAAGTTGTTCTGACGAATAATAATAGACATTATCAAAGTATTTGCCTGTGGCAGAATACGTAGCTGTCAGTAGACTTATACAAACACAATCGTTTTATTTATTCTCTGAAAAATAATGTTAGGGTAATCTATTTATTTCGGCTATTAATCTCAGAGGTGACAGTTAACAATATCCAGTTTTTATTTTTCAATACATGTGAATCAGTGAAATGTTGTGATTTATTTTTCAGCACAACCTCTTATCAAGCAAAGTCAGTGAGGGTAGTGTGTTTTGTGATTACATTTTGTGATTTAGATCTATTTTAATTGATCATTGTAAAATGCAACATAATAAGTTTAGTGTTTTTGTGATAATCGTAGTGTTCAATAAAACCGTGTCGAGTAGTTTAGAATACATTTGAGTCATCTTTATTTACGTATTCAGCATACAAACCTATATTCTATTTACATGTGACCTACACCATGTTTTGAAAATGTATTAATGTAAGAGATGGGGAACCCTTGAGAGTCCCCATTGCAAACGAAGAAGTGCTCGGACCTTAAAGTGGTAGGCCTTGGCCTATATGTCATCGGAATAACTGATTGATAACTTCCCTTAGAGTAGTTCCATTATTCTATGAGTAAGAGGGACAGAGGGTTTTCCGAGTCATCTCACATGAATAGCCCTTTCAGAGTTCACCAAAAGGTTGAACATGTTTTCCCCAAATTCAAATGCACATTATGCTTAGTTAAAACTTAAACTAATGACATAGAATGTGTTTGCAAACAAAGTTTGATTCATACGACCACAGGTGACGTGTTCCAAGCAGGTTACCAACAATGTTATGGACCTGTGTGCGCATTTCCATAAGCCCGCGTGTAACTGTTTTGCGCATATGGACTATTAAACATAACTAGACCTATGAAAGCCTCAACAAATTGGCTATAACTTTAAAAATATGTGTATATTGTATTATGTTATTTCAAGACACATTTTTAATTGTGGAAAACAATTACGAATATTTTAATTGTAGAAAACACTGAATTCGTCTAGTTATTCTATTTAAAAAAATATTCATGCACACACAGTCGTACCTCAAATCAAACCAGCTAGTATGTCTCTTCAATCTAAAGTGATTTAAAAAATGTATAGGTTAGACTGATAAAACTCACTGCAGCGTCGTAGCCTACAGATTCACTTTCAATCTACAATTTGCATGAGTTGTATTCCAAGCCATTTTCACATGCAAATAACACTTGATATCTTCTATAGGTTATCTGTAGTGCTCAAGGGGATGACATTCCAAGCAAAAATACTTTTCAAAACTGTTTACAAAGTCTGATATGACAACAAAATCATAACTGTTTTGTTATAATATGTGTATAAGTTAATAAGAAGCTACATGTCTACAGATTGTGGCGTTAATTGCCTGAGGCCCAAATACTGCTAGTGAGCATCACCATATAGACTGAAGTTGTAAGCCTTGATATTCTAAGTCTTAAAGGAAAATACCACTCAATATCGTTTGGTATTTGTTTCATTAGTCCACTGTTGATACATTCCCAAAATGTTTTGCATGTCAGTAATTAGGTTTTCAAAATATAGAACTGTCAAAATACAGAAAAGGTGATGATGAAGTATGATGAGTTTTGCAGTTTTTGAGTGGAATATTCCTCTAATATACATGTTCCTATCTTAGCATGGATCTCTCAGCTCTTTCTTATAGAACAAAGCGACATAGGCCTTACTGAGTTTCACTTGGCCATGACTTTCGGGGAGAGTGGAACCCCTCCAGATCCACCCACCGTTCTGGCTGCCATTATACTCCCGGACACCGGTGAGAAATGAGGGTGTATGCATACCAAAATCGCTGCCTCCCAGTGATCTGTTTTCTATAGCCTACCACTCTGTCGCCCTATAGCGCGGCTGAAAAGGGCAATCGTATTGAATTTTTTTTTCAGGCGGACGGTATAAAAGACGGGTTCAGGCGGGGGACACGTTTTCTGTGCCATTAGCTTAATTCCAGTCCGAGATGCTCGACCTTTTCAACGG
Source organism: Oncorhynchus masou masou (assembly GCF_036934945.1). NCBI lineage: Eukaryota > Metazoa > Chordata > Actinopteri > Salmoniformes > Salmonidae > Oncorhynchus > Oncorhynchus masou. The sequence goes on along the minus strand of NC_088217.1, from coordinate 29,407,783 downwards.
CCTGACATGACCGGTCAAGGTCCCTCGACTTGTAACTTCGACTTGTAACTTGTGTGTATGTCTTCATGGGGTTGCCTTGAGTGTGGATGTTTGTTATGCGTTATTTGACCCATGGAGAGTGTGTGTGATGTGATTTGTTAATTGTCCTGATGTTGTAACCTATCTGTGACCTCTTAACTACAAATATGAAGCCTAAAATCTCATTATGCCGTAATACCGTAAATGCGTGAGTAATGTCTGAAATGAATAGCCTATAACAAAGCTTCGTTTACGATTATTAACATGTAATACACCTGAGGCTATTTAACACACAAAAAAAAACGTATAGGCCTGTATAAAAACATACAAGATTTATGGGGAGAAATTGGTCCTGTGCAGCAACGTCAGCATCGTGGGTTCGTTTCCCACTGGGGCCACCCATACCAAAATGTTTCTAAGCACTATTGTAAGACACTTTAGATAAAAGTATTTGCTAAATTACTGAAGTGTATTTTTTAGGTATATACACTGAGTGTACAAAACATTAGGAACACCTTCCTAATATTGTATTGCACACCCTTTTGCCCTCAGCACGGCCTCAATTTGTTGGGGCATAGAATCTACAACGTCTCGAAAGCGTTCCACAGGGATTCTGGCCCATGTTGACTCAATTCTTCCCACAGTTGTGTCAAGTTGGCTGGATGTCCATGGGTGGTCGACCGTTCTTGATACACACGGGAAACTGTTGAGCGTGAAAAACCTAGCAGCAGTTGCAGTTCTTGACACACTCAAACCGGTGCGTCTGGCACCTAATACCATACCCCGTTCAAAGGCACTTGAAACTTTGTTCTTGCCCATTTACCCACTGAATGGAACACATACACATTCCATGTCTCAAGGCTTAAAAAACCTTCTTTAACCTGTCTCCTCCCCTTCATCTACACTGACTGAAGTGAATTTAACAAGTGAAATCAATAATGGATCATAGCTTTCACCTGGATTCACCTGGTCAGTCTATGTCATGGAAAAAGTAGGTGTTCCTAATGTTTTGTACACAGTATATTTAGCATTACATCGTTTTTTATTACTTTTGGTCAAATGATACATAGTACAGCTAGTAGCCTAGCTTTAAATTGTGTTTTTAAAATTCAATATTTATCTCAATGTGTCACCCTCTCAGTACAGGCGTTAGCCTACCAAATATATATCCGAGCATTTTAGCGCACCAAATATATCCACTATAAATTAGCCTTTTTTTGTTTTTGCATCTTTGGTAAGTGAACATAGGTGGGGTGTGAGGACTGCATGTTTCTGGCAGTAGGGTCAAGTCTCTGGATTTGTCTGCTGTTTGCGAGCAATTATAAATATTTAAACACCCAATGACATGTTTACTTGTTAGTTCGTTTCTGGCAACAAAAAGGGTCATGACCCTACTTGAGACAGGGATGGACACTTTAGAGGAGAGGGAGGAGAAGAGGTGCAGCAGAGACCCCCTCAGCGCTGTGGTATGGGTTATGGACCACTGGCTGTATTGGCACCAAACTAAGCTATTATGGAGGTGCAATGGGCATGGTACACGGACAGACATTTGCTCTCAGGTCAACGAATCCTTCATTCAGATGTGATGCGAGGAGTGATGAAGGATTGGATCGAACTTTGTCTTTTTGTAAAAGGATTTCGCCTATGCCTATAAACAATATGTTTTTAACATTTAAGTTTAAATGGATTTAGTAGTATGTAGTATTTAGACTTTTCGTGTAATTTGGTAGCCTACAAAAATCCTTGTGTAGGTTAGGGGCTAGAAATATCCGTCTTCAATTCAGACAGCCTCATGTTGGCAAGCACCCTTGATAGTTTTGTGTCTATAGGCCTAAGGCCGTTTTAATAGGCTGAGAAAAGTGCGATCAAACTTGCAATTAGCTCTATAGCCCAATTGGTTTAACCATAAAATTACTCAAAACATTCTGCTTTGTGTAATTCAGTGGGTTTATATACAGCTTTCTGTGTCGCTGCATGCCTGGAGGAGTCCCCACCCCCTGGGCTGTTTTGGAACTGTGAAGTGTCTTTCCAGCATTCCTCCTTCTCATTCTGATTTATGGCAAGTTTTGCTCTCATGTCCCTCAAAAATGCGTAACTCTTCCACAAGACATGGAATGGTTTTGGAATAGGCCAGGCTATGTGGGAGGATATATAGGCTTACAGCTGCAGCCAATGGCTTCCTAATTTACACAGCCTTTTTGTGTTAACTTTATCAAATGAGCAAGTTATTAGATTTGTTTTTTCGATAAATGGTTTACCATTTCGATTTTACATTGGTAGCTTAGCTGATTCCATCTCTATTGGAAGTTCGCCGATGGTTTCATTGTGCAGGAGAGAGAGTATTATGTGCATCACGGCGGTAGTATAGGAGGCCAGGGTTGAACGAGAGGTCGTCTGGCTATTGAACAAAAAGGGCGGCACTCTCAATGGTGATGTGTTATAAATCTAGCCGCTTCCTTATTCAAACTCCGAAGCACAGCAGATGTTCCCCTCTCCCCGGATGCGTGCGTGCGCGCGTGCGTGTGTGTGTTTATTTGTATTTGTGTGTGTGCTTGTGCGTGCGTGTGTCGTTTCGGACCTCTCCCTGTAACCCATCACATGTGATGTGATGAAAAATTTGTCTTTAGCCTACATGAAACAAAACTATTTATATATTAACATGTGTTATCCGATGTACTTCACAGTGTAAGGAATACTTTTTGCGAAAGGTGGCTAGTATTTTCATATAGGTCTACAAGTCCCCTCACAAATCACATACACACTCTTAAGGAAGTTTTGCAAGTCAAATAATCTGGTGGCTTTGTCATGTTCTCTCAGAAAATATGTGGTCTAAGAGAATGACAGATTTATATTACGTGCTACTTTCAAGTTTACAAAATTGTAAGTTATCCGCCAATAGCCCGTTTTAAGTCATGTGATGGATGACAAATAGGATACTATTATAAAACAAACTACTTGGCCTATCTTCAATATCTTTCCATGTCAGTTGTCCTTAAGATTATATGCATGTAGGCTAGTTAAACACTTTGGTGGAATTTTATTTAGGTCTATTTGTTAGTTGTTTTATTTTGAGGACTCAATGGAATGCCAAACATAAGGAAATTCATTCCCATGGTAGCCGCTGGTCGTTGGTATTCCCTCAATGGATCCTCTGTCCACATGTGTCTAACTCACACTTTACACTACAACTTTGCTTGTGGGTATGTTTATGGGTATACCATTATATTCAAAAAAGGATTGTTTACATGAGGGTGGAGGTTGTGTTTCCTGAACCTTAATTCCAATTTAATACGGATTATTAGGAGGATCCACAGTTATGCCTTGACAAATAAAGTCTTGTTTGACTCTCCCTCCAGGCCCATTGGTGGAGAATAATACCCAGTCCCATCTAGTCCAATGGACAAAACATTTTACTATTTGAGGAGGAGGAGAATATCAAATAGGAAATCTCTATGTGAATGAACAATACAGTGAGGTCAGTCAGCCTTTTCATCCTATCCCGTCACAGATGCAATGTGAAACATGTCAAAGGAAAATGGCACTCATAAGATATTTCCACTTCAGATGTATAGGTGTCAACAGTAATCAACAGTAGGCCCGTGCTCTGATACATAGAGCTTTCCCCACACAAACAGTCATGACTGTTTCATCACCAGTGATTATTCTGTCTTGTCAAGAGATTGAATGAAGATGGTGTGTGTTCAAGGCTCCAGTAGTTACTACGACCTCATTATTAGATGGGACAGTAGGGCTAACAGGGTATGCTAATGACTATCAACTAAGTTTATCTGGGTAACACACACACACACACACACACACACACACACACACACACACACACACACACACACACACACACACACACACACACACACACAGTGGTGGAAAAAGTACCCAATTTTCATACTAAAGTAAAGATACCTTAAAATAAAATGACTCAAGTAAAAGTGAAAGTCACCCAGTAAAATACTACTTGAGTGGAAGTCTAAAAGTATTTGTTTTTAAATATACTTAAGTATCAAAAGTAAAAGTATGAATAATTTAATATTTCTTATATTAAGCAAACCAGACAACACGATTTTCTTGTTTTTTAAATTTACAGATAGTCATGGGCACTGTTCAACACTCAGACAAAATTCACAAACGAAGCATTTGTGTTTAGTGAGTCAGCCAGATCAGAGGCAGTAGGGATGACCAGCGAGGTTCTCTTGATAAGTGCATAAATTAGACAATTCTCCTGTCCTGCTAAGCATTCCAAATGTAATGAGTACTTTTGGGTTTCAGGGAAAATGTAAGGAGTAAAGAGTACATTATTTTAAATGTAAAAGTAAAAGTTTCTAAAAAATATACAGTGCCTTGCGAAAGTATTCGGCCCCCTTGAACTTTGCGACCTTTTGCCACATTTCAGGCTTCAAACATAAAGATATAAAACTGTATTTTTTTGTGAAGAATCAACAACAAGTGGGACACAATCATGAAGTGGAACGACATTTATTGGATATTTAAAACTTTTTTAACAAATCAAAAACTGAAAAATTGGGTGTGCAAAATTATTCAGCCCTCTTAAGTTAATACTTTGTAGCGCCACCTTTTGCTGCGATTACAGCTGTAAGTCGCTTGGGGTATGTCTCTATCAGTTTTGCACATCGAGAGACTGAAAATTTTCCCATTCCTCCTTGCAAAACAGCTCGAGCTCAGTGAGGTTGGATGGAGAGCATTTGTGAACAGCAGTTTTCAGTTCTTTCCACAGATTCTCGATTGGATTCAGGTCTGGACTTTGACTTGGCCATTCTAACAGCTGGATATGTTTATTTTTGAACCATTCCATTGTAGATTTTGCTTTATGTTTTGGATCATTGTCTTGTTGGAAGACAAATCTCCATCCCAGTCTCAGGTCTTTTGCAGACTCCATCAGGTTTTCTTCCAGAATGGTCCTGTATTTGGCTCCATCCATCTTCCCATCAATTTTAACCATCTTCCCTGTCCCTGCTGAAGAAAAGCAGGCCCAAACCATGATGCTGCCACCACCATGTTTGACAGTGGGGATGGTGTGTTCATGGTGATGAGCTGTGTTGCTTTTACGCCAAACATAACGTTTTGCATTGTTGCCAAAAAGTTCAATTTTGGTTTCATCTGACCAGGGCACCTTCTTCCACATGTTTGGTGTGTTTCCCAGTTGGCTTGTGGCAAACTTTAAACGACACTTTTTATGGATATCTTTAAGAAATGGCTTTCTTCTTGCCACTCTTCCATAAAGGCCAGATTTGTGCAATATACGACTGATTGTTGTCCTTTGGACAGAGTCTCCCACCTCAGCTGTAGAACTCTGCAGTTCATCCAGAGTGATCATGGGCCTCTTGGCTGCATCTCTGATCAGTCTTCTCCTTGTATGAGCTGAAAGTTTAGAGGGACGGCCAGGTCTTGGTAGATTTGCAGTGGTCTGATACTCCTTCCATTTCAATATTATCGCTTGCACAGTGCTCCTTGGGATGTTTAAAGCTTGGGAAATCTTTTTGTATCCAAATCCGGCTTTAAACTTCTTCACAACAGTATCTCGGAGCTGCCTGGTGTGTTCCTTGTTCTTCATGATGCGCTCTGCGCTTTTAACGGACCTCTGAGACTATCACAGTGCAGGTGCATTTATACGGAGACTTGATTACACACAGGTGGATTGTATTTATCATCATTAGTCATTTAGGTCAACATTGGATCATTCAGAGATCCTCACTGAACTTCTGGAGAGAGTTTGCTGCACTGAAAGTAAAGGGGCTGAATAATTTTGCACGCCCAATTTTTCAGTTTTTGATTTGTTAAAAAAGTTTGAAATATCCATTAAATGTCGTTCCACTTCATGATTGTGTCCCACTTGTTGTTGATTCTTCACAAAAAAATACAGTTTTATATCTTTATGTTTGAAGCCTGAAATGTGGCAAAAGGTCGCAAAGTTCAAGGGGGCAGAATACTTTCGCAAGGCACTGTAAATAGTCACGTAAAGTACAGATATCCCAAAAAACGACTTAAGTTGTACTTAAAAGTATTTTTCTTAATAAGTACTTTACACCACTGTACACATATACAATGATAGCTTATATTTGTCTATAGTCTAATAGTCCTCTAATTAACTTGCAACAAATGGTCATAATATTCCTTCATATTACACACAAATATAACAATTTAGGTCATATTTAGGTCATATTTAGGTCATATACTGGTATAGGACAATGTAGGACCTTTCAGTTATCACAATAAACTCTAAACCTATAGTCAGGACATGAGATAATAGTCATGTAATAACTGTTAATGAGGCCATTTATAATGCTTATCTAGGTTAAGTGTGGATAATACCTTGTCAAATTAAAACAGTCCCACTCTTCCACCTGTATAAAAGTCTTGATGTGTTGTGAAGATAATTGTGGGTGAAGATTTCAAATTACCTAAACGCCCAATTTAAATTAGATAACTAATTAGCCTACATACATTTTTTATTATAATTTAAAACCTGTGCTGTCTTGAAACAAGGATTTGCCATCCTGCGAAACGGTCGGCCAACTCAAACTTTTTTCTTTTACTCGGCGTTGTTTACAGCAATAGAATGCGATGGAGTCATAAATCTTACCCTGACTGCACCGAGACAGCGCCATTTGTATGCATGGTTCTAACCACTGCCTGTACTTTGCCTATTCACGTCTCCCCAGCTCGCCTCTTGCCTGCTCTCATCCTCAGGTCAATCTGTACCCTATATAGACTATCATACTATTTGACCCCAAGGAGAGTGACTGTGTTTGCCTGGGGCTGAATCAAAACGTCTTATTGATTGTTTGTATAGTTCATAAGTCACTATCTGCCTGATAAATTCACTAAAGAAATGAATAATAAACTCATTGTAACATGTGAGTCTTTTGTCTTATTGACTACATGCCTATAGTTACCAGCAGCACACAGCCAGTTTGACTTATTTGATTAAAATCTTCTTCAATATTTAATTGCAGTTTTTTTCTAATTCCTTTTTATTGATATTTCTTCTCGATGTCTCCTAGACCAGCTCAAAGGCAGGACTAGACATTATAATGGTTTGACAGGGTGAGCTAACGGCAGGCGCGAGTGATGGGAGAGAGGAGAGTCGCCATCCCAGTTCACACAGAGTTCACGAGGAGCTGGAGCTGCAGCCTGCTTGTGCATGAAAGGACAGGAAAGGCTTGAGCTAGTTTAGCTCTCTGAAGAAAGAGAAAAACAAAATAGAAAATATCTTTGCTAATTATTACAATTAAAATTTTAGTTTAATGGTGTCATACTCTGTAATTAATAATAATATTATGAATAATAATACATTTATAGTTTTTTGTCAGTGTGGTCAAGCAGAATTGAGAGTGATATGGCAGAGTAGTTTTGCTACTGATTGAAGAGATTGCGGGTTAAATAATTGTACAATATTTGCATGATTTCTTTAAGAAATCCAAGTGTTCACTTTAACAATATGATATTGTAGAAAAGGCCCATGGAGTTGGTGGAATAATCCTTTAATTCATTGCCATTTTACTCAGCTGGGCCAGGGGCGCTTTAATTAGGTCAGGTGGAAATGTCCGACCGATCTCAACTCCATAAAAGGAGGAAATTGCCATCGCCTGATCTCGCTGCTTTCTCTTCCTTAACACCATCTGATCCAGAAGTTCTGTGCGTCCATGAATCCACCACAGACTACTCAGTAAATATACCACTTTATGGTTAAAGGAATTCCTGCCTCAGTCTCATCCATTCCTGTCACCTGACACGTGACCACCTGTTCACCTTCACTGTCAGTCATCCTACCTGTCCAGCTACCCACACATATTCCACTAATCTTTCAGATATATTTATAAACTTTTGCAAAATGTCCGAAGGCTTTGAGAAGGCACAGTTTTGCATAGAATTATAATAATTTGACATTTGAGTTCTGATAAGCTCAATGTTAGGCAAAATGCCAAGAAATTTACTTTGTTTATGCTTGTCTTTTATGGTGTTCATGGCACATCAGTTATGAAGATTATTTAAGATGGGAAATTGCTGTCAAACTTGGGAAATTGCTGTCAAACTTGCCTCTCTTTTGTCTAGGCAGAAAATACTTGTGGGAAATGTATGCATGGGCAGGGCAATAGCAAGTGCAATATCATTTCAATTTAAAATTAAGAAGTGTTTGAGTTGTGTGATTTGCATATGTAAAGACTTTTTAGAATTCATTTGCATATTGCTTCTGCATACTTCTCCATTTAACTATTTAGCCCATACCTGTAATTTAATTTGGTGCAATGTAGGCCTATTGTCAGGGCTGTTGTTATTGTTTGACAAACTTCCTGGTATTGCTTTCCTAGTTTAAATAAACCTGCCCAGCTTGTACTTACTCACCTGTTCTATCTTGGCAACTTGACAAAACTTTAGAAATCCAAATTAGGTCTACTGATTACAACAATAATACAAATCACAGCAAAATATGTACAGCAGAAGTGAGAAGTTTAAATACACTTAGGCTAATTGACATCATTTGAGTCATTTGGAGGTGTACCTGAAGATGTATTTCAAGGCCTACTTTCAAACTCAGTGCCACTTTGCTTGACATCATGGGGAAATCAAAATAAATCAGCCAATACCTCCAAAGAAATTGTAGACCTCTACAAGTCTGGTTCATCAGCAAAGCACCCCCACAACATGATGCTGCCACCCCCGTGCTTCACGGTTGGGATGTGGTTCTTCGGCTTGCAAGCCTCCCCTTTTTTCCTCAAAACATAATGATGGTCATTATGGACAAACAGTTCTATTTTTGTTTCATCGGACTAGAGGACATTTCTCGAAAAAGTACTATCTTTGTCCCCATGTGCAGTTGCAAACCGTAGTCTGGCTATTTTATGGTGGTTTTGGAGCAGTGGCTTCTTCCTTGCTGAGCGGCCTTTCAGGTTATATCGATATAGGACTTTATTTACTGTGGATTTAGATACTTTTGTACCTGTTTCCTCCAGCATCTTCACAAGGTCCTTTGCTGTTTTTCTGGGATTGATTTGCACTTTTCGCACCAAAGTAAGTTCATCTCTAGGAGACAGAAAGCGTTTCCTTCCTGAGCGGTATGGAGGCTGCGTGGTCCCATGGTGTTTATACTTGCATACTATTGTTTGTACAGATGAATGTGGTACCTTCCAGCATTTGGAAATTGCTCCCAAGGATGAACCAGACTTGTGGAGGTCTACAATTTTTTTCCTGAGGTCTTGGCTGATTTATTTGAATTTTTCCATGATGTCAAGCAAAAAGAAACTGAGTTTGAAAGTAGGCCTCGAAATACATCCACAGATACACCTCCAATTGTCTCAAATGATGTCAATTACCCTATCAGAAACTTCTAAAGCCATGACATAATCTTCTGGAATTTTCCAAGCTGTTTAAAGGCACAGTCAACTTAGTGTATATAAACTTCTGACCCACTGGAATTGTGATACAGTGAATTATAAGTGAAATAATCTGTCTGTAAAAAAATACTTGTTTCATGCACAAAGTAGATGTCCTAACTGACTTGCTAAAAACTCTAGTTTGTTAACAAGAAATTTGTGGAGTGGTTGAAAAACGAGTTTTAATGAGTCCAACCTAAGTGTATGTAAACTTCCGACTTCAACTGTAACCGAGTCTTATTTTCTATATTAATGACTGTCATTGCCTCTTTATGACTGTATGAGTACCTCTATGGGTAAAGGACATTCAGACATTCTCTTCAGTGTGGAGGCTACAGGCATTCTCTTCAGTGTGGAGGCTACCTACAGACATTCTCTTCAGTGTGGAGGCTACAGGCATTCTCTTCAGTGTGGAGGCTACCTACAGACATTCTCTTCAGTGTGGAGGCTACAGGCATTCTCTTCAGTGTGGAGGCTACCTGCAGACATTCTCTTCAGTGTGGAGGCTACAGACATTCTCTTCAGTGAGGAGGCTACAGGCATTCTCTTCAGTGTGGAGGCTACAGGCATTCTCTTCAGTGTGGCGGCTACAGGCATTCTCTTCAGTGTGGAGACTACCTACAGACATTCTCTTCAGTGTGGAGGCTACAGGCATTCTCTTCAGTGTGGAGGCTACAGACATTCTCTTCAGTGTGGAGGCTACAGGCATTCTCTTCAGTGTGGAGGCTACAGGCATTCTCTTCAGTTTGGAGGCTACAGGCATTCTCTTCAGTGTGGAGGCTACAGGCATTCTCTTCAGTGTGGAGGCTACAGGCATTCTCTTCAGTGTGGAGGCTACAGACATTCTCTTCAGTGTGGAGGCTCCAGACATTCTCTTCAGTGTGGAGGCTACCTACAGACATTCTCTTCAGTGTGGAGGCTACAGGCATTCCCTTCAGTGTGGAGGCTACCTACAGACATTCTCTTCAGTGTGGAGGCTACAGACATTCTCTTCAGTGTGGAGGCTACATGCATTCTCTTCAGTGTGGAGGCTACAGGCATTCTTTTCAGTGTGGAGGCTTTAGGCATTCTCTTCAGTGTGGAGGCTTCAGGCATTCTCTTCAGTGTGGAGGCTACAGGCATTCTCTTCAGTGTGGAGGCTCCAGACATTCTCTTCAGTGTGGAGACTACCTACAGACATTCTCTTCAGTGTGGAGGCTACCTACAGACATTCTCTTCAGTGTGGAGGCTACAGGCATTCTCTTCAGTGTGGCGGCTACAGGCATTCTCTTCAGTGTGGAGACTACCTACAGACATTCTCTTCAGTGTGGAGGCTACAGGCATTCTCTTCAGTGTGGAGGCTACAGACATTCTCTTCAGTGTGGAGGCTACAGGCATTCTCTTCAGTGTGGAGGCTACAGGCATTCTCTTCAGTGTGGAGGCTACAGGCATTCTCTTCAGTGTGGAGACTACAGACATTCTTTTCAGTGTGGAGGCTTCAGGCATTCTCTTCAGTGTGGAGGCTACAGACATTCTCTTCAGTGTGGAGGATACAGACATTCTCTTCAGTGTGGAGGCTACAGGCATTATTTTCAGTGTGGAGGATACAGACATTCTCTTCAGTGTGGAGGCTACAGGCATTCTTTTCAGTGTGGAGGCTTCAGGCATTCTCTTCAGTGTGGAGGCTACAGACATTCTCTTCAGTGTGGAGGATACAGACATTCTCTTCAGTGTGGAGGCTACAGGCATTCTTTTCAGTGTGGAGGCTTCAGGCATTCTCTTCAGTGTGGAGGCTTCAGGCATTCTCTTCAGTGTGGAGGCTACAGGCATTCTCTTCAGTGTGGAGACTACAGACATTCTCTTCAGTGTGGAGGCTACATACATTCTCTTCAGTGTGGAGGCTACAGGCATTCTTTTCAGTGTGGAGGCTTCAGGCATTCTCTTCAGTGTGGAGGCTACAGGCATTCTCTTCAGTGTGGAGGCTACAGACATTCTCTTCAGTGTGGAGGCTACAGACATTCTCTTCAGTGTGGAGGCTACAGACATTCTCTTCGGTGTGGAGGCTACAGGCATTATTTTCAGTGTGGAGGCTTCAGGCATTCTCTTCAGTGTGGAGACTACAGACATTCTCTTCAGTGTGGAGGATACAGACATTCTCTTCAGTGTGGAGGCTACAGGCATTCTTTTCAGTGTGGAGGCTACAGACATTCTCTTCAGTGTGGAGGCTACAGACATTCTTTTCAGTGTGGAGGCTTCAGGCATTCTCTTCAGTGTGGAGGCTTCAGGCATTCTCTTCAGTGTCGAGGCTACAGGCATTCTTTTCAGTGTGGAGGCTACAGACATTCTCTTCAGTGTGGAGATTTAAGGTGTTTTCTTCAGTGTGGGGTCTATAGGTGTTTCCATTTACCTAACATTGTAACTCAGGGGGTGGAAGGCAAGCTATATGTGGCATGTAGTCTCCCAAATATGTACACAATAGTTGTATAAAAGTGGCAAAGCAGGGTAGCTTGTCCTCTAACTGTGGTGTTGGTTCAAGGCCCTGGATGGAAAAAAGTATTTCTAAATAACCTAACTAGAATGTTTTGTAAAATGTGAAAATGTCTGCAAATACAAATGTTATTTTCTTCTGTAATACAATTTTTACAGAAATTGTGTGCGAAGCATTGCGTTGCATCATGGCACCAAAATTGACTGTTAGTCCATAATTTCTGGATTTGTATATGTAACCTTAACTCTGTGTTTTTCTCCCTAGGAATGTCACCTGAGAGGCAAAGTGAGGTGGATCCTGTTCAATGACAAAGACAGCAGATGAGCCTAGTTCACCTGTTCCTCTTGGACGGCCACTGGGATGGATGCTGTGAGGAACCTGGCTCTTGGGTTCCACCTTGATATGATTCTCTAAGGGAGAATATGACTGCAGCAGCACTTCACTCAGTGCTCTGACAAGGACCTAAGTGTAGAAGCTATGGCCTGCACCAACCTCACTCCTGCAGCAAATGGTGCATCCTCTGATCCCCTATAGTAAACAGTGCTTCAGCGTTGGGAAACAAGAGGAGCAAACAAGGCTGAACTCTGGAGCTTAAGGGGGGACCGTTGTTGGATCAGCAGTGATTACGAATTAAGTGATGTTGTCCGTAAGCACATTAGGTTATGATTAGTGAGGGCCGTTGAGAGCAGAGTGCTACACCTCTGAGGACTGTTGTCGACCGGCATGCTAGTGAACTCTCCAGCTCCACGGATCCTTACCCGTTCCAGTCGGGTTAATATGATATGTGATGTTATAGTTGGGACATTGATAGAAGCTTCTCACTTTGACAAGCAAGTACCTCTGATAAGATTGTTTTAAGGACACACACACACAAAATATTTAGCTATTTTGCAAACTACCAATATCCAGAGGCACATTGTGATTCCTCAAGTGAGTTGTTTTCTCATTGCTAAAGTAGATGAATGCATTAATTGTATTTTGCTACAGTGTATAAAGATATTCATATTGAATACTGAAACAATTTATATGTTAAACATATGTATATGTGTTTTATACACCTGTGATAATGACAAACCACCAAATATTATGGAAGCCATTAAACTATGGAAAAAACAGATTGAAATTAAATTTGTTGTACAGATTGTGAAATTGTTTATTAAATGCTTTAATATGAGAGATGATGGTATTTCTCTAGTTTGTGTCTTTTGAACTGAGCAATGTAAATGTGATGCATGTTCAAATTAGAAATGCAAATAATAAGATTACATACTGTGAAAGAGAGTGATTCATTACCAGTGGCAAATAGACAGTCTGTGTTCCTTGTTGTATGTAAAACACACTAAAAACACACAAAACACATCATTTCCTAGTCCATAATTTCAATGTGAATCATTCCCAAATTAGGAGAAAGAAGCGAGCCATGCCTTTGTCAGCAGACTGCTGTGAGATCAACGCCATTTTCTTGCAAATCAAATCAAATGTTATTAGTCACATGCTTCGTGAACAACAGGTGTAGAAACGTCCCTTCCCAACAACGCAGAGTGAAAGAAAATAGAAAAATAAAACACGTAATAATAAAAGTAAAAATAAATACACAATGAGTAACAATAACTTGGCTATACTGTATGTACATATAAGTCGGAATAAGAGATAATAAACAGTAGCAACTGCATATGTGATCTGTCAAAAAAGTTTGTGCAAAAAGGGTCAATGCAGAAAGTTAAATAGTTATCCAAATAACTACCATGACTAAGCATTTAGCAGTCTTACGGCTTGAGGGTAGAAGTTCTTTAGGATTCTGTTGGTTCCAGACTTGGTGCATCGGTCCTGTTTGCCATGCAGTAGCAGAGAGAACAGTCTAGGACTGGAATCTTTGACAATTTTTAGGACCTTTCTCTGACACAGCTTGGTATAGAGGTCCTGGATGGCAGAGAGCTTGGCTCCAGTAATGTACTGGTCCGTACGCACTACCCTCTATAGCGCCTTGCGGTGTTGTAGCAAGCAAGATGTTCTCAATGGGCCTCCCGGGTGGCGCAGTGGTTAAGGGCACTGTACTGCAGTGCCAGCTGTGCCACTAGAGACCCTGGGTTCGCCTCCAGGCTCTGTTGTAACCGCCCACGACCGGGAGGTCCGGGTTGGATGCGCGCTGTGTTAAGAAGCAGTGCAGCTTGGTTGGGTTGTGTATCGGGGGACGCATGCCCTTCAACCTTCATCTCTCCCGAGCCTGTACGGGAGTTATAGCGATGAGACAAGATAGTAGCTACTAACAATTGGATTCCATGAAAAAGGGGGTAAAATATATATATATATATATTTATATTTTAAAGATGCTCTCAATGGTGCAGCTGTAGAACTTTTATAGGATCCGAGGGCCCATGTCACATTTCTTCAGCCTCCTGACGGGGAAGAGGTGTTGTCGTGCCCTTTTTACGACTGTGTTGGTGTGTGTGGACCATGATAGATCCTTAGTGATGTGGATACTGAGGAACTTGAGCTCTCGATCCGCTCCACTACAGACCGTCGATGTGAATGGGGGCGCACTCAGCCCTTAGTTTCCTGTAGTCCACGATTAGCACCTTTGTCTTGCTGACATTGAGGAATAGGTTGTTGTCCTTGCACCACACTGCCAGGTCTCTGACCTCCTCCCTATAGAACACACTGTTAGCTCCTGCATCAGTGCATAGTAACATTATCCCTGCATTGCAATCAAATCCTGCTTTGTCCTTCTGTTTTCTTCCTAGCTTAGTCTGTTACGCTTTGAGGTTAAAAGGTTTTGCCAAATAATGACTACAGATTATAATAATAACATTTCTCAGAATATGTAAATAATTATTATCAAAGAATTACAGTGAAGTGTATTTGATATTTGAAGTGTTTATTTTCTTCTCATCCATATTACTCTCTCTCATTCTTCCTACTCCTCTCTTTTTTTGTTCCTTTTTCCCTCAACCTCCTTCCCTGTCTCCCTCCCACCCGCCCCATCTGTCTCTCTGTCTGCTTCTCTGATGGTGTTTGCAGTGGCTGGCTATATGCTGTGTACGCGGATGCTGTTATTGTAAAGACGCCACTGCATTATCATCTGTCACCCACGAAGTCAGAGCAGTGGGCTTAATGGTTAAGTTGGCCTGCCAATGGCCCCTGTTTGTGACAGTAGCAAATGCCAATTCTGTGCTACACGCCTCGCGCTCTGCCATTCTAATTCTGTTATTACTGTCATGTGACTATTAATCACAGCCACAGGAGAACAAGAGGAGGGGGAGAAATACACCAGCACAATTAATGCAACTCAATCTACAAGAACCCAACACATGGAGACCCTCTCTTTATGCAGATTTCACATATGGAACTTGAGAACTTCAATTGAGGTCTTAGCGAATAGAGAATTCTAGAAATTGTGTTGAAATTACTCATTATTATTCATTGAAGGTTTTTCATAACCCTATAGTAAAAAAGAAATGAAAACTAGCCTACTATTGTGAATGACAATTATGTTTGTTTTCCCTTCATCATTTAGCATTACCCTGAAGGCCCTGCACTGCAGTACTGGAGTTACAAGATGGAGCAAACAGCATAACCCAATGACTCCAGAAGCCTCATTCAGACACCAGGGAAACAGCTTACCCTATGTTCTGTGTTACATTACCTGAAGGGGTCATGCTGGCGGCCCAAGTCATTGCTGAATAACGACATTTTGGTCTAATCACACTCAGATTGAAATTATGTAAATGTGGGAACAGATGCAGATGAGAGAGCATTTCGGCGACACATGGCTCCAAATCCCACGGCTATTACTCAAAGGAGGAACTCCAAGTACTGGTAGCAATGCTGGAGGAAAGACTCAATGACCCACAACAAACAAGTGGTTTCTCTGCTTACCTGTTTTTGATTGTGTTTATTTGTATTGCCTCTGGTGGTCCAACCAAGCCTGCTGTTCAAACTTCTAACTTTGTTCTTCCGTTTTTCTTTTCTTCCCTGCATCAAGTAATGCTGTGGTTAAGAAATGTAGAGTGTGAATACGCATAGTGATTTAATAATACTGTGTGTGTGTGTGTGTGTGACTTCTGAAGGCGTATACATATTATCATTAGCTCTATTTTATGCCTCCCAGATGTTGTCAAGAGCCTTCAAAAGATGTGGAAATCTCTCAGTGATTGAACAACAGCTGTTTACATGGAATATGTTGACATTAAATCAAGTAGTGTCTTGCAAAAGAATCCCCTTGAAATTCAATCTCCTTGTGTGCACTTGACAAACACACACACACACACACACACACACACACACACACACACACACACACACACACACACACACACACACACACACACACACACACACACACACACACACACACATACAGCTTTGCACACCAGTATCTCTACCTGCACATGACCATCTGATCATTTATCATTTATCACATGACCATCTGATCATTTATCATTTATCACGTGTTAATCTGCTGAATTGTAATTATTCGCCTACCTCCTCACGCATTTTGCACACAATGTATATAGACTCTTTTTTTTAAATGTAATTTTTTTTCCTACTGTGTTATTGACTTGTTTATTGTTTACTCCATGTGTAACTCTGTGTTGCTGTCTGTTCACACTGCTATGCTTTATCTTGGCCAGGTCGCAGTTGTAAATGAGAACTTGTTCTCAACTAGCCTACCTGGTTAAATAAAGGTGAAATAAAATTTAAAAAAAATAAAAGTCGGAAGTTTACATACACTTAGGATGGAGTCATTAAAACTTGTTTTTCAACCACTCCACAAATTTCTTGTTAACAACCTAGAGTTTTGGCAAGTCGGTTAGGACATCTACTTAGTGCATGACACAAGTAATTTTTCCAACAATTGTTTACAGACAGATTATTTCACTTATAACTCACTGTATCACAATTCCAGTGGGTCAGAAGTTTACATACACTAAGTTGACTATGCCTTCAAAAAGATTGAAAAATTCCAGAAAATTAGGTCATGGCTTTAGAAGCTTCTGATAGGCTAATTGACATAATTTGAGACAATTGACATAATTTGAGATCATAATCCAAGATGGCGTAGCAGTGAAGACGTGTTTTTGTTCGTCCTCTCGTGTACCTTTGTATTTTTCATATATTTTTGTAAATATTTAAATTTTATTTTCAATCTCTTTTCGATTTTTAATTTGATTATACCTTCCGGTAACCTGCCTCACCCAATGGGATACGGAATCGCTATTATTTTTAATTTTAGAACACATTCAAGAACCACCAGAAGCTAACCAGCTAATTAACTAAAAGCTATTTAGTCATTGTTAGCCACTGCTAGCGGCTTTTACCTTCTGCACAGATACCAGCCCTGTTTTTAGCCTGGATAATACTCGCCAGTCTACCAGTATCGGACTGTCTCTCCACAACAACGCCGGATTCCTGCTGTAATCCCTGGACCACTTCTGATTTTCACAGCTAGCTTGCACTCACCGTGGCACCCAGTCCCGAAGCCATCCCTGAGGCCCACCTCCCGGCCTACTCAGCTGTTCACCCGAACCCCACTCATACACGGCTAGAGCCCAATACTCCACCGGATCCTTGCTGTAAACTCTGGACCTTGGCACCGGATCACCGCTGCTACCGATTGGCTATAGTGGCTAGCGCCACTGCCACTAAGCTAGCACCAGTTAGCCGTGAGCCAGGCGCATCTCCCGGCCAGCAAACTAAATTCTACAATACCTCTTTCGCCTTCTGGCTTGGATTCTCTGTCGTCACAGCGCCCCGCCGCACCACCACGACTGGTCTGCCGACGAATACTCCATCCGCTGTGCCTTCAACCGGCCTCCGTAGGAGCAGACGCTTCTACTAGCCCCGGGCTACTAACTTTAAACGTTGTGTCGCCTGTGTGCTAGCATAGTGGCGGCTTCCCTGTTCCAATTACTGCTGCCCCCTGGACACTATGATCACTTGGCTACATAGCTGATGCCTGCTGGACTGTCCATTAATCACGGTACTCCATTCTGTTAATATGGGCACCGTCATAGACATTATCCTGACCAACGGGCCCTCCAAATACACCTCCGCTGTCTTCAACCAGGATCTCAGCGATCACTGCCCCATTGCCTGTATCAGCTACGGGTATGCGGTCAAACGACCACCCCTCATCACTGTCAAACGCTCCCTAAAACACTTCTGCGAGCAGGCCTTTCTAATTGACCTGGCCCGGGTATCCTGGAAGGATATTGACCTCATCCCGTCAGTTGAGGATGCCTGGTCATTCTTTAAAAGTAACTTCCTCACCATCTTAGATAAGCATGCTCCGTTCAAAAAATGCAGAACTAAGAACAGATATAGCCCTTGGTTCACTCCAGACCTGACTGCCCTCGACCAGCACAAAAACATACTGTGGCGGACTGCAATAGCATTGAATAATCCCCGCGATATGCAACTGTTCAGGGAAGTCAGGAACCAATACACGCAGTCAGTCAGGAAAGCAAAGGCCAGCTTTTTTAAGCAGAAATGTGCATCCTGTAGCTCTAACTCCAAAAAGTTCTGGGACACTGTAAAGTCCATGGAGAACAAGAGCACCTCCTCCCAGCTGCCCACTGCACTGAGGCTAGGTGACATGGTCACCACCGATAAATCCATGATTATCGAAAACTTCAACAAGCATTTCTCAACTGCTGGCCATGCCTTCCTCCTGGCTACTCCAACCTCGGCCAACAGCTCCGCCCCCCGATAGCTACTCGCCCAGGCCTCCCCAGCTTCTCCTTTACCCAAATCCAGATAGCAGATGTTCTGAAAGAGCTGCAAAACCTGAACCCGTACAAATCAACTGGACTTGACAATCTAGACCCTCTATTTCTGAAACTATCCGCCGCCATTGTCGCAACCTCTATTACCAGCCTGTTCAAACTCTCTTTCATATCGTCTGAGATCCCCAAGGATTGGAAAGCTGCTGCGGTCATCCCCCTCTTCAAAGGGGGAGACACCTTATACCAAACTGTTACAGACCTATATCCATCCTGCCCTGCCTATCTAAGGTCTTCGAAAGCCTAGTCAACAAACAGATCACTGACCATCTCGAATCCCACCGTACCTTCTCCGCTGTGCAATCCGGTTTTCCCGAGCCAGTCACGGGTGCACCTCAGCCACGCTCAGGGTACTAAACGATACCTTAACCGCCGTCGATAAAAGACAGTACTGTGTCAGCCGTCTTCATCGACCTTGCCAAGGCTTTCGACTCTGTCAATCACCATATTCTTATCGGCAGACTCAGTAGCCTCGGTTTTTCTGATGACTGCCTTGCCTGGTTCACCAACTACTTTGCAGACAGAGTCCAGTGTGTCAAATCGGAGGGCATGTTGTCCGGTCCTCTGGCAGTCTCTATGGGGATACCACAGGGTTCAATTCTCGGGCCGACTCTTTCCTCTGTATATATCAATGATGTTGCTCTTGCTGCGGGCGATTCCCTGATCCACCTCTAATGCAGACGACACCATTCTGTATACTTCTGGCCCTTCCTTGGACACTCTACTATCTAACCTCCAAACGAGCTTCAATGCCATACAACACTCCTTCTGTGGCTTCCAACTGCCCTTAAATGCTAGTAAAAGAAAAATGCATGCATTTCAACCGTTCGCTGCATGCACCCGCACGCCCGACTAGCATCACCACCCTGGATGGTTCCAACCTAGAATATGTGGACATCTATAAGTACCTAGGTGTCTGGCTAGATTGTAAACTATCCTTCCAGACTCATATCAAGCATCTCCAATCCAAAATAAAATCTAGAGTTGGCTTTTTATTTCGCAACGATGCCTCCTTCACTCACGCCGCCAAACATACCCTAGTAAAACTGACTATCCTACGATCCTCGACTTCGGCGATGTTATCTACAAAATAGCTTCCAACACTCTACTCAGCAAACTAGATGCAGTTTATCACAGTGTCATCCGTTTTGTTACTAAAGCACCTTATACCACCCAACACTGCGACCTGTATGCTCTAGTCGGCTGGCCCTCGCTACATATTCGTCGCCAGACCCACTGGCTCCAGGTCATCTACAAGTCCATGCTAGGTAAATCTCCGCCTTATCTCAGTTTACTGGTCACGATGGCAACACCCACCCTAGCACGCACTCCAGCAGGTGTATCTCACTGATCATCCCTAAAGCCAACACCTCATTTGGCCGCCTTTCCTTCCAGTTCTCTGCTGCCTGTGACTGGAACGAATTGCAAAGATCACTGAAGTTGGAGACTTTTATCTCCCTCACCAACTTTAAACATCTGCTATCTGAGCAGCTAACCAAACGCTGCAGCTGTACATAGTCCAACTGTAAATAACCCACCCAATTTACCTACCTCATCCCCATACTGTTTTTATTTATTTACTTTTCTGCTCTTTTGCACAACAGTATCTCTACTTGCACATGTTCATCAGATCACTTATCACTCCAGTGTTAATCTGCTAAATTGCAATTATTCACCTACCTCCTCATGCCTTTTGCACACAATGTACAGTGCCTTGCGAAAGTATTCGGCCCCCTTGAACTTTGCGACCTTTTGGCACATTTCAGGCTTCAAACATAAAGATATAAAACTGATAGAGACATACCCCAAGCGACTTACAGCTGTAATCGCAGCAAAAGGTGGCGCTACAAAGTATTAACTTAAGGGGGCTGAATAATTTTGCATGCCCAATTTTTCAGTTTTTGATTTGTTAAAAAAGTTTGAAATATCCAATAAATGTCGTTCCACTTCATGATTGTGTCCCACTTGTTGTTGATTCTTCACAAAAAATATAGTTTTATATCTTTATGTTTGAAGCCTGAAATGTGGCAAAAGGTCGCAAAGTTCAAGGGGGCCGAATACTTTCGCAAGGCACTGTATATAGACTCTTTTTTTTCTACTGTGTTATTGACTTGTTTATTGTTTACTCCATGTGTAACTCTGTGTTGTTGTCTGCTCACACTGCTATGCTTTATCTTGGCCAGGTCGCAGTTGTAAATGAGAACTTGTTCTCAACTAGCCTACCTGGTTAAGTAAACGTGAAACAAATATAATTGGAGGTGTACCTGTGGACGTATTTCAAGGCCTACCTTCAAACTCAGTGCCTCTTTGCTTGACATCATGGGAAAATCAAAAGAAATCAGCCAAGACCTCAGAAAAACAATTGTAGACCTCTACAAGCAATTTCCAAATGCCTGAAGGTACCATGTTCATCTGTACAAACAATAGTAAGCAAGTATAAACACCATGGGACCACGCAGCCGTCATATCGCTCAGGAAGGAGGCGCGTTCTGTCCTTATGAACGTACTTTGTTGCGAAAAGCAAAAATATAAATGTTTGGCCACAATGACCATCATTATGTTTGGAGTTGAAGTGGATGTTGAAGTTGTAAGTTTACATACACCTTAGCCAAGTAGATTTAAACTCAGTTTTTCACAATTCCTGACATTTAATCATCCTAGTCAAAATTCCCTGTCTGAGGTCAGTTAGGATCACCACTTTATTTTAAGAATGTGAAATGTCAGAATAATAGTGGAGAGAATTATTTATTTCAGCTTTTATTTCTTTCATCACATTCCCAGTGGGTCAAAAGTTTACATGCACTTAATTAGTATTTGGTAGCATTGCCTTTAAATTGTTTAACTTGGGTCAAACGTTTCAGACGTTCCAGAAGCTTTCCACAATAAATTGGGTGAATTTTGGCCCATTCCTCCTGACAGAGCTGGTGTAACTGAGTCAGGTTTGTAGGCCTCCTTGCTCGCATACACGTTTCAGTTCTTCCCACAAATTGTCTATGGGATTGAGGTCAGGGCTTTGCGATGGCCACTCCAGTACCTTGATTTTGTTGTCCTTAAGCCATTTTGCCACAACTTTGGAAGTATGCTTGGGGTCATTGTCCATTTGGAAGACCCATATGCAACCAAGCTTTAACTTCCTGACTGATATATTGAGATGTTGGTTCAATATATCCACATAATTTACCTACCTCATGATGCCATCTATTTTGTGAAGTGTACCAGTCCCTCCTGCGGCAAAGCACCCCCACAACATGATGCTGCCACCCCCATGCTTCACAGTTGGGATGGTGTTTTTTGGCTTGCAAGCATACCCCGTTTTCCTCCAAACATAACGATGGTCATTTTGGTCAAACAGTTCTATTTTTGTTTCATCAGACCAGAGGAAATTTCTCCAAAAAGTGTGATCTTTGTCCCCATGTGCAGTTGCAACCCCTAGTCTGGATTGTTTATGGTGGTTTTGGAGCAGTGGCTTCTTCCTTGCTGAGCGGCCTTTCAGATTATGTCGACATAGGACTCGTTTTACTGTGGATATAGTTACTTTTGTACCTGTTTCCTCCAGCATCTTCCCAAGGTACTGTACTCTATACCATCTACTGCATCTTGCCATCTTGACGTAATAAATGTATCACTAGCCACTTTAAACAATGCCACTTTCATATGTTTACATACACTAGATTACTCATCTCATATGTATATATTATACTCTATATCATCTACTGCATCTTGCCTATGCCGTTCTATACATCACTCATTCATATATTTTTTTATGTACATATTCTTATTCATTCCTTTACACTTGTGTGTATAAGGTAGTTGTGAAATTGTTAGGTTAGATTACTCGTTGGATATTATTGCACTGTCGGAACTAGAAACACAAGTATTTCGCTACACTCGCATTAATATCTGCTAACCATGTGTATGTGACAAATAAAATTTGATTTGATTTTAGGTCCTTTGCTGTTGTTCTGGGATTGATTTGCACTTTTCACACCAAAGTACGTTCATCTCTAGGAGACAGAACGCGTCTCCTTCCTGAGCGGTATGACGGCTGAGCGGTCCCATGGTGTTTATACTTGCGTACTATTGTTTGTACAGATGAACGTGGTACCTTCAGAAGTTTGGAAATTGACCCCAAGGACGAACCAGACTTGTGGAGGTCTACAATTTTTTTCTGAGGTCTTGGCTGATTTCTTTTGATTTTCCCATGATGTCAAGCAAAGAGACACTGCGTTTGAAAGTCGGCCTTGAAATATATCCACAGGTACACCTCCAATTGACTCAAATTATTTTAATTAGCCTATCAGAAACTTCTAAAGCCATGACATCATTTTCTGGAATTTTCCAAGCTGTTTAAAGGCACAGTCAACTTAGTGTATGTAAACTTCTGACCAACTGGAATTGTGACACAGGGAATTGTAAGTGAAATAATCTACTTGCCAGAACTCCAGTTTGTTAACAGGAAATTTGAAAATTAGTTTTAATGACTCCAACCTAAGTGTATGTAAATCTCAGACTTCAACTTTATATATACACTACCATTCAAAAGTTTGGGTTCACTTAGAAATGTCCTTGTTTTTTAAAGAAAAGCAATTTTTTTGTCCATTAAAATAACATCAAATTGATCAGAAATACAGTGAAGACATTGTTCATGTTGTAAATAGCTATTGGAGCAGGGAAACGGCTGATCGAGGCAGAGTTGCAAAGAAAAAGCCATATCTCAGACTGGCCAATAAAAAGAAAGGATTAAGATGGGCAAAAGAACACAGACACTGGACAGAGGAACTCTGCCTAGAAGGCCAGCCTCGCCTATTCACTGTTGACGTTGAGACTGGTGTTTTGCGGGTACTATTTAATGAAGCTTCCAGTTGAGGACTTGAGGCATCAGTTGCTCAAACTAGACACTCTAATGTACTTATGCTCTTGTTCAGTTGTGCACCGGGGCCTCCCACTCCCCTTTCTATTCTGGTTAGAGCCAGTTTGCGCTCTTCTGTTAAGGGAGTAGTACACAGCTTCGTATGAGATCTTCAGTTTCTTGGCAATTTCTCGCATGAAATAGCCTTCATTTCTCAGAACAAGAATAGACTGACAAGTTTCAGAAGAAAGTTATTTGTTTCTTGCCATTTTGAGCCTGTAATCGAACCCATAAATGCTGATGCTCCAGAACCTCAACTAGTCTAAAGAATGCCAGTTTTATTGCTTCTTTAATTGGCGGTAGCCTAGTGGTTAGAGCATTGGACTAGTAACCAGAAGGTCACTGAGCTGACAAGGTGCAAATCTGTTGTTCTGCCCCTGAATAAGCAGTTAACCCACTGTTCCTAGGCTGTCATTGAAAATAAGAATTTGTTCTTAACTGACTTGCCTAGTTTAAAAAAATCAGAACAACAGTTTTCAGAAGTGCTAACATAATTGCAAAAGGATTTTAAAATTATAAACTTGGATTAGCTAAAACAATGTGCCATTGGAACACAGGAGTGATAGTTGCTGATCATGGGCCCCTGTACTCCTATGTAGATATTCAATTTTTTTCTTTAAAATCAGCCGTTTCCAGCTACAATAGTCATTTACAACATTGTATTTCTGATCAATTTGATGTTACTTTAATGGACAAAAAAAAAATGCTTTTCTTTCAAAAACACAGACATTTCTAAGTGGCCCTAAACTTTTGAACTGTAGTTTATATATCCTAGTAGTATCAAATTGGAAATATCAAGAAACATTTTCACTTATTTTTACTCATACTGAAAACCAACAGTTACATCAAAGTTTTTTTTTAAATGTCCCCGAGAGCAACACATTCTCTTGGTCAGATATTCCCTGGCTTGGTGAGACACGATTGGTTTCCATCCACCAGAGCCTGTTCACCGGGGAATGTTAAATATCCCCTTTCCTTTGTCACCTTTACGGCTCTTATTTATTTGTCTGCTTTATTATAATGGTGTTGGGGACATAGGCATCAGTAAGGTAGATGGGCCGTAACTCGTAACTCACCAAGGGACCATCAATCTGGGTAAGTTGACTCCCTGTATTGCTTACAACTGTTACTGTCATATTAAAGCAGCACGTTATCAAAATCAATGAGGATTTAACTGCACTCCAGTTAAGCAGGTGATTGGTGCCATTTAAAGCAAAGAGGTACGAGGAGACTATGGATAAACACAAACAACAACTCCAAACACACAACTTAAGGGTCACTTGATTGTCATTGTTAATAAAACTGTCACCTAAATCAATAAAAATAAATTGTATGATGCCATACACTTAGAAAAACGGTTCTGGATATATCCAAAAAGGTTATATTGTTTGCTTCATATATGGCACCCCTGAAGGTTCTATGTAGAACCCTTTTGTATGGTTATTTGATCAGAACCCCAGGGGTTATTCTTCACTGAACCAAAATTGGTTCCTTGGATTTAATATAGGATTCTATATGGAGCCAATTTTGGGTTCTATATAGAACCTTTAGGGGTGTCATATGAAGCAGGCATAGAACTGTTTTTGGTTATATCCAGAACCTTTCTTTCTAAGAGTGTGTGTTTGGTAATAGAGAATCATTTGGAATACCCTCTAAATAAATAAATAAAATTTCTCTGATTCAAGTAGCTGAATTTATTCTTGAAATCAATGCCTCGATAAAATATCCCTTGGATTTTAACTAGTGATATGAAATCCCTGTCAGTGTGTTAGATTATGACATGGCTCACTCACTCAGCACCATACTATGCTTCCAGGCAGGTGTTGTCCATGGCACTGTCCATTTAGATGGAGTAAAAGATCCCTCTCTCCCTCTTGCTCTCTCTCCCACTCTCTCAGCACCACTCCATACTCTCACACAGGTTGGCATGTTTGAATGAAGCAAGCTTGCACCAATCATCCTCTCTCCACAGCCCAGGCAACAGCCACGGCAGCACTAGCTCAACTTCAGCAGTGCTCACTGACCTCTCCTCTCTCCTCTCCTGGCGGTGACAGTCATCTGCCAGCACCAATTCATCCCTCCGGCGCTTCCAGGGTCGAGAGATGAACAAATAACAATGCCTTCCGCTCCTCTGCAGTAAAATGAGAAGCCACCAGGCGCTGCATAATTTCCTAAGGCATTGTCAGGGGTAGTGAGGAGGTAATGCGCTACGGGGAGATGCATCCCTGTCAAGTGGGGCTCACTACATTACAGCCCTGACCTCCCCATGTGATCGTTCCGTTCTTAAATACCAAGGTGATTGGTATGTAGTTCATCATGAGGTGAGCAGATATGATGCAGATGAAGGCCCGGGACGTGGTTATAACTCTTCATGTAGCAAACACAGGAAAACACATGAACCTATGACCTGATGTTTTCTGAGGGCCTGAATTCAGGGATTCACTTTACATACAACGTAATGTGTCAAACATGATTTTATATTTCAACACTGTAATTCAGAAATCACTGAATTCCATCCTCCCCTAATGTTTGAGAGGAGAGAACAACCGCTACAGTAAAATCATGTTACTATGTGTAGAAGGTACAAGAACACAGTCAAGAGGAAGGATAACAAATTGTTAAGAAAATGTTCAACACCTTTAAAGACAATGGGTTAACACTCTTTAACCTGAACTCTAAAATATTAGTGTGTGAGAGAGAGAGAGAGAGAGAGAGAGAGAGAGAGAGAGAGAGAGAGAGAGAGAGAGAGAAAATGTTGAGGTCAGAGTCAGAGAGGCGTGTCCACTGCTTCGAAATGCTACTACTTGTATCAGCTCACCAAGCAGTTAGGGTGTTTGGTTCAGTTGTCTGGCTGTGCTTGTCTCCACAGTGTTTGAAGGGGTTTCAGCATGCATTGATTCATTACATAACAGCATTATCACTTGACCTATGGGTCACTTCACCTGAGTGCCAAGGTTGAACAGGCTCACCAAGACCCATAGCTCACCACTGCGCCAAGGCTCACCAATGCACTTAGCAGGTTTATCAAGACACCAGACTTATGTGATCTTATTTGTTTATTAGACAGACAAGGGAAAATGCTATCAAAGAAGATAAACCAAAAACGGGAACACCAATTTCCCAGTAAACTCAACTGCATGAGTAGGCTATGGACTGCTGGATGAGGTGCATGGAATCACTGAGACATCATGCACATTTATGATCCAATTTTAAACAAAGTTAATGACTAGTAATTAATCATTTCATGAATTACAATGAGCTAAAAATGAGTTCAAACAAAAAAAAGGTATTATCCTCCAACCGAGGGAGTTGTGTATGTTGGCAAGATGCAGGTCAGTTTTAGAGGTATGCAGTGCTGAGTTAATTAAACAGAAAGGGAAGGATGAGGAAGGAAGGACACTTTTTTGTTCCCTACTCCAGATGCAGGCTATTACAAATACATGCTGTTTCCTGTGTGTCTCTGTGAGGCAGCTCCACTATCGACTGTGAGTAAATTAATATTCAGACGGTAAAAAAAAAGCTACCCGTAGATGTATTAATCGAGCTCCGGGTGGGAGAAACAGTAGCGGGGAGGCAGGTGAACCCTGGATGACCCCAGGAGCTGTCACACAGACATATCTGCTTATTATGCAAATGTAAGGAGTGAGCTATTGATCCCAGCCTGTAGGATACCATTAGCCTGCCCAGCTGGGACCAGGGATATGTCTCAGTGTTGTACCCATGCACACTGCATATTGCTGATCATTTGCAAATGTATATCAAATCTGCATGAAACAGCCTCCAGACACTCAATGCAAACAGACCATATCCCATGATGGTGACACTGGGAGTAGGGGTGATGATGATGAAGATGATGATGATGATGATGATAATGGCGATGAGGATATTGATAATGATTGTAATTCTACAATAACAATTTTCCAAGCAGTAAACACATTTTAATCATGTTTATTGATTATTAATTTCCGTTTCTGCAATGGTAATCAGGAATAGGGATCAAGTGTTATATATAAAAATATATTTAAAAAATAAAGGAGGCTACATACTGTATCTTAATTGGGTTCTCTACAGATATTTATTGTATTCTCTCTAGCAGTCAAACACACAGGATTTGACCACAAGCAGAACACAAATGCTAACACACTCAAATAAGTTTACAGAGGAGACAACACAGCTGGATGAAGAGAGGCACAGGCATGGCAATTCATTTACACTTGCCTGATTATTTTTCACCATCCAGGCCGCTCCACAACTGAACCACATCTTCCAGAGTTGCTCTTGCACTTGATCCCTACGGAAAACACACACATCATAGGGTTACAGCAATTCAGCTATCAATCATAGGAATCACAGTGTGATCGGAAACAGACCCTGATCTGTTTATTATGAAGACTTATCTCTATTTGCACACGTTCTCTATCCATCTTTATCTAGCTACCATTTTCCATATCACCCAATCACATCAATCAATAATGAGAGTATACTGTGGTACTGCCTTGATGAAAAACTAACAGTAGCCAAAGAAAACAAAAGGAAGAATGGTGACAAAAGATATGTATATATAAGATACATTATTTCTTCATACATTGTTGGTTGAATTTTAAGCTTTCCGACTGGACAAAAACTTGTTGAATCTATATTGTTTCCATGTCATTTCAACCCAAAATCTAACTTTCCCAAGTACAAATTCAGAGATCAATTAACACTGATGCTAGTGAATAGACACATTAGAAACACTCAAGTGTCAATGGCGTATACCGAATGCCCCTGTCTCTAGCCTACTACAAAGCCTGATACCTGCTCTATGTGAGTGAAGACAGTCATGGCATCGAAACACCATAATTAAGGTAAGTGGCTTACATAAAGAAGCTCTGTATATTTGTGAATTATTATGAGTATTAATAGACTGCTGGATATTTACAAATGAATGACTGTTATAAATGCACCATTCTGTTGGAGCATGACATATTATTTGAAAAAGATCAAACATTCAGAAAAAAATACGTTTCTCAAAACCTAAGAAGACAAATAATGATTAACCATATATTTTGACATTATTTTTTAAAGGTTAAGCATAGTAGTAGCATGCTTTATCTCTATTTTCTGTTTTAATTTGTCTCTAAACGACATAGCAAACGAACAACAGCCAAAATTGACCACATTAATCTGTCCACGTATAACCAAATTAATCCAATTTAAGATTTAGGCTACAGAAATGTGTGCTCATGATGAATTTTCAAGGTTTCTGTTCAGAATGTATGGAAGTCAGGAATTCCTATTATCAAAACGTGTTGACAACGTTCTGCAAAACTGAGAATGTTTAATGTCTTTTGCTAAATAGTTTGTTAATATAGCTATCTTCATTTAATTGTGTTGCTAGGTCTCCTTCGATTTGAGGATAGATCTAGTGTTTTCAGTAAAAACTGAGATTTTGATTGCTGTTTTTTCCTCCGATAAAATGTTCTTTATTTTTGTGATTACAGTTTGGAAAGGTAGACCTATATTATAAATCTTAATTAAGAAATATTTCTGGCAAGCATGACATAATAAATATGTGCCGAGTCTTGTACTGCAATATATCGTAAATGGCACAGAGGCACAAGGCACATTCGAATGGTTCTCAAAACTAACTTTGAAAACATAAATGGTATAAATCCTAGATGTGCAGGGTATATTTTAAATGTTTTATGAATGTGCACCTCACAAAAAAAATATAAACACCACCAAAATATAATTTTGATCTTCCTTATCCTTACCATTCGAGCCCACCCGCATCATGCAGCTTGCGCAATTATCATTAGTCCACAATGAAGTCACTGGTCCACTATGGATTATAAATGGATTTTTCCGAGTTGATATACTTCCTTTCAATATTAGATATTCTAACAGAGCAAATACAAAGTTGAATCCTGTTGTTTTCCAGATCATGAAAAACTTCCACAAAAGTTTTTACTAACTTAGGCCGTCATTGTAAAGAATAATTTATTCTTATTAACTGACTTGCCAAGTTAAATGAAGGTTAAATTAAAAATGTAAAAATGTATTCGATCCTCAACTAGGGTAGGGTGCCATTGCAAGGACAAACCTAAGGACCCATCTAAGCAGGCTACGTCATCACAGGTCGGTGGATCAAATTACTTCTGAAATGTAGGAGAAAAAATAATAATAACAAAAAAATAAATTCAAAAACCTTCTGAAATGTAGGCTGGGGTTGTGATTGAAGTCAGGCGCTTGACAGGCCAGTCTGTTTCAGGTAAACCTATGGAGGCGATAAGAAACCAACAGCTCTGGTTGTTTTTTATGTTTAAAAGTATATTTTAAACGAGGAGCTCTAAATCATGCATTGACGTCAATGGGTAGCCTAATGTGTGAAAATTCGAGTTACACACGTGCGTGCTCTAAGTTCTCTAACATAGTGGTCTCGTATAGGCTAACTAATTGGGTCAACTGTGCCCCATTACTATCAAATGAGCTGCTGTAATAAGACACTTGGTCAGAGCAATCACGATAGAAATCACATTTTGGAGCCATGTTGTCCAACTGCAGGCTAAACCCAGTTCTAAGAGAGTTTAAGGGTCATTGTAAGGTCTTCAATAAACAATTGGCAGAGGTATATTTTTATTTTATTTAACTTGGCAAGTCAGTTAAGAACAGTCTTAATTACAATGATGGAAGACGCTGGGCCAATTGTGACTCCCAATCACGGCCGGTTGTGATACAGCGTGAAATTGAACCAGGGTTTGTAGGGAGGTCTTTAGCACTGAGGTGCAGTGCCTTAGACCGCTGCGCCACTCAGGAGCCGAAATATATAAAGAGAGAGGACAAAGGTACATGCTTTCAAGTAGTGTGACATGTTTGTCTAAACAGTGATAAAATGTGAAGGCTTGGTGTTGTAAAAAGATGTTATTCAATAGCCTATAAATGGCATTACATTTTAGTAATGAATTTAGAGAAAATCGTAAGAGCCATAGTAGAGAGAGAGGGGGGTCACAAAGGACAGAATAAATGGATGGAGGAAGAGATAAAGAGTGAGGTTGAGGTAGCAAAGAAATGGGAGATAAAATAAAGAGTTGGAGAGACAATTGAGAGAAAAAAAGAGAGCACAGGTGATAGAGGAAAGAAAAAAGGAGAAGATAAAGAAGAGTGAGCTGGACCCAGAAAGAGAGATGGCTCTGTGTGCACGGGCCAATCCTATCATTTATCAGAGCCCTGGAAGATCTACCATCAGAGCACCTCTGAGTGATGTTGCTCACTTGCCTCTGCCTCCATCATACCAAACCTCAGTGGGCTATGACTGCAGTTTCTCGAGCTGGGTCAATTTTCATAAAGAATCTCGGAGTGCTGATCTAGGGTCAGTTTTACATTTTAGATCATAATAAATAAGAGGGGGGACCTGATCCCCATGAAGGCTAATAGAAAGCGCAGTAACAGGTCAGTAACATGAACATTTCAACAACTTTGGTAGTCAGTCAGCAAGGAATTATTAGAATACAGATTTCATTATGTAGGCTAAATAAGGATGTACACCTTCAAAGCACTCAAAAGCAAATGTAACATTAGGTAAAGGGTGTCAAAATGGTTATGCCACATTTGGCCAAGCACAAGATGTATGGACGTTTTATATCACCCATCATCACTTTTCTTATACATTGTTTTTGAAGCATCTATGTAGGTCTCATGATGGGTTATGGTGGTTTCATTAATCCCAAGAAGTTAAACATTAATTTAAACGATCCTTTATAAAAATGTTGATACAATGGAAATGTTAATTTCAAGCTGAACAAAGATAAAGGCGTTTCCTTCATATTCCCAATGTGTTCTCTATTACAGATGTCTTGCGGGTAACATCTTGAAAAAGATCTAAAAGCAGCTAAACGAGCTAAGCAGCAAAGCAGATAAACTATTGGCACGATTATTGGACGGGATAATAGGCAACATGGTAAACCCTTTCAATTAAATCCCATGGAAAAATGTGTTCGACACTGTACAAGGTCAATGCAATCGTAATGCATGCAGAATGGCATACGATGATTATTGTCTGATTATTGACCTCGCCCTTCTGGTAATAAATATGCCTGCATCTACGTGAGTAGGCCTACAGGCGGTTCTGTGAGATATTAGGACTGAGAAAATAATAAAATATATTAGGCTAGTGCAACTTGAGAGATATGATTTGGTAAAATTAGCATATCAACTCCCTACAATCTCAGAGCCTATATAATGACTAACATCTAAATAACGTAATTATGAAACTGGCCATTCAAAAAAACAAAAATTATCCTACTTTATTAACAACACACCAAAAAAGATAACACATCATCTTTAGCCAGTTCTATAACTGCCTACAAAGAAGTAGGCTACATTTAATTGACACAGCAAGTTCTGGTCTTGAAATGAATTTCCGATCATTTCTCGGTAGGTTTCATCACTTTTATCAGCAGTCCTTCTGCTACAGAATTCAGTGAGCATCATGATTAAAGGAAAAAAGCAATTAGCCTAATTCAATTCAAAATTAACTACTTTCGAGGTTTAAGTGCAGCCAACAAAACATGTTTTAAAGTTGGGCTAGATCTATATTAACTTGTGCAACCGTGCAATATTTTTCCGTCTCTTAAATGAAGGTAAACACGGTAAATGACTGCTGGCAAGTTAATGTCGGCCATAAAAAAAATGTGGATTATGGTGGAAAACAAAAATTGACTAGTCACTATTGATTTCCGCATTATGCTGACATGTTTTGGGGGAAACATGGGAGAAAAGGGAGAACGGTAGTGAGTGGGGAGACATCTGGTACGTTCAGAATCTGAAAGTGGCTAACATTTGTCAGATATTGCTTGAAAAATAAACAATTAAAGGGCAAAACAACGATATCAGAACGGCATAGCCTGCACGTTTAAAAAAACACGTTAAGAAAAGACAAATGTAAGAAAATAGGTTTCTGCTGCATCGGAATGAATTAAATTAAATTCAGGCAAAAGTGGGGATAATGTTATTAACAGTTTTACAGACCATTTCAAAGATTTATTTTTTCACTCGTTGCAAATTCACTTTCACTAGAAACATCAAATTGCATGTTTACTGGTGTTTACAGCTCTTCACTTACTCCTCGACTACATTGCTTTCCTTGGGTGATTGGAATTTGCTCCCCATTTCAACTTCGACCTTTTAACCCCTGACTCGCCTTGGGCTGACTCGGTCACCGGGTTGGAGAGGCAACACTCAGTTGACAAAATATTCAAAAAATTCTCTCAATCGATTACCAACAAACCACTCCAACTCCACTTATCTGTCACAGGATATACTGCAAATTGAAATCGGCCTGGCCTGAAGTTGAAAAAGTTATGTTATTTTGTAGAATAGGAACTTGCACATTTAACAATGATGCGTGACCCTTTTTTTACTGACTTTGAAATTCAGGGTGTTCATTTATTTTTGTATAAGATTGAAAACATGATAAATCATAAAGATTATTATTATTAACATATTCATAAAATAATGTTTGTTTATAAATTAAACTATATTATTATCATGACAATTGTATGTTGTTGTAATGTGTAATTAATATGAGCAGGTATATTATTCATATTAATTTTATTAGCCTTAGTTCACCTGGTGATCCTTGGCAGTAAGTGCAGGGACACATATCAATATACTTTTAATGAATTGACTCGAACTTTAGTTTGTTAATGGACAAATCACTTTGTATAAGGGCTGGTCCCGCTATTTACAGAACCACGAGCTTGGGTCTGAAACAATCGATGCTAGCGAAATAGAAGAATAATGAGCACCCGGTTACATTAAGATCATTGATGGTATAGGCCTATACTTTGTATTTATCGTTTAGGGAGGGCACTTCACTTGGAGAGATCCGTTATTTTAACGTGACCGTCATAACACAAGGCTGCCGAAATAAAGGTAAGAGAGCTCCCTTACAGTTTATCCTCAATGTTGTGTAACATAGTAGATATAACAGGCCTGCATGCCTGATTCATGTAGACGACAAATTCAAATGAATGATTCTTTCCATCTGAACAGCCTATGCAGAAACAAAGGGCCCATAATACTGGGCTATTCAAACTCTTCTCGTTCTTTGTCTACCATATTGTAGCATATCATGCTACCTAATGTAAAGTAATCTATCAATCTAAATGAAGTGGGACGGATTTTAGTAAAATATAATAGCCTATGTTTAGTTGTGAGACCACAGCCAGCGTACAGAGGCTTCAATCTAGAGCGAGCTGATGTTGCAAGTCTGTGGGAGAGTGAAACGTTGTTTTCAGTCTGATTGAACGCAAACATGCAGCTTCTCTCTGCCAGAAGTTAACGTCTCTGCAGTATAAAATATCAGCATTCAAACGCATAATTGCCTAATCCGTATTTAAGTGTTTTTCCTTGTTATAACCACAAAATTCTATCGGAAATAAGAATATAACCAAATGTCACCTCAAGAACAATGCGGGCAGTATTTGTTAATACATGACGGCATACCTGTTTATGTTCTGGTATTGATACTACTCAGTAGTAAACCTCTGTTAAATACCGGATGAACTACACTGGGAATTCCTAGTGGGATATAAGCTATCCAGCCAATGCTTTCTATTTATGGAGATTCTATCCGAGATTGGGGGCATCATTGCTTGTGTTCAATGTCTGCTGTTCATAGCGGAATTATTCTGTTGATGGTGTGTTTTTTCATCAACCTACTAAAGAAGTTCTATGTTTCATGGTGAATGATGGGTTTTCGTTGCACTTCTCTGTTCCGACACTGTATGCCTGGAAGCCTTTCCAGCACCAGCCGCCAGTCCACACCCACTACGCCACGTGCACTGTTACGCAGGCCTTCAGGCTGCGTAATCTTGAACGAGCACGTCGAGAGCAACAAGCAGTTCGCAAACAACTTTTGCCAGCACAGTATTTTAACACGTTTCAAGATTGTATGGATAGTAAAGGGTCGCCTATTTGGATATTGACTATGACAGCTACCCGACATCTGACGTTAATAAAAGTATGCAACTTTTGGTGAATCTTCCTTTAATTTCGGCGATAGATTATGCTACCTTGTGTGTAGATAGAGCCTTTCAGCTTATCAATGGAGGTGAATATTCGGGCTAT
This sequence comes from Oncorhynchus masou masou, assembly GCF_036934945.1. Classification (NCBI taxonomy): domain Eukaryota; kingdom Metazoa; phylum Chordata; class Actinopteri; order Salmoniformes; family Salmonidae; genus Oncorhynchus; species Oncorhynchus masou. Next base: position 29,373,088 of record NC_088217.1, on the reverse strand, counting down.
TATTATAGTTGAGGTTAAGCACATTTTGCGTATTCGCAAATGCTCATGTTTCACTGTTAGTCTATACTCATGTTTCACTATCAACAGATAAAAAAAGTCGACTCCGGTGGGACTCGAACCCACAACCTTTGAATCACCACGATCTTTTACCTAGAAGTCCAATGCGCTATCCATTGCGCCACGGAGCCGCTGACGTTTTAGAGAAGTAGTTTCAAATACGACCATTCGCCATGAAACATGCCCATCTTTTCACCTTCACGTTGTCCTGTCAATGTTAGGGAAGTTATGAAATAGGCTGCACACGGTTTGAAGAAAAATCTTTCAAAAATACATCAAACGCTTTTATTTTTGGGAGGTTTCAAAATAGATGACCCAAGCTGTAGCCTACAATAACTCAACATTTTTTTGGTCACATATTATTAAATAAAGGTAAAATAAAAAAAATAGGCTACATAGGCACATTATAAACTCAACACAACCGTCACATCACTCCAGCACAGTCACAGTACCATCTCTTACATATTAGAAAATTGATGGTCTTTCGGTACAATATTGTACTGGCGGTTAGAGTCCGTCGAGGACATTTCTGGTAGCGAAAACCAATCATATCCCTGATCCTACCAAGAAGCTACGAATAATTGCCCTCACCAACCAAACAGAGTTCGCACCGCTACCAAGACGTTACCATGAATTGGCCAATGAGAACAGAGCTGTTGAACACTACTGATGACCGCTGGCCTTGGCGCGGTTCATGACGCTTCCACATAAAATTGGCTTATCAGAGTAAAAGTAGATAGATATTTGGTTGAGTGAGGTTCCCATTTATTGCATGATATAACATACATAGTTTCCATGCAAAATATTACCTTAGAAAGGATGCAGAGACGTGTATTCCATGTTGTTCTAGTGAGGCGGAAAGAACCGTATGCTCTCCTCTCACCTGTGCTATACTTGTATACATACATACCCAGGCTACATACAGTCAGGTACAAATTATTGGCACCCTTGATAAAGATGAGCAAAAAAGACTATGAAATAAACAATTCAAATACTGAGCTATGAGCTATGAAGAAGGGTACATTTAGTAGGCCTAAATCTTGTTTACCCCAGTTTTAGAGAAAGGGCTTAATCTATAAATGTAATACCATGATCCCATCGAAAACGTAATGTTGGCTAAGTTATTTTGATTGTAAATCAAGGAAGTAATTGAAGACAACATAATTGGAGGAAGATGTGAGAATGACACATATACTCTAATTTGTTTTTTAATCAGTGCACAGCACACACTCAGGAAAATTAAATAGTTTATACAATGGCACATTCAAAGACTGACATTAACTGATCAGAATGTAATTACAGCATTCAGCTAAGGGGTTTTGTGCTCAGAGTAAATTAAGAGGAAGGGGAGAATACTGTTGACTAATACATCAATGAAAAATGATGCTGTATAAGCTTGAAAAATAGAGGATCAGCCGTGGACAGGTGTGGAGTTCATAAACACCACAGAGGGACAAACAATTGAACACAAATAATTACAATTTTGTATAATTACCTTAAAATGGAGAGAGACTGATTGTTGGCTCCAATCAGAATGCCCAGCCCGTAAGGAACAGAGGACAAGGAGCTGTCTGAAGGACAGCCAAGCATAGATGTGGAGAATGGACAGAGGCCCAGCCGGGCACAGGTGTGGAGGTCACAGACAGAGACCCAGCCAGGCACAGGTGTGGAGGTCATAAACTCTCAGTTCAATTCCATTACACGTAAGAGTCATTGGACGAAGGCGTATTCTGTACGGGAAGTTGTTAAGAGCCCCGAAGTTCGGTCTGAACATTAACACACACCGCTTGCAGTACGGTTTTGTAAGCATAAGGACCTTATCTTTCAAATACAAAACAAAAAACAAACGGTTAAATTGATACACACCTTTATGGGGTTAGTCTTACCACAGGGCCATATCTCCATGTTACAGCATGTGTTTGCCAGTGGCGACCCGTCATTCAGGGCAGGTGGGGGGCAGAGCAAATAAAAACATTTAAGAAATAAAGTGCTTTCTGTGGTGGTGGGGCAAGCCAGCAGAAAATATGGAGCATTGCGCCGTGATTGGCTCAGTGTTCTGTCAATCATGGGGACACTACGTCACCACCAAGTCAAAGGGTAGAGCTCGAAAATTTAAACCCCTTGGGTGCTGCCATAGAGCTACATGAGAAGTGCCCATCCAAGAAAGCTTAAGGTCATTGGCCAAAGATAAAATGACATCAAATCACGTTATATCTACAGTAGCTTTCTTACTTTCAAAATCTTAGCGAGCAGTCATCATCATGAATCAAGTCGACAATCTACTGGCAAATCCTTTTTAATCCTAGTCATATGAAGATAAATAATTAAGTGAAATTATAAATAAAATGTATCGGTGCTCATCGGCCATAAACATTACACAACAAGTTGGATATCACAAATTCAACAATTAGTGGTTTGAAATGAATCAGTGGCTAACTGCAAGCATTGCAAAGCAATCATTAGCCTGCTATTCAGTGGAGTGGTTGTGTGGTCCCAAATCTTAGATTAAGGGTATATTTTCCTTGTTTAAAATGATTGACATTCCACATTGGCCATACTGTCAATGAAGCATGATTTGTGCCGCGCTCAAAAAAACTGTTAACTCGGAACTGCAAAACCTGACTTTAGTGAGTTAAAAACAACTGGGAACTTGGAAAAAACGAGCTACGACTGGGAAAATACGTTTGAACTTTAATCCAACTCGGGAATTGTAAATTGGGAACTCGGGCCTCTTTCTAGAGCTACGACTTGAAGATCACTGATGTCATCATGATTCAAACTTTTTTTAAAATTCAAGTTCCCAGTTGTCTTGAAAGCACCATGAATCCAGAGAATGCCAGACTTTGATGACAAAATTTGCCCACGAAGGACCGCCGCACCACCTTCCTGTTCAAGTGACCACAGCACAACAACGTGAGTCCAAAAATGTATTGTACTGTATGCTGCTGCATAAACTATGTAATATGCCAGGGAGATATGTATACTGTAGCTAAGAAAGTAATACTAAGTATATGTTGTGTAGTAAGCTGTTAGTAGCCCATGTGCCTCACCCTAACAATTTGGTCTATTTTCACCACTTAATTTCGCCTACTGTTCTGACTTGGTGGTGCACATGTAGCCTATAACCTGTTTTTGGAAATGTAATCATCGAATATTGTAAGAGCTTCCATTGTCTGCTTATATCCCCCTTTATTTATCCTATGGTTCTGACTTGGTGTACAGGAAGAACACTGTAAGAACAGCCCATGTTCTAAATTCTGTCGCTGTACATTTCAAAAGTGCTGAACAAATAGTTATATTGACTACTTACATCCAAGCTCGATCATTAATGTCTTAATCAAAATTACGGATTGCCTCTTATCCGCTCGTAGTCCCCTTATGCCATAGTTTGTACATCTCAATTGTCAGCAGAAACCGCGTTTGTTTAAGTAAGTCAGTCAGCTGTATCACAACTGAGAATCGATTCATGTTTAGATGGAGTGTTTGGTTCTTTTGGCTTCCAGAGCCAATTCACCTTTAAACAGAACATCCAAGATACTTGGACTATAAAGGAGTAATGTTAGGCTCCTTTAGTCTATTATTTGGCTATCTCTCAAAAGTAGGAGTAAAACTAGCAGTAACAGTACGTAGTATGAAATGTGGTATGTCAACATGTAGATAAAGTGAGCAGTACATACAGTGCCTTGCGAAAGTATTCGGCCCCCTTGAACTTTGCGACCTTTTGCCACATTTCAGGCTTCAAACATAAAGATATAAAACTGTATTTTTTTGTGAAGAATCAACAACAAGTGGGACACAATCATGAAGTGGAATGACATTTATTGGATATTTCAAACTTTTTTAACATATTCAAAAACTGAAAAATTGGGCGTGCAAAATTATTCAGCCCCCTTAAGTTAATACTTTGTAGCGCCACCTTTTGCTGCGATTACAGCTGTAAGTCGCTTGGGGTATGTCTCTATCAGTTTTGCACATCGAGAGACTGACATTTTTTCTCATTCCTCCTTGCAAAACAGCTCAAGCTCAGTGAGGTTGGATGGAGAGCATTTGTGAACAGCAGTTTTCAGTTCTTTCCACAGATTCTCGATTGGATTCAGGTCTGGACTTTGACTTGGCCATTCTAACACCTGGATATGTTTATTTTTGAACCATTCCATTGTAGATTTTGCTTTATGTTTTGGATCATTGTCTTGTTGGAAGACAAATCTCCGTCCCAGTCTCAGGTCTTTTGCAGACTCCATCAGGTTTTCTTCCAGAATGGTCCTGTATTTGGCTCCATCCATCTTCCCATCAATTTTAACCATCTTCCCTGTCCCTGCTGAAGAAAAGCAGGCCCAAACCATGATGCTGCCACCACCATGTTTGACAGTGGAGATGGTGTGTTCAGGGTGATGAGCTGTGTTGCTTTTACACCAAACATAACATTTTGCATTGTTGCCAAAAAGTTCAATTTTGGTTTCATCTGACCAGAGCACCTTCTTCCACATGTTTGGTGTGTCTCCCAGGTGGCTTGTGGCAAACTTTAAACAACACTTTTTATGGATATCTTTAAGAAATGGCTTTCTTCTTGCCACTCTTCCATAAAGGCCAGCTTTGTGCAATATACGACTGATTGTTGTCCTATGGACAGAGTCTCCCACCTCAGCTGTAGATCTCTGCAGTTCATCCAGAGTGATCATGGGCCTCTTGGCTGCATCTCTGATCAGTCTTCTCCTTGTATGAGCTGAAAGTTTAGAGGGACGGCCAGGTCTTGGTAGATTTGCAGTGGTCTGATACTCATTCCATTTCAATATTATCGCTTGCACAATGCTCCTTGGGATGTTTAAAGCTTGGGAAATCTTTTTGTATCCAAATCCGGCTTTAAACTTCTTCACAACAGTATCTCGGACCTGCCTGGTGTGTTCCTTGTTCTTCATGATGCTCTCTGCGCTTTTAACGGACCTCTGAGACTATCACAGTGCAGGTGCATTTATACGGAGACTTGATTACACACAGGTGGATTGTATTTATCATCATTAGTCATTTAGGTCAACATTGGATCATTCAGAGATCCTCACTGAACTTCTGGAGAGAGTTTGCTGCACTGAAAATAAAGGGGCTGAATAATTTTGCACATCCAATTTTTCAGTTTTTGATTTGTTAAAAGAGTTTGAAATATCCAATAAATTTCGTTCCACTTCATGATTGTGTCCCACTTGTTGTTGATTCTTCACAAAAAAAATACAGTTTTATATCTTTATGTTTGAAGCCTGAAATGTGGCAAAAGGTCGCAAAGTTCAAGGGGGCCGAATACTTTCGCAAGGCACTGTATAAACAGTAATAAATAATAGCAGCAGTGATGGTAGTGAGTGTGCATGCATGCGAGAGATGCGGCTTTCGTGGAGCGATAGTTAAAGATGCTTTGTGGTTGACAAGTTGCAAAAGTGTTCAGAGGGTCCCTGATTCGAGCCCAGGTTGAGGCAAGGACAGGGACGGAAGCAATACTGTTACAGAGAGTCAGAGAGTCAGTGGGTCAGTGTTACAGAGAGTCAGTCTCTTAAGGTGCAGGTGAACAGCAGGTTGTGCAGGTGGACAACTAGGCTTTTCAACAGTCTTATGGCCTGGAGGTGGATGCTCTTACCATCTGCCAGATGGAAGCGGAGAGAACAGGCTGAAGTCCTTTGTGATCTTCCATGGGACGGTGAAGCTGCTTTTACAGGTGGGGATGTAACAAGACAGGATGCTCTCTATGGTGCATCTGTAGAAACGGGTGTCTTTCAGGACAAGGCTCCCATGTGACAACTTTTTGAAGAAGTGTTGCTCCATGTGTGTTATGGAAATAACGGGAAAAGATTGTAATGGTGAGTATAAGATGTAAAATGTAATCACAGTGTGTAGATTGGATGTATAGATGGAACAATGCATAGTGCCTAACCTTTTCTTAACATCTCAACACATTAGGACAAAAAAGTGCATGTTTATTCAATATCACACAGTAAAATTTGTTAAGGAGTAGTATATAACATTAGCTGACTGGGTGTGACAAAACATAGGCCTACTATTAAATCACAGACTTTATGATTTTAGCTTAGTGTGGAAGTATTGGGGCTGACATTAGACTATTTTGACAATCTGTCAAAATACACTCGTACTGCAAGTACTGTAGCTAGTTAGCTCACGAGCTAGCTAAATTGTTAGATGTGCCTAATGCACTGATCCTACCTGCTAGTGCTAGATATTCTAATTGAAAACAGAAGACAACCAAACGTCTGATTTAAAAAAAGATAACGTAACGTAAGCAGCAAAAACTTTACTGTTGAATGAAATGTTCATGGTAGAGATGGAGAGGAAAGGCCCCTATTCTAGTGCCAGCCAATTCTATAGCTCTGTTCTCATTGTTCTTGGTTACTTCCTGGTTGCACTGGGGTTTCGGATTGGTTGGCGAGTGCAATTCTTTGTTAAGTCTTGGTTACAGACGGCGATATGATTGGTCGCCGCAACCAGACATTTCCTCGACTCGCAGTTGTCAAGGGGGCGTCACAGAGCCACTGGGGGTGTAGAGTTTAGGGCGGTTATTAAATATGCAGCACACGATTTGAATTAAAATCCCAAGTGTCTCAGAAAATATCAAATCCTTTTATTATTTTTGGTTTCATAACAGACCATTCCCAAAATACTATTGGAATGGAGGTGGCATTTAATTGTAGATTTGGAGACTTGGTGACCAAAGATGTTGTAAAGGAGTGTGTAACTGCCTGCAGGGAAGTCAGGCGCAGGAGAGCAGAAATGGGTAGCAAACGGAGCCCTTTATTGAGGCGAACAAAACACGTTACTCAGAAAACTGAACACATACAGGTTACAATAACCCGGCGCAAACCAGCCTGGAGTACACATACATTTACATGTAACAATTCCACACACAGACATGGGGGGAAACAGAGGGTTATATGCAAGATGAGTAATGAGGGAATGCAAACCAGGTGTGTGGAAAACAAGACAAAACAAATGTAAAATGAAAGGTGGATCGGCAATGGCTAGAAGACCGGTGACGTCGACCGCCGAATGCCGCCCAAACAGGGAGAGGGACCGACCTCGGCGGAAGTCATGACAGATGTTCGGTAATTCTCCAACTTTGGCCCTTCAATTTTCCTTTGCCTCCCGAACCATCTTCCTGGTAGCGACAAGATACACTTGCGTCCAATACCAGGCAAGTTTACCACTGTTCCAGTGGTTTTAAGCTTCTAAATTGTTGCCCAAATAATGGTAAATGGTAAATTTGTCAAATGTTTTTCTACCCATTGCCTGATCGTTTAGTAAATAAGTAAGATATTTTGCTCAGTGTATCTCAAATAAGTTAATGCTGATTAGAAGCTATATTAAATGCGTAATTGTAGGGAAATATCTAAATGAATGCATGAATGGCCTCCAACAGATTGAACAGTTCCTAACACTGTTTTTCTCCACGGAATTAGGATTCTTCTCTTCTTTACCAGTTAAAGTCTACCCATATAGCCATATTAACAGGTTCCCAACCATATGGAGGAAGAGAAGGGGCAGGCAGTTGGAGGTGGGGGGAACAGCACAGGTCAAGGATGCTGTGTCCTTTGTGTTTAACCTTCCCCACTTTCAGCTCACATTGGTAGTGCCCAGTCCATAAACTTTGAATCCTTAACCTCACCGCCTTGCATCCAACCAATCACAAGGGAATGTGATATGTTCGCCCCTTTCTGCAATGCAAATGTGGCAGTACAATTTAAATCGCTGAACAGCAACACATGCATTTTGAGTTACTTGAAGGAGGCTGTGTGTTCAGCTTTCCAGCTCTCACACACATACCACACACAGTCTCTCTCTCTCTCTCACTCTCTTTCTCTCTCTCTCTCTCTCTCTCTCTCTCTCTCTCTCTCTCTCTCTCTCTCTCTCTCTCTCTCTCTCTCTCTCTCTCTCTCTCTCTCTCTCTCATCACATGACCTGAGAGGGAGCCTTCACAGTGGAGATGATGGATGGGGCTTTTAGTACCTATTTAGAATGAAGCTGTCCCCACCGCTCTCTAATTACCAACTCCCTGAAGGAGGCTGCTGCCCCACTTAATTGCTTTTTGTTTGTTGACCTAGTTGAGCTCTTAGATGGATCGGTAAGAGAGAAAAAAATAGAAAGACCTATAGCCCCTACCGGCCATTACACTTCTTTATTGTCCCTGTCTGATCTGAAAGGTTTTAATTGGTATTGGTAGGATGTTAAGCCCAGAACACTGAGAGGCAGACCAGTAGCTGAAAGTTTGCTGGTTCAAATCTTGGGCCGGATGATAAAGGTGGGAGAAACCAGAGCGGTACTGGCTTCAGATGATAGCTATCATCCACTGTCATTGTGCTCTTGAGAAACGCATAAACCATCCACCCTCCAGGGGAACCCCACTGCAGCTGATATGTGTTGTCGAAGGAGAATAAGAGCAGATCAAAAGACACATTTCTTTAGTAATGGATTGTAATAATGGATGGACTAACAAAGTAATATTCTATTCAATTTACCTCCATATTGCTTACACCTATCCAGAAAGTATTTTCAGATCTTAAGGTATATGAGAAGGATGGAGTGGCATACAGTATTTTCCAGAGTCATGAATATGCCTTTAAAGTTATTCATATGAATTAAAATGTGGCAAAATCTGGCAACACACATATGAAGGTTGTCACATTAGGCAGAGGCAGGTCTCATATTCAGATCTGAATGTGTTTTTAAAATCTGCACTCACAGTGGAATCACAGCATTTCTAATTTCTCATCCATCAACCCAATCACAAGTATCACCTGAGCAGGGCAGCTAGACAGCTCATTGCTCAGAACAAATGAATAATTTTAAGCTGAAATAAAAGAGGAACAGACTACTTCAGGAATACCATCTGTAAACTCAGAGAACAGAATCTGTCATCGTCGCTTACCACAGCCAGTACCACAGCCTCTGAAATACCACAAAGAGTACTGGCCGCACCACAATGCACATTGCTCTCAACCCATAGAGACTTGAGACAAGGCAGCAGGATATCTGTCTGCTGTATACAGTCCTAAGGCTTGTTCACACATAACTCACGGAGCTTCTCCCGCTTCCCCCGCCCCATAAATAAGTCTGCCTTCTTTTGATAATGCCAGCTTAACATTTAGTCAATAAACTCTTCTCTGCTGGTGTGCTTTTACCAAGGCTGCTTTTTCCCAATATGCAGTATATCTTCAAGTATACACTCTTAGAAAAATAGGTGCTATCTAGAACCTAAAAGGGTTATTTGGCTGTCCCCACACTTTGAGGAACCCTTTTTGGTTCCCGGTAGAACCCATTTGGTTCCAGGAAGAACTATTTTGGGTTCCATGTAGAACCTTTTCCACAGAGGGTTCTGCATGGAACCCATGAGAGTTTTACCTGGAACCATTAAGGGTTCTCCTATAGGAACAGCCACCCTTTTGGAACCCTTTTTTCTAAAAGTACTGCAATTATACACCTTGATAATGTGGAGCATTTTCCTTTGCATACAATGGCCATACTATCAAATGTTTCAACTTGCTGCCTTACACACACGTACACTACACACACACACACACACACACAAGCACACACACACACACACACACACAGTCGGCCCAGCATCTAATTTATTCAAGACATTCTATTCCTCTCAGTAATGACTGTAGAATGGTTGAGAACTGAAGCATCCCTTTCTCTATAAGCCTCTGGGTAAGACTCCACTGAACCTTCACCTGCTCATAATGATGACACAATTTGTGACACAACTTATGCATCAGCAGATCTACCAGCATTAGCCAATAGTCTCTTGGCCTCTATGTGGACAGTTGAGGACAGTTTAGGTCCGGTGGTGAGGGAACTAGTTTTTCAGGCCAACCCAACCTTAACATCGACAAAATCCACATTTACTGAAGGAGACAAACTGGGTTAGACTGGAAAACAAATAACTTGTAGCTGATAAAATGTGGGGGGTGGTTTAAATTTGTAGAGGGAGGTAGGCCATTACCAAGCCAGAAAATTACCATAGTAAGTGAGTGAGAAGCAGTGTGGTGCCTCTACATAACCCAGCAGCACGCTCTCTCCTAATGACTCCAGAGGTGTAATGAAGACAAACCCGGGCAGAAATTAGCAGCGACAGTAACTAAAACATTGATAAATAAACCACTAATAAAAAAGAGCAGTGGGGGCGATGGAGGCGGTAGAGAGAGGAGAAGGGAAGTGATTAGTACAGTGCATGGTGCAGAAATGTGACAATTTATCGGTCTCGTCTCGTATTTTCTCGAAACACACTGAAAACAGCAATGGCCGATGGTAAATGGATTTGCCTAGAAAAATCAATCCCCCATATGACCGTGTGCATGTACGTCCGTGTCGTAACCGCATGGTGAACCCTCACTGTTCTTTCCCCCCTGCTGATCCGACTAATATCATGCGCCTATATGACTTATCTGTGTGTACCGCGTGAGCACCGTCCCACTCTCGAGAGCACGCCATGATTGATGGGCTTTGCAGCCACAGCAAAAAGAAGAGTTCAAGCAAAATGGGAGTCACACAAGACTTTAAAACAACAATTCTTATGATAAGCAAAACACTTAGGAAAATTAAACTTAAACTTATACAAATTTTCATTAAATTATTTTTTAATGAGAACATTCATCTTACAAGAATCTATCCAATTAATTTCACAGTAACCTTTTCTCATAAGCAGGACGTTTTTTTAATCATCTATTTATATTTTCTAGATTTTTCAAAAACATGAGGCTGGATAAAACTGCACATTTAAAAATGTTAATATTCCAATAGAAACCCCAGTCATCTCAACACTGAAGGCCAAACAGAGTGATGGGAATGGGGAGGAAACAGCCCAAGCAGAGGGGGGCAGAATTTAAGGTTCCATAAGGGGGTATCAGCAATGTGTACCCCCGCCTACACTCCCCCAACCCCCTTTCCTCCAGTGTGTGTGGACAGTGTGGAGGTTATCAGTTAGGTGTGCCTCTCTCGTGCCCTCGCTCTCTCCGTATGACGGGCGGCCCTGGATCATAATAAAGAGGGATGATGCTGATGTTGTGCCATCCACCTCCCTCAACATCCCCCCCACCTCCTCTATCCTCTCTTGCAGAACATTTCGCCCCTTCATTTATCACCTCTCCCCCTCCTCCTTGCCTCCCCCTCCTCCCACTCTCGCTCTAATTCTGGTTTAATAACCGCCACCTCCATTCATCACAGAATCGATGGCTCTGACAGGCCCACGCCGGCTAACGTTAGCTCCCCTGTCCTTTCCTCACGCATGGACGTGGGGTCACCGGGAGGTCAGGCTGCCAAGAAGTATGTCCTGCGCCATTGTTCCTTGGCGTAAGATGCTGAAATGCACATACAAACACCCACACATCATCAGTCAAGTGGACTGTCATGTTTGAAAAGCAACAAGCCAGACACAAATACCAAGTCAAACACACATTGAAAGGATCAGTCTCAAAATTGAAAATTATGCACCTGAGGAACATCAGAATCGATTGAAGCAACAAACTGGACTATCTTGAGGGGTTATTGTCTTACCCCATTTACTATATGCTGAATACACTGTACATAATATGTCCGTCTTACCTATGAGCAACATTTGTGTGTCAAAATGGGTGGATGGAACACCGTGACACAAAAACAAACCCCTCTATTGTCAGCCTGCATCATGCCAGGCAGTTTGCTCATCGCAGCACAGCTTGGGTTTGTGGCAAAGAGACAGGACAGCAGCTGAATTTCACCTACACCCACATCCAGGGCCCATGACAGTACACTAGAGGGTACTTGCAGAGGAGTGTGCGTGTTGTACCGCAGGACTCTAATCCACAGAGCGGGTCCTAATGGCAAGGCTCATTGAGCTAATTAATAATGCGGCACAGAACAGAGAGGGATGGGAGTCATTAGGGAACTGCGGCTATGCTCTCAGCCCTGCGGTGGAGAGCCATTCTGTGTGTGTGTTTGCATGTATGAGAGATAAAGAACGCAAGGGAGCTTTTGTGCTTGTTTGAAATTGTATTATATAGAAGTGTGAGAGAGAGAGGGGGGGGGGATGTGTGACTCTCGCTACATGTGTCACGGCAAAGACCAGAGTTCAGATAGTGTGTGTGCATTTGAATACGTGTGATTTTGCTTGTGGGTGTGCCTATGCTGCTCGGCCATCGCTCATCCATATATTTATATGTACATATTCTCATTCACCCCTTTTAGATTTGAGTTTATTAGGTAGTTGTTGGGGAATTGTTAGATTACGTGTTAGATATTACGACACTGTCGGAACCAGAAGCACAAGCATTTCGCTACACTCGCATTAACATCTGCTAACCATGTGAAAATTTTATTTGATTTTGAGTGTGCAGGTGCTCTGAAGTCAGAGAGTTTTTGTGTGAGAGAGAGCGAATGGCCATTATACAGACACCACGTCCTGCCTCATCAAACTCCCCCAGACCAACCCATTTAAGATGGCGGCCCCTCCTCTCTCTCTCAGACACACACCTGCACCCTGTAATGGTGAGGCCCGTAGCTGGTGTCTGTATGATTTATGCATTATCCAGGATCAAGACAAACAACATCAAACCACCGTACTGCAGCAGCCCTCTCTACCTGCTAGCTCCTGATGACTGGGAGCCATTGTGATCAGTGTTAATAGAGGAACAGAGAGAATTCATGGAAGTACTTTCCACTTAGCTGCTTATGCAATGAACACCGTAATTACTCAAGATACAGCATTGTATTAACATGTTACATAGCACTCCTGTGTAATGTTCCACTAAACCATAGCGTATAATACAAATAACTGGCTGATTTAGTATAATAATGAGAATGAAGTATACAGTCCATTCCTTGCCTTACGCAATACAAAAGAAATGCAACATAGTGGAAATGAGTTAATGTACAAAAACATTCTAATAATGCCAGAGCAAAGTCGTGGCAATTAAATATTTAACCTGAGCAAAAAATGAAAAGTCCCTTTTTCAGGACCCTGTCTTTCAAAGATAATTCGTAACAATCCAAATAACTTCACAGATCTTCATTGTAAAGGGTTTAAACACGGTTTCCCATGCTTGTCTAATGAACCATAAACAATTCATTTACATGCACCTGTGGAACGGTCGTTAAGACCCTAACAGCTTACAGACTGTAGGCAATTAAGGTTACAGTTATGAAAACTTAGGACACTAAAGAGGCCGTTCTACTGACTCTGAAAAACACCAAAAGAAAGATGCAGGATGGCAACAACTGCCCGAGTTCCACCAAGAACGCACAATCCCTCCATCAGTGCTCAGACTGTCTGCAATAGGCTGAGAGAGGCTGGACTGAGGGCTTGTAGGCCTGTTGTAAGGCAGGTCCTCACCAGACATCACCGGCAACAACGTCGCCTATGGGCACAAACTCACTGTCGCTGGACCAGACAGAACTGGCAAAAAGTGCTCTTCACTGACGAGTCACGGTTTTGTCTCACCAGGGGTGATGATCGGATTCACATTTAACATCGAAGAAATTAGCGTTACACAGAGGCCTGTACTCTGGAGCGGGATCAATTGGGAGGTGGAGGGTCCGTCATGGTCTGGGGCAGTGTGTTACAGCATCATCAGGCTGAGCTTGTTGTCATTGTAGGCATTACAGGGGAGACATCCTCCTCCCTCATATGGTACCCTTCCTGCAGACTCATCCTGACATGACTCACCAGCATGACAAATCCACCAGCCATACTGCTCGTTCTGTGTGTGATTTCCTGCAAGACAGGAATGTCTGTGTTCTGCCATGGCCAGAGAAGAGCCCAGATCTCAATCCCATTGAGCACATCTGGGACCTGTTGGATCTGAGGGTGAGGGCTAGGGCCATTCCCCCCAGAAATGTCTGGGAACTTGCAGGTGCCTTGGTGGAAGAGTGGGGTAACATCTCACAGCTAGAACTGGCAAATCTGGTGCAGTCCACGAGGAGGAGATACTTAATGCAGCTGGTGGCCACACCAGATACTGACTGTTACTTTTGAATTTGACCCCCCTTTGTTCAGGGACACATTATTCCATTTATTTTAGTCACATGTCTGTGGAACTTGTTCAGTTTGTCTCAGTTGTTGAATCTTATGTTCATACAAATATTTACACATGTTAAGTTTGCTAAAATAAACACAGTTGACAGTGAGAGGACATTTCTTTTGTTTAATGAGTTTATTTTTTAAAACACTAACATCAGGTACACACTAAAGTGCATTACAAGGCAATAGCATAAGATTATTCCCATGCATTTCTAAATCAATCATTCTTATTAAGGGGACCACCTGATTTAGGTTCACACATGGAGAATGGCTTGATCACCTGACCTGTGGAATTTTGCCTGAGGTGTACAGAATGTTGTGTAAGGGACGAAGCATCATCGGAGAGAAACCTGCAAGGGGAACACTTTAGTCCCTTTTCCATTACAAGCTTAACCTCCTGCAGAGCTGAGTGGTATAACGGCGCAAGACCATTTGAGTGCCATGTATGTCAAGGGCTTCTTCTAATTATGCATGACCTATTGGGGCTTCGTCCCAGTACAAACATTATAGAGATGGCTTTATACCTAGCTATGCAGTAATGTGGGTTTAGGACCTTGAAGGTCAGAATTTTGCTTAGTAGTAATGATAAGATGTCAACACGTTAAGACCTGCTAAGAAGTAACAGGAAAGTACAGGGCATGCGCATGCATAAAGCATCAGCCAAGCAACAATGGTTGGCTTGAACATGTACTAAATTGACCAAATGAAAAACATTGCTTTAGCAAAATAAGAATTTGTTCTTAACTGACTTGCCTAGTAAAAGAAAGGTAAAAAAAGAAAAATGGGACAGAAAACTAGCCCACATTCACTCCAAATTTGCAAACCACTGTCGAGACAGAGAAGAAAATAAAAGAAACTACTGCAACAAGACTTATTTTTCTTGTTAACAAATTACAACACATTGTCATTTAACAGTGGAAATAACTCTGAAGAACAAACTAAAACCTATTCTAGACTATCTGGTCAGTTACATCACCAGAGTCTGATAGCAACAGAGCTGTTAAAAGACCTAAGGCAAGCTCCTCCTAAACCTGTATACAGTATCTACTGTAATCCTGAAAATCTTTAATCTTATAATTGTTGTAAATTATATCATTTTAAAAACTTAATTTCTTCATTACAGTCTCTGGAACTATTTCCAGGTAATATGCTACAGAATGTCCTCACAAAAGGTCAGAGATGAGTACCTGTCGACATGCTGTGAGGCAGTACACACCACAGTAAAGTACATATAGACATAATGTATCTTTTCAGTAATAGATATAACAGCATCTGAGGAGAGTCATTGTGATGCAGTATTTCTCCGCATGGCCTATAAACATGAGAGCTCTGGAGGGGAACTGCTGCTCAACAGGGACTGCTGTGTGAGAGGGCCTGGGTGATGTGTTCTTCCTCCTAAAGATGAAGGTTAGGATTTGGGAAGGGTAAGCTGACCCTAGATCTGTGCCAGCAGGCAACTTATACCCCCAGGCCAGCATACAGCAAATACAGTATTCGCTCATGGAGGCTGATTAGCTGGAGGTCACATGGTCAGCAGGGATAGGACACCCAGTTCCTCCAGCTTGGCCTTAGCTACTGCCTCCCAGCCCTTATTGGCCAACGGGTTCCTGGGGGATGGGTGCATGATGCCCTCCACCCGTACCTCCATGCCCGCCGCAGTGAGGGCTCGCCTCGCTCGCTGCTCTGCCACTCTGCCAACCCCAATCACCATGGTGACACCAAGGGCAGCCACAGCCTGGCACAGTGCCATGTCACAGAGAGCCAGGAGGGCCTCACGTTCCCCAATGACTAGCTCGGGGGGTGTTAAGTTCTTGCCGGTAGTACCCATGAACATAAGTGGGCACAGGTTATGTACAAAAAAATGGCGGAAGAACACATCTGGCTCACCACACAGCTTGCGGAAGAAGCCCCAGAAACGGGAGCCACTCACTTCGCTCTGAATACAGGCCAGGCCTTTGATTAGTCGCTTTGGGTGCTCCGAAGGGGGATGTCCAACCTCCCCAGTGATTTTCAGCCAATCACGGACATAGTTTACCTCACCAAAGGGTACCTGAGAGCAGAGGAGGACTGATGATTAGGTGGATAATGATACAACTCTATTCTACCCTGACTTTGATTTAAACAGAGTGGGCAATATTGACTTATGTGTACGCCTTATTCCAGACATTTCCATTCTGCAATGGTGAATATGAGAAAGTGCTAATAAACGTTTATATTGTCCTCTATCAACCAAAAGTTCTAGGAGGCTACTATTAACCTTTTGCCTTGAATGGAAGTAGGCTAACTTAACAATGTAGCTATCAAGTGAGAGTTGTTGGGCTCTCTCTTTGTCCTGTCTGCACATCCTTACCCCGGTCTGAGCCATGCCGAAGGGTCCCGGGTTCATCCCCAGGAAGAGAATACTCTGTCCGCCACGACAGTAAGTCTCAACGAAGCAGCGGTGCGGTTCCCAGGCATACTCCAGCGGGTTGTAGATGTAGTGCACGGGCTCACTGAACGAGAGCCGGCGAAGGTGAACGTTCAGCTCCAACTCTACGTGCAGAAAACGAGAGGCTACCGTGGAACCATCCAACATCAACCCTGGACCCAGAGTAAGTGAACAAACGTTGTTCTCATTCGGTTCGTGTTCCTTCGCATCTCCCTCTCCAACCCTGCGGACAGATAAATAAAACAATCCCGGTACTTTGATTATCAATAGGAATGCTAACAAGGTTAGTCATCAACGTCAGCGGATATTAAATTGCTTAGCCACAGAGTTATTTTAAAGTAGTCATAATATAATGCACATGTCCCCTTATAACAGAACGGCTGCATTAATGTCCTTAAAACAGCACATTTTGTCGCTGTAGTTGCACTGTACCTTTTGAGTTCATGTGTGTCCATCCTGAGCGGATGTTTTCCGGAAAGAAAGACCAACAATTGCATTCTGGGAATGGTAGTTCCACGCAGATAGGCGACCTACCCTTCTTATTATACAGTGGGGCAGTGCTACCATTCAACGAAGGTGACAGCTTATGTTTTACTGAACACAAACTGTCTGCGCGCGTGCGCCATCGTGCATAAATGTATTCCCCCCCCCCCTTTCCGTCTCTGTGATAAGAGTCTCCTATGATCTGCACCGCGAGGGATTTGACAAAAATCAACACATATCATGCACTTGCACAGGGTTGGGGAGTAACTGATTAGTCTACATGTAATCAGTTACATGAAATCTGTTTACTAAAAACGGTACTACCTGTAATCAGTTACTTTACCAGCAAAAATATTGTAATAAGATTACAGATACAGAAAAACAAAATAATTACTTATTGGATTACGTTTAAATTCAGAAAGGATGTTTTGTGACACCTTTCTGTTTTCTCAATGACATTCAATTCAGCATTGAAAAAAGGTGCACCACACTACTGCACTACTATGATGACACACCAAATGCATTTGATGGATAATTTATGTCTTCTTCTAAAGACTCTTAAGGGAAACGTAATACAAAAGTAACAGAAAGTAATTATGTTATCGAGTTTGGGTAATCTTAAAGTTACATTACTGATTACAATTTTGGAAAGGTAACTAGTAACTGTAACAGATTACATTTAGAAAGTAACCTGCCCAACCCTGCACGCACTTGCACACACATTTAAATGGGTAACATTACATACACACAAGTGGTTATAGTGTATAAGGTAGTCGGTTTACTTAGAGCCATACCATCGTCTCCCTCTCTCCTTGTCCTTTACATGACATCAAACATGGAGAAAGTAGAATTAGCAAAGCTTTGACCCTCATATCAGACAAACACTGTCACCGATCTTTGATGTTACTAATGGGTAATTGGTTATCACTGACGTGTGCCAGTGTTATCTCCTGTCCTCTGAGACTTCAGGTCAAAGATTTAACTAGCTGCTACAGTTGATTTTTAATTAGCGACATTTATGTAATTACTGTTTGCATTAAAAGCTTCCTTCAAAGGTTCGTAGCACGGCTATATTGCACAAGCTGACCTCCCACTTTATTCAATATTTGTCTACAACATCTCCTTACCATTTCATAGGCCTTCTTGGCTATCTGTGGCAATCCTAGGTGAAATTTGATAAATGTTTCTACAGCACTTTATTAGCACCTTTATTCATCTCATTGGTCCACAGTTATTGAACAATAATTGAACCGTAATTAAAGAACAACAAACACTTAACACTAATGGCATATGTTCAAGGGTGACGTATTTATTTTCCATATTGATGATTTACCATAGAGTTTCCTTGTGCGTGTATATTTGTCATGGTTCCCCCTTCACTGCAGAGCTCAACAAACTGGAGAAAGAATGCTGAAGAGAAAATGAAAGAGAGAAAGAGATACACCTGGAGGAAGAGTAGGAAATTGGGGAAATTTACAAACAGAAAGAGAGAGGGGGAGAGAGGGAGGGAGAGAATGTGGTAAGAATTGGGTGGGAGAGATGACAGGAGTGTTACATTTGAGACCGGGACTCCAGCTCCTCTGTGCAGCCAGTCTAGTGCTGTTTCCATGGCAGCAGCAGCCCTGTATCTGCAGCGCAGGCAGAGAGTCTACAGACAGCAACAACACACTCACACACCCCTCCCACGCCTGAACTGCAGCTGAACCTGAGTGAGGTTATAGGTTGGACGGCTGGGAGCATATAGGTGACAGTGAGCGATGAGTAGGGGATAGAGAAAAAGAAGGCACAAGTGAGGAAAAGAGAGAGAGAGAAAGAGGAGGATGTGCCACACAGATGGGGTGAGGGGGGACTGAACAGGATCTAATTATCATACAGGGGGAAAATATATTATTGACAAGCGGAAGGGTTTCTGCTTGTTTTGCCATGAAAAAGGAGGGTTCCTATCTCCTTGGTTTTTTATTATTCTTCTGGGTTGGGGACCACTATTTTTGCTTATTCTTTATTTTGTATGGAAATGTGGCTTTAACAAAGGATATCAAATACAAACGCTTCATACATTTCACCATGGATCATTTCTAGAAGTCAACCGATTATGATTTTTCAACGCCGATACCGATTAATCTGCCGATTTGTAAAATGTATTTGTAATAATGGCAATTACAACAATACTGAATGAACACTTATTTTAACTTAATATAATACATCAATAAAAATCAATTCAGCCTCAAATAAATAATGAAACATGTTCAATTTGGTTTAAATAATGCAAAAACAAAGTGTTGGAGAAGAAAGTAAAAGTGCAATATGTGCCATGTAAGAAAGCTAACGTTTAAGTTCCTTGCTCAAAACATGAGAACATATGAAAGCTGGTGGTTCCTTTTAACATGAGTCTTCAATATTCCCAGGTAAGAAGTTTTAGGTTGTAGTTATTATAGAAATTATAGGACTATTTCTCTCTATACCATTTGTCTTTCAGATACCTTTGACTATTGGATGTTCTTATAGGCACTTTAGTATTGTCAGTGTAACAGTATAGCTTTCGTACCTCTCCTCGCTCCTACCTGGGCTTGAACCAGGAACGCAACGACAACAGCCACCCTCGAAGCAGCGTTACCCATGCAGAGCAAGGGGAACAACTACTCCAAGTCTCAGAGCGAGTGATGTTTGAAACGCTGTTAGCGCGCACCCCGCTAACTAGCTAGCCAATTCACATCACATCGTTACATCAGCCTAAATCTCAGGAGTTGATAGGCTTGAAGTCATAAACAGCAGAGCTGCTGGCAAAACGCACAAAAGTGCTGTTTGAATGAATGCTTATGAGCCTGCTGGAGCCAACCATCGCTCAGTCAGACTGCTCTATCAAATCATAGACTTAAATATAATATAATAACACACAGAAATACGAGCCGTAGGTCATTAATATGGTAAGATCCGGAAAGTATCATCTCGAAATAAGACGTTTATTCTTTCAGTGAAATACGGAACCATTCAGTATTTTATCTAACAGGTGGCATCCATCAGTCTAAATATTCCTGTTACATTGCACAACCTTCAATGTTATGTCATAATTATGTAAAATTCTGGCAAATTAGTTCGCAATGAGCCAGGCGGCCCAAACTGTTGCATATACCCTGACTCTGCGTGTAATGA
The DNA here is from genome assembly GCF_036934945.1 of Oncorhynchus masou masou. Lineage (NCBI taxonomy): Eukaryota > Metazoa > Chordata > Actinopteri > Salmoniformes > Salmonidae > Oncorhynchus > Oncorhynchus masou. Next base: position 29,352,923 of record NC_088217.1, on the reverse strand, counting down.
ACGCAAGAGAAGTGACACAATTTCACCTGGTTAATATTGCCTGCTAACCTGAATTTCTTTTAGCTAAATATGCAGGTTTAAAAATATACACTTCTGTGTATTGATTTTAAGAGAGGCATTGGTGTTTATGGTTAGGTACACGTTGGAGCAACGAGTCCTTTTTCGCGAATGCGCACTGCATCAATTATATGCAATGCAGGACAAGCTAGATAAACTAGTAATATTATCAACCATGTGTAGTTATAACTGGTGATTATGATTGATTAAGTTTAATGCTAGCTAGCAACTTACCTTGGCTTCTTACTGCATTTGCGTAACAGGCGGGCCCTTCGTGAGGCAGGTGGTTAGAGTGTTGGACTAGTTAACCATAAGGTTGCAAGATTGAATCCCTGAGCTGACAAGTAAAGATCTGTCGTTCTGCCCCTGAAAAAGGCAGTTAACCCACCGTTCCTAGGCTGTTATTGAAAATAAGAATGTGTTCTTAACTGACTTGCCTAGTTAAATAAAAAAATAAATATAGCTGTAAAACAAAAACAAAAATGGCGTCTGAAATGTCCGATATCCGATTGTTATGAAAACTTGAAATCGGAACTAATTAATCGGCCATTCCGATTAATCGGTCGACCTCTAATCATTTCACTCCTGTGTGCATGTATCTCTATGAGTGTGTGTTGGCGTCTTCTTGTTGAAGATGAGTGAGGTTTGAGGGAGTGTGTGTGGAACTTGTTTCTGTTGGCAAAATGAGTTTGCCTGCATGTCTGTGTGCATTCTGCATGCATTTGTCTTTCTGCAATGCCTCACAATGGTGTTAGACACAACACGTGTTTGAGCTGTGTGTTGTTCACTCTACCTGTCCTGCCTGCCTTTGTACACACTGTGTGTGCATGTGTGAGTGTGTATTGTAAGTGTGTTTGCATATCTGATAGATGAACTCACTTGATGTATTTATTTACACATCCCCCTGTAACTTCCCACATCATGATCAGGGCGTGTGGGTGTGCTGGGTGACTGTGTGTGGGTGCATGCATGGTTTTGTGTAACCTGGTGCCACAAACCTGGTTTATGTATATTCTCAATTTCCATGAAGTACAAGCATAGTCAGGTACTGTAAACATAGATCGTGAAGAGTCTTGTTTCCTAGTATTTGATGGTCAAGGTTACTGGCAGCTTCATTAAATAGTACCAGCAAAACACCAGTCTCAACGTCAACATTGAAGAGGTGACTCCGGGATGCTGGCCTTCTAGGCAGAGTTCCTCTGTCCAGTGCCTGTGTTCTTTTGCCCATCTTAATCTTTTCTTTTTATTGGCCAGTCTGAGATATGGCTTTTTCTTTGCAGCTCTTCCTAGAAGGCCAGCATACCGGAGTCACCTGTTCACTGTTGATGTTGAGACTGGTGTTTTAAGGGTACTATTTAATGAAGCTGCCAGTTGAGGACTTGTGAGGCGTCTGTTTCTCAAACTACACTCTAATGTACTTGTTCTCTTGCTCAGTTGCCATTGGAACACAGGAATGATGTTTGCTGATAATGGGCCTCTGTACACCTATGTAGATATTCCATTAAAAGAATCAGCCATTTCCAGCTGCAATAGTCATTTACAACAGTAACAATGTCTACACTGTATTTCTGATCAATTTGATGTTTTTTTTACTGGACAAAAAATTAGCTTTTCTTTTAAAAGCAAGGACATTTCTAAATGAGACCAAACTTTTGAACGGTAGTGTAGTATAATGGAGTAACGGTCTCTGTCAGGGTTTCTAACCGTTCTAGAGGTCTTGATAGGATCTTATCCAAGAGTGACTTGGAAACAGTGGGGTCAAATGAGTTCCCCGTTGACCCCTCACCTTACTAAGGGGTCAAACAGTTGAGGTCATGGCTGCAGGTCTGTTTGTGAAGTGTCCTAATATTTAGACATACACAGTGTTACCATGGATTTGTAAATTAGAATACACTACTTTTTTGACAAAAATTAAATACTCATCATAAAATAAAGTATCAAATTATCATTGTTATCACTGTTGACAATATTGGCATTAACAACAATATTGATACTATTAATAATAATATCATATTGTTTCATTAACATTAGTAGCAATAATAGGAGTGTTATTTAGTCAGTTCTTGATTACTAATAGCTGCTGTAAAAACAAACATTACAGACATTTTTAGGAAACAGAGAGAAGAGGATAGTATACTGGACCCTCCATAGAAAATGAATCACAGAGTGCCCTCTAGTGGCCTGCTGATATCTCATTATTACCTACAAGGGCTGATTGTTAAGTGGTATAATGTTATTGCAATGCATGCAAGTGTCATAGAAGATGTCATGTTCTCACATAATATTCTCTCTGACGCTGTCTCTCTCTCTCTGTCTCATGAACTCGATGCCCCCCCCCGCCCAGCCACCTGATCCTCGGTCACAGCCTGTAAACATATTAGGGAGGTACAGGCAGACATCTACAGGAGCCTCTCCATCCATCATAACACAGCCAATGGCTTTAGCAGGGCTCCCTGGGTCCGGCTGGGATTGGTGTACACCGAAATGTACAATGACCCAAAGCAACCACACATTCGTAGAATATATACACACATATACACACACACACATACAGGTATGACTCATTCCAAGGCATCTAGCAAGTGCAAAATGGTGCTCAACCACACCAACACTGAGCTCTATATTCTCTATGGCTAGAGGCTGGATCAGGGCGGTGAGAGTCATCATCCGTTCTGCCTCCTCGTTACCATGCCATGACTCCAACCTCCACACAGACACACACATTACCCCAGACAACTTTCCCCCTCTCTGCATCCCAGTCAAATCTGTTTTCCAATATCGATTGTCTTATGTTCCGAATTGTTGAAACCAATGCTTTTACTCACTGTATTGTAATATACGGTTTTGAAAAGCAGGTGTATATGTTACTGGGATGTGGTAATGTGTAATCTGATTGAAGTACTATAATGCTTTATTGTTGATTTCCCCCTGTGTATGTCTTTTACAGTCAAGACTTGGGTAACAGGAACTAGGTTTCCCCTTGAGCTTCCAAGAGTGATTTCTAAGCTTTTCTCAAAAGTATTTCCCTTTCTACCTAAGCTATCATATGCATTAAGCAATTACCTGCTATTATACTATCATTTTATGTGCACTGACAATAGATAAGAGCAACAGCTAAATTAATAAATATACAATAAGAGCATCAGTGAGGTCTGATGTGATTTCCAGGCCAGGCAGACTAAACTAATGCAGATCCTGCCTGGTGCCTGGTGCTGTGAGTACAGGATGTGAACCACATGCTCTATCTGATGATGATTAGGCTGTTCTCCTGGATTACCCTGTCTGCCACACCACTCAACTCCTGCACCATCGAGCCTCTGTTTCATCTTCAAGTGTCTCTGCTGCCCGCACCGGGCTGCGAGTACCCTCTGCGTGTGTGTGATTACTTTGGGGGTGAATATTTGTGTGCGTGAGTGAGTGTGCACGTCTGTGTCTTCCTTCCCGGTCTCTGTGCACAGTTGTTCCATACCTTCACCTCTTCATCCTTCTTTTCCCTCACCTCAGGGTGCATACAAAGCTGAACCAGAAAAAATAATCTCGCCCTCCATCTCTGTTTAGCCTTTAGCATATCTTTCTCTTTTCATCTCTCGGCTTCCCTACCCTGCCTCCTCCGCTCTCTTCCATTCTTTATCTCCCTCTCTCTCCTGTTTTGCCTTTTCTTTTTCTCTCCATCCTTTCTTTTCCCCTTTCCTTCCACTCTTTCTCTTTTGCTCTTTCTTCCTCATCTCTCCATCTCTATCTCCCTACCACACCTCTCTCTCATACACTCCCTCTCTCCTCTCTATCTGATGGATCACCTTCCCCTCCCGTTGAACTCCTCTGATAATCCAGGGGAAGCAGTAAGACTTCATCCATCAGCAACACTGACAGAGCCGCAAGCTGGTGCAGTCTGACATACCACCACTCTGTCTGTACCGTGTGCGTGTGTTTGTGTTTGATGTGTTTGTTTGCGCTCTTCGTAGCAGAACGACTTGGCTGACATGTTATGAACATGCGTGTATATGCACGTGTGAGTGAATTAACTCAGGGCTCCTGTACGGATTGTTGTTTTGAGGGTGAAATTTCAACCACAGGATAATGTCATCATGGTAACCAAATTTCAACATAGACAAATATTATATAAAATATGTTGAATTTGTACCTTTAAAACAACGTCATACTTTTACCCCTTTTTCTCCCCAATTTTGTGGTATCCAATTACAGTCTTGTCTCATCGCTGCAACTCCCATACGGACTCGGGAGAGGCGAAGGTCAAGAGCCGTGTGTCCTCCGAAACACAACCCAGCCAAGCTGCACTACTTCTTGACACAATGCCTGCTTAACCGCACCAATGTGTCAGAGGAAACACTGTACACCTGGCGACCGTGTCAGCGTGCATTGCGCCCGGCACGCCACAGGAGTCGCTCGGGCGCGATGGGACAAGAACATCCCTGCTGACCAAACCCTCCCCTAACCCGGATGATGCTGAGCCAATTGTGCGCCACCCTGTGGGTCTCCCGGTCACGGCCGGCTGCAACAGAGCCTGGACTCAAACCAGGATCTCTAGTGGCACAGCTAGCACTGCGATGCAGTGTCTTAGACCACTGCGTCACTCAGAAGGCCCCAGATTTTCAATGTTATGTCCGCTATTAGAAGAAAAAAACAATAGGCTGGGGAGCACCTCCTACTGGAGAATTGATCGATCTACAGCTACCTTTTGGTCTCCCAAAAATGTTTTTAACCGAGCCCAGCCCTGCATAGTTAGGATACTTGTCACTGACTATTGAGTACCACAGTATGAGTCATAATACCCATACAATTTTGCGTTTCGTGTAGGCTTACCCTGGCATGACGTTTTCATAACCGTGCAAATCTCTCTTGGACAAGGTAACTTTTATCAATATATTCACCTGTAATGACCCCTTAAAAATGAAATGCTAATTAGCCATTAATGTTGCTATCATACAGAACTGCACATCCTGACGCAAAATTTGACATACTGTAATCACTCAAGGCAGGGTGGAAAAAACGTCCACATTTTTCGATGCAAACTCATCAACAAGTAGCAAGTAACCTAGAAAGTAGATTTTTGTTTCTTGTGTAAATAATTACTATTGCGTATTTCTCGTGTGTATTCTTTTTTAACATTTTTTAAAATTACCCTGGCCTTTGTAGCTAACTACCCAACCTTAGGTCTCTCCGTCAATCAGAAGCAAGGATGGTTCTATGCTATGTACCGGATTGTAACCAAAACTACGATAACCACATGTGCATTTGATTGTTTTCTGACCTTTATTAGCGAGTGGCGCAGCGGTCTAAGGCACTGCGTCTATGTTCTAGAGGTGTCACTACAGACCCTGGTTCGATTCCAGGGTGTATCACAACAGGCCGTGATTGGGAGCCCATAGTGCGGCACACAATTGGCCCAGCGTCGTTCAGGTTAGGATTTGGCCGGGGTAGGCCATCCTTGTAAATAAGAATTTGTTCTTAACTGACTTGACTAGTTGAATAAAGGTTAAATAAATAATAAGTTAAGCCCTGTTTGCTAGCTGCTAACAAGCTATTTTGGTTCGGTCAAAGATCTGTGGTTAGCTAGATGCTTTTGAAAATAAGCTAGATATCCACCGACTGTACTTACTTGTACAATGCACTTTGCCTTCCTTACAAGAACCAGTGTAGGCTAGCATATTGACTGTTGTGACCTTTATTATTGACAAGTTCTTTGTGAGCTAGCCAGATAATCTGTTAGCTCACAGTTTTGTAGTCATACTTTTTCACGTGGTGACATGCTAGCTAATGTTAGCCCTCCAGCCAGGGCAGGGATATAGCTAGTTAAATATTCCCTGGTGGGGCTAGATAGTTAGGCACTTTGGTAGCGAACGTTGCACCATATATCACCGTGATGTAGTCGAACTTTCCTGACAGGGGGTGACATGGTAGCGAATGTGCCTAACGTTAGCGATTAGCGCTAACTAGCTAATGTTAAATATTCCTGCCGTGGTGGACTAGTTAGCATGTCACCATCTGTGGGGTCTGGGGAAATGTCTGACTACACAAACAACGAACTAACGTAACTAGCAAGCTAAACGTTAGCTAAATAGCCTTGCCCTGGTGAGCTAACATTAGCTAGCATGTCACCACATGGAAATGTGTGACTACACGAACGGTGAGCTAACGTTAACTAGCTGGCTAGCTACATCACACAGGACTTGTGGGCCCAATGTTTTCCCATACAAAACATAAACGGTTTTGTTCCACAAGTACTTCTGTTGTACATCAAATGATATGTGAAGTCAGTTAGCTATACGTGTCAGCAGGGATGGAAATTAAGCTAGTCCAAGGCTAGTACTTTTCAGACTGGGCTAGTAGACAATGTGCCAAACCAGCCTGACAGCAGTGAAATAGCTAGTAGAAAAGGTGCCAAAGTAGCCTGTCACAGCAGTGAACATTTGCCTTTACAAACATCGCATGCCACAGATTTAGGACCTGAATGTTAACATGGCTAGTTGAAATCGTGGTCCGAAATCCTTATGTTCCATCGCTGCATGTCAGTACCTTTCAGATGATCCCCCTATCACTGTTGGTCCTCATTGACCTTACGGCTGAGGGTTTTAACTTTCCTCTTGAGAGTCAGAAGTACAGTCATATAGCTCATCACAATACTTTACCTCTTTGGGCAAACAGTACCCTACACTGTCCTGATCATCTAGTTGAGCATTCCAGATAATTCCTCCATCCCAGCAGAAATGTCCCATCCACATAGTAGGATTTTAGATGTGCAGATAGACCAAAGCCCAGCCTATTTACCATTACTATAGTCTGTGGGTTATGGTATTTTAATATAGATGTCACCATGTTAGTTATCCACTTGGCTACCTAGTAAAAAAATTTTTTTTTTTGTCTTTCAGATGAACGGACCAAAAACACAGTGACAACACTTTGGTCTGCAGCTTCCATTTTCCGGTGGAAAGAGAAATGGCCCTGTATTTCCAAGAAAAGGTAAGAGGAAGATCCAGACTGTTGACTGGGAAACAAGAACAAACAATGAGGCATGAGGATTGGGTGTTGGGGGACCACTTGTCACATTGTCCAATGTGGGTTTGTGTTATGATAAACAATTCATTTTCTGTCCAGATAAAGATGTTGATACAGCATTGAAAAAGACCCACCACTGACCAAATGTCTCATTGATTACCAGTCCAATAGGAGTGCATCCCTCAGACCATCCGGTGCATGGACATCCTGTGCCAGTGTGGTCCGAGACTACAGCAGATCAAGCCTGTGGACGGACAGGTCAGTAACTCATCACATATGATACCATATTGAGTAAAACAATGAATTTGTTTATGCATAGACATTTTGACTTTGTCCCCTCTTCCCCATGTTTCAGACAAGAGGCGTGACATGCGGAACATCAGGCTCACCCCACGAAAAGCAGTGCATGATCAACGCCACCCTCAGCAAGGCAATCTGCTGGAAGTGAGGTACTCTCTCTCTCACTCTGGGGGTAAGACTTATAAATTCCCACTGTGCCCATGATAAAATGCAATGTGAATGGTGTTGTACTACTGAATGAAACTGTTAGGAGATGCACTCAAAATGTAACTTATGTTTACTACATTACTTTAGTTGGCTGCTTTGAGCAAAACTTGAATGTAATATAACCTATTGTTTGTGTATGATCTGTATTCATTGTTCACTTGTTTTCAACAATGTTAGGTCCAAGCACTGGGGGCTTCAGCAAGTAAGACACAAGGGGTACAAAATCATTTGTACATCACAGATATATATTCCCACTGTGCCCATGATAAAGGTTAACTACATTACTGTAGCTGGCTACTTTGAACAACACTTGTATGTAATATAACTAGGGCTGTCATACAATAAATAAAAATAACTGGATAAACTGCATTCAATTCTGTAGTTAATTGCGATTAATCACTCATTTATAATTTTTTCAAATTTGTTCCTAAATAAACAGTGTATTGAGTTATAAACATGTAGGGACTGAAACACAAAAAAATATTCTATATCAGAATGTTTTTAATGGCATATTCACCATAAACAAGTTAAGCAATACAAAAGTCCTGTAACTTACTAATGCTCCCAGTAGGCCTACTCCCCCCCCCACACATTTTCTTGAAGTCGTCAACGAGAAATGTGGAAACTGGAAGGAGCCGCAGTGAGAAGAATTAGGGGTGGAGATAGATGAGGAAGAGTTAGTCAGGCAACTCTTTTCCCACTATACACACACACACACACACACACACACACACACACACACACACACACACACACACACACACACACACACACACACACACACACACACACACACACACACACACACAGTTAAAGCTTCAGCCATTACAAATTATTGTTCTCCCAATTACTGATTGGAGGGTTGGCTATAATAAAAAAATAACTGGCTCTATGGATGCAAAGAACAAAGAGCATAAACTTGTCCAACAATGTCATGAATTCCACAGAACATAAACCTTTGACCATACACTTCAGTCATCCTCCTTTTTCTTTTCACTGAGCCAGTTGCAAAGACAAAAGTCATGTTGACATTTTCAGATGATAAAGCTGCTCTCTTCTGTACGATATGCCCAGAGAGTGAAAACAACCTCCCACAAGTTACTGATGTGGCAGGCATTGCCAGGTACTGTATGTAAATAAGGTATTTCTGTTTTTATATTTAATACATTTGCCAAAAATTATTGGGTATTATGTGTAGATTGAGGAAAAAACCAATTCAATCCATTTTCAAATACGGCTGAAACGTAACAAAATGTGGAAACAGTGAAAGGGTCTGAATACTTTCCGAATGCACTGTACCTTCATGCAATGCAGGCCAGCCTGGTGTGTGCCCCTGCATGCTGTGACAACCATTGTCGTGGACAGTGCTCCATGTAGATGCTGGGCTCTGCTTTGTAACGCTCCACACATTTCTCAATGGACTCCTATTCTTCAACAGACTTAGAAGAACTCAACAAGAGGGCAGCTTTCTTATTTGTTGGCTCTGACTCTGTTGCTTTATCAGGTTGCTGTACAGACCTCTCTTCCTTCAGCAAGTTGCTGACAAAAGCCCACACCTCACCCCTCTCAGGTCTGGGAAGGCACTTCAGGTCCTTAAACCTTGGGTTGAGTGCTGTGGCGATCTTCAGCCATGTGAGGTTGGTGTTTTCCTTGCATTTCTTCAGGTTTGTTGTGAATATTTGCTTGAAACTTTCCACGTAGGCAGGGTCATCATCGGAGCTCTCCATCACCCAAAGGAGACGGCACAAAGCAGGCAACACCACTGAGCAGGAAATGTACTTCTCTCCCAGAAGTTCAGCCAAGTACCTGCAGTGGAAAATAATTTAAGTCAATTGTGAGAGACTTGTTATACGCAGACACATATTCTCTCTCTCTCACTCTCTCTCACACTCACACACACACACACACAATCGTATTATAACACTAATAGTATGATAAAGAAGCTTACCTTCAGGGCTCCAGCAGCGCCTACAACTGTTACAGTTTCTCCAATTCAGCTGTGGTTTGCATGGTGAAGTTGGTTTTCTGTTGGGCCAGAGCATCTCTGTGGTTGTTGGTTTCTGTGGACACACTTTACCAATTCCTGTGTGGAATTCCATCTTTTTGTGACATCTTGAACGAGTTACTCATTCTTTTGCCCATTTGCAACTTGCTGTTGTCCTAGCTCTGCAGCGTTTGGTGTGCTGTGTTTGAAATGCCCAACAATTCTTCAGCATTTGGCTAGGGCATTTTCAAACCTGTTGTTCTGTAGGGACACTGTGATGGACCTTTGGAGACGGTGAGCGGTGCAGGGTGTTCAAAAGGCAGATATCTCGCAGCTACAATCATGTTCTGTGTAAAGTGTTTTCAATGTTCCACTGCTTTGCTACATCCATGAAATGCTTGGAACACATTTAATCCCTGCTGCCTGTTGCTGCTCCACCAACAGCGCCATGCCAGCCAGGATGCCTGCATTCCCCGGGTGCCCTTGTACTTTAACAATGTCTGGTACAGACAGGGATGACAAGGAGGGTGGCGGTTGTTCTGGCTCCGGTTCAAGGAGACATGCCATTCCACTTAACTTGTCCCGGAAATGGTTCCTTAGAGACTGAAGATCCTCTTCTGTGGGCTTTCAGGACAGATTGCATTGTGAACCGCCAAAATAGGCTGCATGGCTACACTTATGAGCTCCACGGAGGCATTCACATGTGGTATAGAGAATCCCCTGGATCCCCTGCAAAGAGGAAGGATGTTAAGTGCCACATTCCTTTCAATGCATGACTTTGAACACCTTGAAATGTTTATGCTGTAAGAAATGTGCTATATTCACTACCGTTCAAAAGTTTGAGGCCACTTAGAAATGTAATTGTTTTATAAGAAAAGCATTTTTTTTGTCCATTTAAAATAACATCAGATTGATCAGAAATACAGTGTAGACATTGTTAATGTTGTAAATGATTATTGTAGCTGGAAACGGCAGATTGTTTATGGAATATCTACATAGGCGTACAGAGAGCCCATTATCAGCAACCATCACTCCTGTGTTCCAATGGCATGTTGTGTTAGCTTTTTAAAATTATAAACTTGGATTAGCTATTTGATAATTAGAAAACCTTTTTGCAATTATGTTAGCACAGCTGAAAACTGTTGTTCTGATTAAAGAAGCAATAAAACTGGCCTTCTTTAGACTAGCTGAGTATCTGGAGCATCAGCATTTGTGGGTTCAATTACAGGCTCAAAATGGCCAGAAACAAATAACGTTCTTCTGAAACTCGTTAGTCTATTCTTGTTCTGAGAAATGAAGGCTATTCCATGCGAGAAATTGCCAAGAAACCGAAGATCTCGTACAACGCTGTGTACTACTCCCTTCACAGAACAGCGCAAACTGTCTCTAACCAGAATAGAAAGAGGAGTGGGAGGCCTCAGTGTACAACTGAGCAAGAGGACAAGTACATTAGACTGTCTCATTTGAGAAACAGATGCCTCACAAGTCCTCAACTGGCAGCTTCATTGAATAGTACCTGCAAAACACCAGTCTCAACGTCAACAGTGAAGAGGCCACTCCTGGATGCTGGCCTTCTAGGCAGAATTGCAAAGAAAAAGCCATATTTCAGACTGGCCAATAAAAATAACAGATTGGCAAAAGAATACAGACACTGGACAGAGAAACTCTGCCTAGAAGGCCAGCATCCCAGAGTCGCCTCTTCACTGTTGACCTTGAGACTGGTGTTTTGCGGGATTAACACAACGTGTCATTTGAACACAGGAGTGAAGGTTGCTGATAATGGGCCTCTGTACTGCTATGTAGATATTCCATAAAAAATCTGCCGTTTCCAGCTACAATAGTAATTTACAACATTATTAATGTCTACACTGTATTTCTGATAAATTTGATGTTATTTTAATGCACAAAAAATGTGCTTTTCTTTCAAAAACAAGGACATTTCTAAATGACCCCAAACTTTTGAACAGTAGTGTAAATAGTTTGATTTGATTGATAACATTACTGTTGTAGAATATTTAGTAAACTGACATTTTCACATAAGGACAAGTGCAGTTTTTCTATAAACTTTTAATTGTTAACTTCGGATTTTATGACTTGACATATCAATCACATAGTTGGAAGGATCCTATAAATCAAGACTGTGTGAATGCATGTACCACTGAATAAATACTGTGCCTTTGAAGATTTGTCTCTTGTCATGCAACTACAGTACAGGCTGGATGTCTAAACGAAGTCTATTCTGAATGTCAATAGATTTTTAGATTCATTCTCATCAATGACAACATTCTAGAGCTGAGTTATTGCTCATCGAAGTCTGAAATGCGCAGTAATCTGGTGTCCCTACCTGATCTGTTTCACCTGTCTTGTGATTGTCTCCAACCCCTCCAGATGTTGCTTATTATCCCTGGTGTATATATCCCTGTGTTTCATGTCTCTTGTGCCAGTTTGTCTTGTATGCTTTTCAAGTCAACCAGCGGTTTTCCCGTACTCCTGCTTCTATTATCTTTTGCAAGTCCTACTGGTTTTTGACCCTTGCCTGTTTTCTGGACTCCGTACCTGCCTACCTGACCTCGAGCCTGCCTGCCACTCTGTACCTCATGGACTCTGAACTGACTCGAGCCTGCCTGCCACTCTGTACCTCATGGACTCTGAACTGACTCGAGCCTGCCTGCAACTCTGTACCTCATGGACTCTGAACTGACTCGAGCCTGCCTGCCACTCTGTACGTCATGGACTCTGAACTGACTCGAGCCTGCCTGCCACTCTGTACCTCATGGACTCTGAACTGACTCAAGCCTGCCTGCCACTCTGTACCTCATGGACTCTGAACTGACTCGAGCCTGCCTGCTACTCTGTACCTCATGGACTCTGAACTGGTTTTGACCTCTTGCCTGTCCACAACTATTCTCTTGCCTACCCCTTTTGGATTGTTTAATAAATATCAAGATTCAAACCATCTGCCTCCCATGTCTGCATCTGGGTCTTGCTTTGTGCGCTTATATATGGTTAATGATTGTATAATTGAACATTCTACAAGGCTCTTTCCTTGTAGAATGTTGACAGCTGTATAAACACATTGTGCACCTTAGCAATACAAACTTAATAGCTACACTCACCGACACAGGATATACTATCCTTCATGCTGGCCCTGACCAAACCGGTAAGTTGTTTCTCACTATAACTGCACATCTCCACATGGCCAGACTTTATAGTGGTCTTATGCTGATCCTTGAAAAATGCAATAAGATCTGAAGTAGACACCAAAGTCAACATACTGTACAAACAGTTATCTAAGCTAAGTAATAGAAAATTATGTTTAGATCTACTGCTCTGCTAACTAGCTAGCTAAAGAGTAGTCAGGTGGTACCTAAGACAGAGAAAGGGGATTGAAGAAGTACAACACTTTATTTTCAATACAGCAAATGGATTCATCATGGATTGGGCATAGGTCTCTGATTCACATTGGTGAACGGTAGAGGACAGTGTCGGCTAGAGATGACATGCAGGAGCTTCCTGAGGTCTTCTCTGTTGCTAGTTAGCATTTATATATTTTTTGAGTAAATTGAGGCAAATATTTTGAGAGAATTACACATCAAAACATTACACTAAGCTAAGTCTATACCAAACACATATTTAATTCAATGAACGGTGGAAAGACGATTGGAACAATTTCCGTATTTGACCACTAGGTTTTATGAGTATTAGAACACATCCACTGTGGTGGGCTATTACCAATGTGGTATTGTGAGAATGATTGTTCAGAGATCTTCACCTAAAAACTAAATAGATTCACTGTTGCTATCGAAGTCATTCCAAGGGTAGGTTCAACAGAGCAAATGAAATGTGGCCATACTTTATCAATCCTCAACGATGTCATTTAGGTCTATATATAATTTGCAAAGTCATTAGTAATTGTTTGAATTCAACCCATAATTCAGCTATTACTGAACAAAAATCTAAATGTAAAATGATGGTCCCATTTTTCATGAGCTGAAATAGAAGATCCCAGAAATGTTCCATACGCACAAAAAACTTTTTCTCTGAAATTTGATGCACAAATTTGTTTACATCCCTGTTAATGAGCATTTCTCCTTTGCCAAGATAATCCATCCACCTGACAGGTGTGGCATATTAAGAAAATGATTAAACAGCTTAAACATTACATAGGTGTACCTTGTGCTGGGGGCACTGAAAGGCTACTCTATAACGTGCAGTTTTGTCACACAACACAATGCCACAGATGTCTCAAGTTTTGAGGGAGCTTCAATTGGCATGCTGACTGCAAGAATGTCCAACAGAGCTCTTGTATGTCTGTCTGTAATAAAGCCTTTTTGTTGGGAAAAATTCATTTTGAATTTTATAACCAGGCAAGTCAGTTAAGAACAAATTCTTATTTTCAATGACAGCCTAGGAACAGTGGGTTAACTGCCTGTTCAGGGGCAGAACTACAGATGTGTATTTTGTCAGCTCTGGAATTTGAACTCGCAACCTTCCAGTTATTAGTCCAATGCTCTAACCACTAGGCTAATCTGCTGCCCCCAATCGGCTGGGCCTGGCTCCCCAATGGCTGGACCTGGCTTCAAAGCAATTTCTGTGCTTTTTTTCCAGTTCTTCAGAAAACGGGCATGGCTTCACAGCATTTTCAGATTTGAAGAAAAAAATGGCGCAAAATATGCAGCCGAAGTCTGACAGGAGCAGGTATAAATTCATTGCTTTAGCTAATTATGACAATGTAATAAATTAAGGACTTTTCACATTTTGTTAGCTACACTAGCCTTACGACCCGCATAGCATATCATTACAGCAGTTGCTTGTATGTTAGTGAGCTATTTAATGTTAGTTGGCTACTAATACATCGACCTTGCCAGTATTTTAACTACATGCTATCAAACTAACTACGCAACGTTTAGTGACTTGATTATTCATGTCATTCTTAGCTTAGCTAAATGGTATAACCGTTGTGTGTTCTCAATGGACATTGTTAATGATGTCGTAAGATGTCTAGCTAGTAATTTGTTATGTTAACAAGTTAGCAAGAAGTTGCATAGCAACAGCATCAACTTCCTGTACACAGGCAAATCACTAATACACTCAACTGAAAGGATAACATTCGTTTACAGTATACTAAAATTAACTAATAGTATGCAGTATAGACTCATCAAGTTTGTAGTATACAGTATGTTAGTATGGGTATACGAACACAACTCTAGTTTCTCCTGTTCAGGTCATGTGGTCAGGACAAAATCAGGCTCCTACTGTTAGTGGTTTGGAGGGAGTATACAGGGCACTCTTCTTCCCTCTGAGATGGAGTTTCCTATTCCCCTGGTTTTATGATGGGGACAGTGTAGGCTACTGTCCAGTTGCTGTTTTTCAGATGTTCAGTTTAACCTGTTGATGTTTTACCCAATGGCATCTTTGTCACCTCATGGCTGTGTAAATTCCTGGCTGTCAACCTGATTCTTCTTACAGCCATCTGATCATCAGCTGCCTCTTAACTGTCTTCAGTCTCACCTCTCCACTCCCATAGATTGGGGATTATTGAGTAGGGTAGAATGTCACAGATAATCTCATTCTAATGTATTATGCAGAACAGTCACTGTTTTCTGTCATGTCATATATGGCATCAAGTTCGCTCTATACATGACAGTTCGTGCTGATACATTCAGAATGTTCACCCCACTGAATATAGTTCCCTGATGTGTGTTGACCTGTACGGTGGCCGTACATCACCCAGGTGGGTGTTATACATTGTTGGTGGATTTAGTGAAAATTTGGTAGTTACCCCGTATATGCAGTTACTGTAAAGTATCTTGAGACCTAGCGAACAGCATTGTATGACCTCAATCCATTATTATAAACTGGGTGGTTCCATCCCCGAATGCTGATTTTCTGACAGCCGTGGTATATCAGACTGTATACCATTTTGACTGTATGACAAAACATTTATTTTTACTTCTTTGATCTTTGGTAACCAGTTTATAATAGCAATAAGGAAACTTGAGGGTTTGTGGTATATGGCCAATATGGCCAATGTATCCAGGCACAGCTCGTTGTGTCGTGCATAAGAACAGCCCTTAGCCGTGGTATATTGGCCATATACCACACCCCCTCGTGCATTATTGCTTAATTAGACCTCTTTATCTCTCTGCATTAATTTCAGTATAACAGCATGTTGTTATGATGCGTTCATATTCCCAGGCAGTCATTTCAGCCAGAGTGTCTTCAAGCCTGGTTTCATCTCTCTTCCCGCTGTGTTTGGTCCTAAATGGAGCAGTAAGCCGGGTCTCATTTAGCTCTCCATGGGGCAAAGCCATTTCCATTCCCATCCTCCTCTCCTCATCTATTTCCCATCAAAATAACAACAGCCAAAAATATCCAAACCACAGTGGTCAGTAAAGAACCCTTTGTCATCAGAACACTGCAAGCACCATCAAGTGGTGGAAATGTAATATTGCAAGTTCTGCATAATTCTAGAAATTCTCACAAATAACCACAAATGGCTATTGATGTGGATGGGAAAAACAAAGAGTAGGCTACTTCAATGCAAATTGTGTACAAATTGACCAATTATGTAGATAGGAGAGTCAATGAGCGGACAAAGACAGTGGAGTGGAGCTGATTGTGACCTCATGCACAGGGAGAACAGACTCTTCCAAATCAGAAATGATTAAGGATATACAATGTGACATGACTAGAACACACACTGGGTCCATTAGACCTGACCAGGAAATACTCTAGGTCCTTATAAGTGCCTATAACTAGGGCCCAGAGTTTTCCTGGCCATAATGACTGCTAACATGCAGGTATGTAGGCTACAGTATGAGTCAATACATCCCTCAAGGCCAACAGCTACCTGACATGATGGCAGCTTCTAATGATTATAATCAAGTAATTTTGACTGTCAGGATCATCATTATATGATTCATTGCTCTTAGTAAATTGAAACTATAAGGTACCTCAATGAAATTGCTAGTATTTTTATAGAAATGCAAGTCAGTTATGTCATGAGTGAACTATCTGAGAGTATTGAAACATTTGTTTGAACATGATGTAAATGTTTGTGCATTTGAGTGTTGATTGAATAGTTAATTTGTGCACTAAGTTGACTGTGATTTTAAACAGCTTGGAACTTTCCAGAAAATGATGTCATGGCTTTAGAAGCTTCTGGAAAGGGTAATTGACATACTTTGAGTCAATTGCAGATGTACCTGTGGATGTATTTCAAGGCCTACCTTCAAACTCAGTGCCTCTTTGCTTGACATCATGGGAAAATCAAAAGAAATCAGACAAGAGCTCAGAAAAGTAATTATCGACGTCCACCAGTCTGGTTCATCTTTGGGAGCAATTTCCAAACGCCTGAAGGTACCACGTTCATCTGTACAAACAATAGTACGCAACTATAAACAACATGGGACCATGCAGCCGTCATACCGCTCAGGAAGGAGACACGTTCTGTCTCCTAGAGATGAACGTACTTTGGTGCGTAAAGTGCAAAACAATCCCAGAACAACAGCAAATGACCTTGTGAAGATGCTGGAGGAAACAGGTACAAACGTATCTATATCCACAGTAAAATGAGTCCTATATCGACATAACCTGAAAGGCTGCTCAGCAAGGAAGAAGCCACTGCTCCAAAACCGTCATAAAAAAAGCCAGGCTACGGTTTGCAACTGCACATGGTGACAAAGATCGTACTTTCGGAGAAATGTCCTCTGGTCTGATGAAACAAAAATAGAACTCTTTGTCCATAATGACCATCGTTATGTTGGGAGGAAAAAGGGGGAGGCTTGCAAGCCGAAGAACACCATCCCAACCGTGAAGCATGGGGGTGGCATCATCATGTTGTGGGGGTGCTTTGCTGCAGGAGGGACTGGTGCACTTCACAAAATAGATGGCATCATGAGGTAGGGAAATGATGTGGATATATTGAAGCAACATCTCAAGACATCAGTCAGGAAGTTAAAGCTTGGTCGCAAATGGATCTTTCAAATGGACAAGCAAGCAGACCCCAAGCATACTTCCAAAGTTGTGGCAAAATGGCTTAAGGACAACAAAGTCAAGGTATTGGAGTGGCCATCACAAAGCCCTGACCTCAATCCAATAGAACATTTGTGGGCAGAACTGAAAAAGCTGTCACTAAACTCTGTGTGTGTGTGTGTGTGTGTGTGTGTGTGTGTGTGTGTGTGTGTGTGTGCGTGCGTGCGTGCGTGTGTGCGTGTGTGTGTGCGTGTGTGTGTGTGTGTGCGTGAATAGTTAGTGTAGTGGGAAAAGTTACCTTCCTCTTCCTTCCTCCTCTTCCTCTCTCTTCTCCATCCTCCAACTACACCCCTAATTCTGTGTTTTTGTTGAATTTCCAAATTTCTCATTGACATATCAGAAGGCTAGAATTAGTAAGTGCACCATTACTGTGGAGAGGTGAAGAGTGGTGAAAACCAGATGCGGGGTGGGAGGGATTCCAGCTCCATCAGAAATGTCACATTGTTTATTATATCTATCTGTGACCATTCTGTATAGGGATTCAAACAATTGAAATATGTTCTTAGAATACTGTATTATGATGAAAATAATTAAGTGTCATATTAATTTCTATATATTAGATGCTTGGTACTGTTTCTCTATCTGTTTGCGTTCGTACCGGGAAGGTCTGTTATAATGGAACTAATGGACACAAATAATAATTCAATGTCTCCCCCTGGTGGTACATTTTTGCTTTTCAATTATTCTCATGGACTAATTTTTTTTTTTTTTTAACCAGGCAAATCAGTTAAGAACAAATTCTTATTTTCAATGAATGCCTAGGAACAGTGGGTTAACTGCCTGTTAAGGGGCAGAACGACAGATTTGTACCTTGTCAGGTCAGGGGTTTGAACTTGCAACCTTCCGGTTACTAGTCCAACACTCTAACCACTAAGCTACCCTGCCGCACCAATATACACAAACCATAGTTTTATTTCTCATGTGCCGAATACAACATACCTTACTGTGAAATGCTTACTTTACAAGCCCTTAATCAACAATGCAGTTCAAGAAAGAGATTCAAGAAAATATTTACTAAATAAACTAAAATAAAACAATAACAATAACGAGGCTATATACAGGGGGTACCGAGTCAATGTGCAGGGGTACAGGTTAGTTGAGGTAATTTGTACATGTAGGTAGGTGTAAAGTGACTATGCATAGATAATAAACAGTGAGTAGCAGCAGTGTAAAAACAAAGGGGGGGGGGGGGTCAATGTAAATAATCTGGGTGGCCATTTGATTAATTGTTTAGCAGTTTTACAGCTTGGGAGTAGAAGCTGTTAAGGAGCCTTTTGGACCTAGACTTGGCGCTCCGATGTCGTTTGCCGTGCGGTTGCAGAGAGAACCGTCTATGACTTGGGTGACTGGAGTCTGACAATTTTTGGTGCCTTCTAAGTTATATAGGTCCTGGATGGCAGGAAGCTTGGCCCTGGTGATGTACTGAGCTGTATACAATACCCTTTGTAGCGCCTTACGGTCGGATGCCGAGCAGTTGCCATACCAGGCAGTGATGCAACCGGTCAGGACTCTCTCGATGGTGCAGCTGTAGAACCTTTTGAGGATCTGGGGACCCATGCCACATCTTTTCAGTCTCCTGAGGGGGGAAAGGCATTGTCATGCCCTCTTTATTGGTGTGTTTGGACCATGATAGTTGTTGGTGATGTGGACACCAAGGAGTTTGAAACTCTCGACCCGCTCCAATGGCTAACACCAAGTCGTTATATGTTTTTTCTTGTGCATTTAGCTATTTGCCTCATGAATCCTGCATGCTTTGTTGACTATGAAGTTTCTTGTTTAGCCAACCGTGAGACAGACTGTTTGTTCCCACACTCGGGACTCTGACTCTCTTTTCGTAAAACACAGACTCTTGGGCTACCATTCTTTTTTCTAACCACCTCTCGCCGGCTTTGCATTCAGGTTACCTGATGAAATTGCTGTACTATATGATCTTGTTGCCATCTGATGCACATTCCCATGCCTTGATTGTATTACTGTTGATAATATCTGGAAAGGTGCATATACCCTGGCCCATCTACTGTTGCTAGCCCCAATTCTGACTTGTGCTCTGATATCTGCTTCACTGTGTTCTGCTCTCGTAAAAGCCTGGGTTTTCAGCACGTTAACACTAGAGCTTATTACCTAAAATGGATCAATTGAAAGTGTAGGTGGTTCACAACTCCAATCCACATGTGTTGTTCATTACTGAGACGTGGTTAAGGAATAGTGTTTTGAATACTGATGTTAACCTTTCTGGTTATAGCCTTTTTCGGCAAGGCAGATCTTCCAAGGGGCAGGAGTCCGTCCCCAAACAATTTTGATTTGCTGGTTTTAAGCATTAAACTTTCAAATAGCTCTTTGTTGACTGTTGCTGGGTGTTATCGGCCACCATCAGCACCGGCCTGTACCCTAAATGCCCTAAACTCTCTCCTGGCCCCTTAAACTAAGTCTGAATTTATCCTGCTAGGTGACCTAAACTGGGACATGCTTAAACCACCTAACCAAGTCCTAAAGCAATGGGACTCCCTGAAGCAAATAATCCTGATAGGTATCAGTCTGGTGTTTTCTGCAATGACCTTAGTGATCACTGTTTTACAGCCTGTGTTCGTAATGGCTGCTCGGTGAAACGACCTGTCCTGATTTGTCATAGACGCTTGGTAAAAAAAACTTTAATGAGCAAGCCTTCCTTCATGATCTGGGCTCTGTAAATTGGTATAGAATAAGCTTGATCCCCTCTGTCGAAGACACTTGGACCTTCTTTTTTGATATTTTCAGTGGTATTGTTAACAAACACGCCCCCATAAATAAAATGAGAATTAAAAACAGGTTCAGCCTCTGGTTTGAGCGTGATCTTGCAGAGTTACTCCGCCTCAAGAATTGCATTTGGCGAAGAGCTCGGCACACGCATAGGCTGACTGGCTCTCGTTCAGGCAAATGAGAAATAACTGCACTCAGGCTATCCGGAAGGCCAATGTTAGTTACTTTAAGGAGAAGTTCTCTCTCTGTTGGTCTAACCTCAAGAAGTTCTGGAAAACAGTTAAAGACCTGAAGAATAAACCCTCCTCCTCACAGCTGCCCATGTCCTTTAAAGTTGATGATGTGGTTGTTACTGACAAGAAGCACATGGCTGAGCTCTTTAATCACCACTTGATTAAGTCATGATTCCTATTTGACTCAGCCATGCCTCCTTGCCCGTCCAACATTTCCTCATCTCCCACCCCTTCTAATGCGACGAGCCCGAATGCTCCTCCCTCTTTTTCCACTGCCCTGGTACAAAGTTTCTCCCTGGAGACGGGACTAAGTCCGAGGTGCTAAAGGAGCTCCTTAAACTTGACCCAAAAAAACATCTGGGTCAGATGGTTTAGACCCTTTCTTATTTAAGGTTGCTGCCCCTATCACCATCAAGCATATCTCTCCCCTTTTAACTCTCTCTCCTCTCTGGGAAGGTTCCCAATGCATGGATGGCAGCCACAGCTCGTCCTTTATTTTGAAGGGGGAGGTCAAGCTGATCCTAACTGTTATAGGCCTATTTCTATTTTGCCCTTTTTATCAAAAGTTTTGGAAAAACTTGTCAATAATCTACTGA